>NC_081358.1:67765816-68132501 GCF_030684315.1 Stegostoma tigrinum | reverse complement strand
CCATATATCAAGAATATCTCTGAGATGACAGCAAGACTATTTTGACAACATGGAGTAATCATCGCCTACTGACCCACGAATACACTCAGGAGCAGACTATCAAAACCCAAAGGGAAACTGGATTTGATGAAAAGAAGCAACATGATCTACCAAATTCAATGCAACAACTGCACCAAGCACTACGTCGGTCAAACCGGAAGAAAGCTGTCTACGAGAATCCATGAACACCAGCTCACCGCCCGGAGGCGCCACCCAATGTCACTGGTATCCGTCCATGAGGACCAAGAGGGACACCAGTTTGACTGGAACAACATGAAGGCACTGGCACAAGGAAAAGCCAAACAAGAACGGCAATTTATCGAGGCATGGTACTCCTCCGAAGAAGCAACAAACAAGCACATCGAAATCGATCCAGCCTACCAACCGTTGCGGACAAGGGAACAACGAACTCGGGGGAACCGCGGAAGAGACCAAACGCCACGAACCCAAGGCACGCAGAAACGATTCAAACAACCTCCAAACAGCCAATCAAATGGCGACTCGACAAACCATAACACAAACTTGATTTAGGTTACTATAATATCTGCCAACCAAAATCGAGAACATTAACTACTAAAATATCTACCGATCAAAATCGAGAACATTAACTACTCTTAGACAACCTATATAAATGCGAGCACCAGAGGAATCACCCACCTATGCACTGACGATGTCTTCTCGACTGGAGATGAAACGTTTGCAATTCATTTGCCAAGCTCGATGAACAAACCAACAGCCAACCAATTTACCCGAGCTACCAATATTTCGCAACATCTCTAGTGTAGGACTATTATTAAAACAGCTGAGGTGATTTTGTAGAATGCCACAACCAAAATGGTCTGTTCCACTTCTTCATCTATAGAATGGACACATTCACAGTATCTACAACAGTAGATCTTAATTTGGACTGGTAAAGCAATATATAATGAGCTCTGTACCGCAGGGATAGTGTCCTTATCTCTAGCTCAGAAGTCTGTGTTCAAGAGGTGTGTCACATGTCTGGGTAGATTGCTTAAAATTAATTCAAATAGTGCAAAACAGTCATATTTCACAGACCATACCTTCAGATCTTGGCTCAGTTGCTTGCCAATGAATGGCTCAAATCAATAATCTGAGAGTTGTCCATTGACAGTCCAGTTTCACTGTTTTTATTAAAATGACTGAGAATAGCTGATAAATGTTTCTCTAATTCAACGATGATAATTACAAGGCTTTATCTTCAAGTATCACATTTTGCAATATCACTTGGACAAGTGATTTTTTTTTCCCCACTGGTGCCTCAAGTTTAAAGTGTAGAATTCAGGAAAATCTACTCCTATTCCAACACACTGACATCATTTGGAAAGATTTACAAACACAAGTCAGTCACTGGACAGTGATAATGGGAACTGCAGATGCTGGAGAATCCAAGATAATAAAATGTGAGGCTGGATGAACACAGCAGGCCCAGCAGCATCTCAGGAGCACAAAAGCTGACATTTCGGGCCTAGACCCTTCATCAGAGAGGGGGATGGAGTGAGGGTTCTGGAATAAATACGGAGAGAGGGGGAGGCGGACCGAAGATGGAGAGAAAAGAAGATAGGTGGAGAGGAGAGTACAGGTGTGGAGGTAGGGAGGGGATAGTCAGTCCAGGGAAGACGGACAGGTCAAGGAGGTGGGATGAGGTTAGTAGGTAGGAGATGGAGGTGCGGCTTGGGGTGGGATGAAGGGATGGGCGAGAGGAAGAACAGGTTTGGGGGGCAGAGTCAGGTTGGGCTGGTTTTGGGATGCAGTGGGTGGAGGGGAATAGCTGGGCTGGTTGTGTGGTGCAGTGGGGGGAGGAGACGAACTGGGCTGTTTTTGGGATGCGGTGGGGGAAGGGGAGACATTGAAGCTGGTGAAGTCCACATTGATACCATTGGGCTGCAGGGTTCCCAAGCAGAATATGAGTTGCTGTTCCTGCAAACTTTGGGTGGCATCATTGTGGCACTGCAGGAGGCCCATGATGGACATGTCATCCAAAGAATGGGAGGGGGAGTGGAAATGGTTTGCGACTGGGATACAACGCATCATCCTCTGACACTTCCGCCATCTACAATCCGACCCCACCACCCAAGGCATTTTTCCATCCCCACCCTTGTCTGCTTTCCGGAGAGACCACTTTCTCCGTGACTCCCTTGTTCGGTCCACACTGCCCTCCAACCCCACCACACCAGGCACCTTCCCCTGCAACCGCAGGAAATGCTACACTTGCCCCCACACCTCCTCCCTCACCCCTATCCCAGGCCACAAGATGACTTTCCATATTAAGCAGACGTTCACCTGCACATCTGCCAATGTGGTATACTGCATCCACTGTACCCGGTGTGGCTTCCTCTACATTGGGGAAACCAAGCGGAGGCTTGGGGACCGCTTTGCAGAACACCTCCGCTCGGTTCACAATAAACAACTGCACCTCCCAGTCGCAAACCATTTCCACTCCCCCTCCCATTCTTTAGATAACATGTCCATCATGGGCCTCCTGCAGTGCCACAATGATGCCACCTGAACGTTGCAGGAACATCAACTCATATTCCGCTTGGGAACCCTGCAGCCCAATGGTATCAATGTGGACTTCACCAGCGTCAAAATCTCCCCTTCCCCCACCGCATCCCAAAACCAGCCCAGTTCGTCCCCTCCCCCCACTGCACCACACAACCAGCCCAGCTCTTCCCCTCCACCCACTGCATCCCAAAACCAGTCCAACATGTCTCTGCCCCCCTAACCTATACTTCCTCTCACCCATCCCTTCCTCCCACCTCAAGCCACACCTCCATCTCCTACCTACTAACCTCATCCCACCTCCTTGGCCTGTCCGTCTTCCCTGGACTGACCTATCCCCTCCCTACCTCCCCACCTATACTCTCCTCACCACCTATCTTCTTTTCTCTCCATCTTCGGTCCGCCTCCCCCTCTCTCCCTATTTATTCCAGAACCCTCACCCCATCCCCCTCTCTGATGAAGGGTCTAGGCCCGAAACGTCAGCTTTTGTGCTCCTGAGATGCTGCTGGGCCTGCTGTGTTCATCCAGCCTCACATTTTATTATCAGTCACTGGACAGTAGGTTTTGATCTAGTGACTTAGAATCTGCAGAGATTTTGTGAGAATGGAGCATGGTAGCAGGTCGCCTGATGCCCAGGTATATATTCAGATTGTTAACAACAGAGAATATTCTACTTAAAAAGTGCATAAACCCTTTGAGATTGTCATCGTGTTGCCAAAGTTATGCCATACTTGTAAAGAACTTTCAAAATGAGTTTTTATCAATAAGAGTGCTTTGGTCAATTGAACATAGTCCACAGCTTAGAACATTAATTTCTTCATTTTCTGAAGCAGGGTCTCAGTCTGAAACATCAAACCTTCCTCTCCTCTGATGCTGCTTGGCCTGCTGTGTTCATCCAGCTTCACCCCATGTTATCATTGAACATTAAGTAATAGGTTTGTTTTTTTTTCTCCTGCATACATGGGTACGGGTGGATATTGTCATTGTCAGTGAATGGGAAAGTATAGTGGGTGTAACTATGGGTTGTCAAGAATCAGCACCATGTTGGCAATAAAATTCCTACCAATTTTATGGTCCGTGACGTTTAGATATCATGAGTGCATGGAAGGTGTGTGGAAACAAAGGGAGTATTGGAAGAGCAAAAGCTGGATAAATATTTTACAATAATAACCTTTCAATGTTTGGACAGTGCTGAAGCATTTTGCCGAGCCTACTCCGAACACTCTTCCTTGTTTATTTCATTCTTCTAAATCTCTAGGTCATGTCCTAGCACTGCCAACCTATTTTCAAACATTCCAAACTCACTAGCTGGAACTTACAATTATCTGCCTTGTGGCTCATCATGAATAATCTCCGTTTGCTTATCCCCATCTTTAGAGTCAGAGATATACAGCACAGAAAAGGCATTTCAACCCATCATGTCCACACTTGTCTACAATAAACACCTAACTATTCTGATCTTATTTTTCAGCACTTGGTCCATAGCTTTGTGTGTCTTGGCATCACATGTGCACATTGAGTTATAGGGTCATAGAGATGTCAGCATGGAAACAGACCCTTCGGCCCAATTCATCCATGTGGATCAGATATCCTAAATAAATCTAGTCCCATTTGCCAGTATTTGGGCCATATCCCTTTGAACTCTTCTTATTCATATACCCATCCAGACATATTTTAAATATTGTAATTGTACCAGCCACCACCACTCCCTCTAGCAGCTTATTCCATACATGTACCACCCTCTGTGTGAAAAAGTTACCCCTCAGGTCCTTTTTAAATTCTTCCCCTCTCATCCTAAACTCTAATGTGCCCTCTAGTTTTTGACACCCATCACCCCAGGGAAAAGACCTTATCTATTTATCCTATCCATGCCCCAATGGATCGGGTAATGATTTTATAAACCTCAATAAGCCACCCCTCAGCATTCAACACACCAGGGAAAATAGCTCCAGCCTATTCAGCCTCTCCTCATAGCTCAAATCCTCCAATTCAGGCAACATCCTTGTAAATCTTTTCTAAGCCCTTTCAAGTTTGAAAACATCATTGCTATGGCAGGTTGACCAGAATTGCACACAGTATTCCAAAAGTGGTCTAACCAATGTCCTTCCAGCCACAACATGACCTCCCAATTCCTACACTCAATACACTGTCTAATAAAGACAAACATATCAAATCCTTCATCACTATCAAGGAACCATGAGCCTGCACTCCAGGGTCTCTGTATTCAGCAACATTCCCCAGGACCTTACAATTATGTCTATAAGTTCTGCCCTGATTTGTCTCTCCAAAATGAAGCACTTCACACATTTATAAGTTAAACACCATCTGCCACTCCAAGGCCCATTGGCTCATCTCATCAACATCCCACTGTACTTTGAAGTAACATTCTTCACGGTCCACTAAACCTCCAATTTTGGCATCATCTGCGAACCTACTAACCATGTGTTCACATTCAATTCATTGATATAAATGATAAATATCAGTGTACCCAGCACCGATCTTTGTGGTACACCACTGGTCACAAGCCTCCAGTCTGAAAAGCAACATTCCACTACTATCATAAGAAAACAAAATGTGAAGCTGGATGAACACAGCAGGCCAAGCAGCATCTCAGGAGCACAGAAGCTGACATTTCGGGCCTAGACCCTTCATCAGAGAGGGGCATGGGGAGAGGGTTCTGGAATAAATAGGGAGACAGGGGGAGGCGGACCGAAGATGGAGAGAAAAGAAGATAGGTGGTGAGGAGAGGATAGGTGGGGAGGGGATAGGTCAGTCCAGGGAAGACGGACAGGTCAAGGAGACGGGGTGAGGTTAGTAGGTAGGAAATGGAGGTGCAGCTTGGGGTGGGAGGAAAGGATAGGTGAGAGGAAGAACTGGTTAGGAAGGCGGGGACAGGCTGGGTTGGTTTTGGGATGCAGTGGGTGGAGGGGAAGAGCTGGGCTGGTTTTGGGATGCAGTGGGGGAAGGGGAGATTTTGAAGCTTGTGAAGTCCACATTGATACCATTGGGCTGCAGGGTTCCCAAGCAGAATATGAGTTGCTGTTCCTGCAACCTTCGGGTGGCATCATTGTGGCACTGCAGGAGGCCCATGATGGACATGTCGTCTGAGGAATGGGAGGGGGAGTTAAAATGGTTCACGACTGGGAGGTGCAGTTGTTTATTGCGAACCGAGCGGAGGTGTTCTGCAAAGCGAGGGGGATCCTCTTGTGGCTGTTCTGGCGGGGGCGGGGTGTGAGGGATGTATTGCGGGAAATGCGGGAGACACGGTCAAGGGCGTTCTTGACCACTGCGGGGGGAAAGTTGCGGTCCTTGAAGAACGTGGACATCTGGGATGTGTGGGAGTGGAATGCCTCATCTTGGGAGCAGATGCGGCGGAGGTGGCAGAATTGGGAATAGGGGATGGAAGTTTTGCAGGGGGGTGGGTGGGAGGAGGTGTATTCTAGGTAGCTATGGGAGTTGATGGGCTTGAGATGGAGACTGAGAGGTCCAGGAAAGTGAGGGATGTGGTGGAGGTGGCTCAGGTGAACTTGAGGTTGGGGTGGAAGGTGTTGGTGAAGTGGATGAACTACTCGAGCTCCTCTGGGGAGCAAGAGGCGGCGCCGATACAGTCATCAATGTACCGGAGGAAGAGGTGGGGTTTGGGGCCTGTGTAGGTGCGGAAGAGAGACTGTTCCACGTTACCTACAAAGAGGCAGGCATAGCTTGGGCCCATGTGGGTACCCATGGCCACCCGCTTTGTCAGTATGAAGTGGGAGGAATCAAAAGAAAAGTTGTTGAGGGTGAGGACGAGTTCGGCTAGGTGGATGAGTGTGTCAGTGGAGGGGGACTGGTCGGGTCTGCGGGACAGGAAGAAGCGGAGGACCTGGAGGCCATCTGCATGAGGAATACAGGTGTATAGGGACTGGACATCCATGGTGAAAATGAGGTGTTGGGGGCCAGGGAATTGGAAGTTCTGGAGGAGGTGGAGGACGTAGGTGGTTTCACTGATGTAGGTAGGGAGTCCCTGGACCAAAGGGGAGTAAATGGAACCCAGACAGGTGGAGATGAGTTCGGTGGGGCAGGAACAGGCTGAGACAATGGGTCGACCAGGGCAGGCAGGTTTGTGGATTTTGGGAAGGTGGTAGAAATGGGCCGTGCGGGGTTGGGGAACAATAAGGTTGGAGGCTGTGGGTGGGAGGTATTCTACTACTATCCCCTGTCTTCTACCTTTAAGCTAGTTCTATATCCAAATGATTAGCTCTCCCTGTATTCCATGTGATCTATCATTGCTAACCAGTCTGCCATGAAGAACCTTGTCAAGCACCTTATTGAAGTCCTTTTGACCATGTCCACAGCTCTGCTCTCATCAATTCTATTCATTACTTCTACAAAAAACTCAATCAAGTTAGTGAGACATGACTTCCCACACACAAAGCTTGTTGACTATCCATAATCAGTCCTCGCCTTTCCAAATAAATGTCAATCCTGTCGCTCTGGATTCCCTCCAACAACTTGCCCACCAACGATTTCAAGCTTACTGGTCTATAGTTCTCTGCCTTTTCCTTACCATCTTTCTTAAACAGCGGTACCACACTAGCTAACTTCCAGTCCTATGGCACCTCACCTGTCGCTATTGATGATATACATCACTCAGCAAGGGGCCCAGCAATCACTTCCCTAGCTTCCCACAGATTTCCAGGGTCCACACGATCAACTTCTGGCGATTTTTCCACCTTTATGTGTTTTAAGATATCCAGCACCTCCTCCTCTATAATGTGGACTTTTTTCAAGATGTCAATGTCTATTTCTCTATATCTTCCATATAATTCTCCACAATCTATACTGATGCAAAGTACTTGTTTAGTATCTGCCCCATCTCCTGCAATTCCACACATAGGTGGCCCTGCTGATCTTTAAGGGGCCCTATTTACTCCCCAGTTACTCTTTCATCCCTAATGTAGTTATAATATCCCTAATGGCCCTTCTTAACCCTATTTGCCAAGGCAATCTCATATCTCCTTTCTGCCCTCCTGATTTCCTCTAAAGTATACTCCTACTGCTATTGTACTCTAAGGATTCACTCGATCTCTGCTGTCTATACCTGACATATGCTTTCTTCATTTTCTTGACCAAAACATAGAACATAGAACATTACAGCACAATACAGGCCCTTCGGCCCTCGATGTTGTGCCGACCTGTCGTACCGATCTGAAGCCCACAAACTTTGATTTCTCCGGACATCCAGCATTCCCTATACGTACTGTCCTTGTCCTTCACCCTGACAGAAACATACTCGCTCTGGACTCTGGTTATCTCATTTTTGAGGCTTTCCATTTCCAGCTGTCCCTTTACTTGTAGATAACCGCCACAATCTACTTTTGATAGTTTTAAATACTTCTTCAATGTTATAAATGCTTCTGCCTCTAACTACCTTTACAGGCAGTGAGTTCCAGATTCCCGCCTCTCTCTGGGTGTAAAAGCTTTTCTTCATAACTCTTCTAAACCTTCTACCCCATACCTTAAGCCTTACATGCTCCTTGGTCACTGATCTCTCCATCAAGGAAGAAAATTTCTTCCTGTCTATCCTATCTATGCCTCTCAATTTTATACATCTCAACCATGTCCCCACTCAATCTCCGCTGTAAGGGCAACTGTTCCAGTCTATTCAATCTCTCTTTGTGAACTCTTCAGCTCAGACAACATCCTGGTAATAATCTTCTCTGCATCCTTTCTGGTACAATCACATAACTTCTATAATGCAAATTCCAGAGCTGCACACTACACTGTACCTGTCGCCTTGTCAACATTTTATACAGTTCCAGTATCAAGTCCCTGCTCCTAATATCTGCGCCTCAACCAACGAAGGCAAGGTAATGATGACATGGTGACTCCATGGTTAGCATTGCTACATTACAGCACCAGGCACCTTGGTTCAATTCCAGCCTTGGGTGACTGTGTGTAGTCTGCATGTTCTCCCCGTGTCTACATGGGTTTCTGCTGGGTGCTCTGGTTTTCTCTCACTGTCCAAAATGCAGGTTAGATGGATAATCCAATATAAATTGCCTCTTAATGTGTAGGGATATGCAGGATAGGTGGGTTTGCCAAAATAAATGCTGGCTTCCAGGTATAGAATGGTCAAATTGGTCTGGTTACAATGCTCTTTGGAGATTCGGCGCAGACTCTGAGCCAAATTTTCTCTTTCCACACTTTAGGGATTCTATAATTTTAAGTGTACCAACTACCTTCTTAACCACTTTATCCACCCATTCTGACATGTTAAGGGACTGATGTATATGCACATCAAGGTCTATCAGACCCTTGATGCTTACTAGCCCAACAGCATGGCGACATCAAGTCTTCCCTTGCCTTAGTTGTCCTGCTCAAGCGCATCGATGTAGAGGAGGCCATAACAGGAACAGCGGATACAGTATTTCACATTAACAAATGTGCAGGTGAACATCTGTTTGATGTAGAAGGTCTTCTTATGGCCTGGGATGGGGGTGAGGGGGGAGGTTAAGGGGCAGGTGTAGCACTTGCTTCGGTTGCAGGGAAAAGTGCCGGGGCTGGTGGGGCTGGAGGGAAGTATGGAGCGGACAAGGGAGTCACAGAAAGAGTGGTCCCTCCGGAAAGCATATAAGGATGGGGAGGGGAAAATGTCTTTGGTCATGGGGTCAGATTGCAGATGGCGGAAATGATGCATTGGATTTGGAGGTTGGTGGGGTGGTACGTGAGGACAAGGGGGATCCTAATTTGGTTATTATTGCGGATAGAGGGTGTGAGGAATGAGTTGTGGGAAATGTGGGAGACACTGTTGAGGGTAAGAAGTTTTGAGAAGATTTGTAGCTCAGGTTGAGGTTCTGGATGTAAGTTAGCTCGCTGAGCTGGAAGGTTCATTTTCAGACGCTTCGTCACCATTCTAGGTAACATCATCAGTGAGTCTCCGGTGAAGCGCTGGTGTTATGTCCCGCTTTCTATTTATGTGTTTAGGTTTCCTTGGGTTGGTGATGTCATTTCCTGTGTTGATGTTGAGGGTATTTTCAATCACTGTGGAAGGGACATTGCAGTCCTTGAAAAAAGAGGACATCTGGGATGTTCAGGAGTGGAATGACTCATCTCGGGAGCAGATGCGGTGGAGGCGAAGGAATTGGGAATAGGGGATGGCCTTTTTACAGGAATGTGGGTGAGAGGAGGAGTATTCTAGGTAGTTGTGGGATACAGTAGGCTTAAAATGGATACGGGTTTCCAGGTGGATGCCAGAGATGGAGACAGAGAGGTCCAGGAAGGAGAGAGAGGTGTCAGAGATGGTGCAGGTAAACCTAAGGATGGGGTGGCAGGTGTTAGTGAAGTGGATGAACTGTTCGAGCACCTCGTGAGGACCCGAGGCAGTGTCGAAACAGTCATCACTGTAATGGAGGAAGAGATGGGGGATAGGGCCAGTGTAGCTTTGGAAAAAGGATTGTTCCATTTATCCTACAAAGAGGCAGGCGTAGCTTGGGCCCATGCAGGTACCCATGGCCACCCACTTTGTCTGTAGGAAGTGGGAGGAATCGGGGAAACCAAGCGGAGGTTTGGGGGCCGCTTTGTGGAACACCTACGCTCAGTTTGCAACAATCAACTACACCTCCCAATCACGAACCATTTCAACTACCCCCCCCAACTCCTTGGATGTCATGTCCATCCTAGGCCTCCTACATTGCCATGATGATGCCACCTGAAATATACAGGAACAGCATCTCATATTTCGCTTGGGAATTCTGCAGCCCAAGGGTATCAATGTCGACTTCACAAGCTTCAAAATCTCCCCTCCCCCGACCACATTCCAAAACCAGCCCACCTAGTCCCTGCCTCCCTAACCATTCCTCCCACCTAAAGCCCCACACCATCTCCTACCCACTAACCTCATCCCGCCACCTTGACCTGTCCGTCCTCCCTGGACTGACCTATCCTCTCCCTAACTCCTCACCTACATTCACCTTCACTGGCTCTAACCCCGCCTCTTTGACCTGTCTGTCTCCCTTCACCCCATCTTCTCCTTTATCCATCTTCTATCCGCCTCCCCCTCTCTCCCTATTTATTTCAGAATCGCCTTCCCCCCCCCCCCCCACCATTTCTGAAGAAGAGCCTCAACCCGTAACATCAGCTTTCCTGCTCCTGTGATCCCTCTTGGCCCACTGTGTTCATCCAGCTTCACACCATGTTATCACAGATTCTCCAGCATCAGGGGCTCCAACTATCTCTGCTGTGGAATAATGTTGCCTTCTAAATTGCCACAACACACATTTTCTAAATGCTGCACAGAAAACTGTTGTTTTAAGCATCAGAGAAATATGCCTCCAAAATTTTGATTTACTTGAGCTGTCGTTTGAGTTTGATATTAAAATGGAATATTAATTCCGTGCTTTTCTCGAACCCAAACAAGTTGTAATAAAAGCAAAAGATTATTTTTGGTTGAACTTTCAAATCAGGAATCTATGATTTGTGAAAATGTGAAAACTTACAGTTTTGGGACAAACCTGTCATATCTATCAGTATATGGATGTGAAATAGTTTGCATTGCAGCTGTCTATTGTCCTCTGATGCCTATACTTTCACACAGTATCATGAGCTATTTTGTATAAAGAAGAGAAAATGTTCTGCAGTGCTGATTTTGGAATAAATTATGAAATGGAGAAAAGAAATGTTCAGAATAACAGTCTCCCCACCCAGACAATGCTGACACCTACCTTTTGGTCTGCACCGGACCTTGATGCAAAAACACACTGGGCTTCACCTCAGGGTTCACAGGGCCAGATCACTCTGGAATCATTTTGAAATAGAAGTCCACACTGAGGCCTTGCCAGTTCAAGAAGATGCCACATGGATTGAGAGGACTCCATGCTGGCTGGCCGACTGCCACACCAGGCTAAGAGACTGCCATGCTGGGTTGGGAGGTTGCTATGCTGGGCTTGTGCTGAGGGTGGGAGTTTTGAGGCCAGCCAATTCAAGGCTGTGAAGAGAAAAAGAGGGAGAAAACAGAAGAAAAAAAGGAACAGATGGAGCAGGCGAGCTCTGGCTGAAGTGTTCTACACTGCCTCCATCGGGGAAATTCAATTTGAACTGATTCACAAAGGCATGTATATAGCATGGATTAGTTAATCCCCCAAGCATGTAGGATGATTTGAATTATTGACGTGATTCTCCTTATCCAGTTGATAGCATTCACGTCTGTAAATCCTAAAGTTTCGGCTTCAAGTCCCATTTCATGAGTTGAGTAAGAAAGTTAATGCTGATACTCTATTAATGAGAATTTGAACTGAGGCTCAGTTTGCCATCTCAGGTAAATGTAAAAGATCCTTGGCAGTATTTTGAAAAACAGGGAGCAATGACTGGTATCTTGTTAAGTATTTACTCTTTTATCGTCAACATCACACCAACAGATTACCCGATCACTGTCATATTGCTATTTGTGGCATTTGTTGTATGCAGATTGGCTGTCACATTTAATACCACAAAAACCATATCTCAAATGAAATTGCTCGGCTGAAAAGCACTTTAAAATGTCTCCTGGATGTGAAGTAAATAACAAATCTTTCTTCCTTGCCTTTCTTGATGTGCATTTAAAGGCACATAATTCTACAGGATTGAAAGAATTGTTAAAATATGTATTTTTTTGAGTGATAGCATGCCCTACCAAATAAATGCATAACTGCCCATGAGCATGCTCAAAGCTAGGAAAGCCTCTGAAACAATTTTGTAATTAGTCTTTTATCTTTTATAATATGCAAAGAATCAGTTGTATGTTAACATATTCCACTACATTCTACAGCATTTAATTTTCTAGTTGATATATTTTTAGCACACATCACAGCATGTTATAGGGTTTGATAACATTATCTTGAAGGGTTAACATGTACAAAATCCTTTCGTTCACCAGTCTGACAGCCGGAGATATATTAATGATAGCTGCTACTGTGTTCGTTCTTACACAAAAGAGAAAGATTACAAACCATGGGAATGTTCCTGTTCTGTAAGGTTATCAGATCTAGCAGCAGAGCAGAACATTCAGCCCAAAAGATCTGCTTTGTTATTCCACGAGATCATGGCTGATCTGATCATTCTCAACTCCACTTTCCTTCCTCCTCTTAACCTGCGATTTCTTTACAGAGGAAATATCTGTCTGTCTAACTTGGTCTTGAAATTACTAAATTACCCAGCCTCTACAACCCTCTGCAGTACAGAATTCCACAGATTTGCTATCCCCAGGGAAGAAATTCATCCTCATCTCTCTTAAATCAACAACAAGTTATTCTGAGTATATGCACCTTTGTACTAGATTCTTCCACAAGGGGAAACAACATCTCTGCTTCCACCCTGTTAAGTCCCCTAAGAATCTTGTATGTTACAATAAGATTATTTTTATTCTTCTAAATTCCAATCCTTTCAAGAACTCCCCATAAATCTTCTGTCTGCCTCCAATGCTAATAATAATGTCATTACTTAGATAAGTGGCCTAAAACTGTTCGCAGTATTCCAGCTGTTGTCTGATGGGTGTCTTGTAAAGTTTTAACAAAGCCTCCCTACTTTTATTCTCAACTTCCTTTGAATAAAGGCCTAACATACGATGAACAGCTGAGGATCCTGGGATTGTACTCATTAGAATTCAGAATGGTTGAGGGGAGATCTTATAGAAACGTACAAGATAATGCATGGCTTAGAAAGGGTGGACGCTGGGAGGTTGTTTCCATTAGGCAGGAAGACTAGGACCCATGGGCACAGCCTTAGAATTAGAGGGGTAAATTTAGAATGGAAATGAGGAGACATTCCTTCAGCCAGAGAGTGGTGGGCCTGTGGAATTCATTGCCACGGAGCACAGTGGAGGCCGGGCTGTTAAATGTCTTCAAGGTAGAGATTGATAATTTCTTGATCTCGCAAGGAATTAAGGGCTATGGGGAGAGTGCGGGTAAGTGGAGTTGAAATGCCCATCAGCCATGACTGAATGGCAGAGTGGACTTGATGGGCCAAATGGCCTTACTTCCATTCCTATGTCTTATGGTCTTAATTCATTTGCTTTCTCTATTACTCACTGAACCTGGGTATTAGTTTTTTTTTGTGTGATCTATTCATGAGAACTCCCAACTCCTGTGGCTTTCTGCAGTCTTTCTCCATTTAAATAATATTTAGCTCCACACCATCCAAAACTAAACTGCATAATGTCACAATTCCAACCAATATATTCACCCAGAGAGTTGTGAGCGCATGGAATAGCTTACCAGTGGTAGTCGTGGAAGTGGAGTCATTAGTGACATTTAAGCGACTGCTGGACGTGCACATGGACAGCGGTGAATTGAGGGGAATGTAGTTTAGGTTATTTTATTTTTGGATTAGGATTATTCCACGGCATAACACTGTGGGCCAAAGGGCCTGTACTGTGCTGTACTTTTCTTTATTCCATCTGCCAAGTTTTTGCTCACTTTTTAAATTTGTCTGCATCTTCTCTGCAGAATCTTCACATAGAATAGAATCACAGAATCCCTGCAGTGTGGAATCAGGCCATTCAGCCCAACAGATCTATATCGCCCCTCCAAATGGCATCCCACCCAGACCCATTCCCCTAATTTGCCATGTCTAATCCACCTGACCTAAACCTAAGTGATGAGGGCGTGGAATGCCCTACCGGGAACAGTAGTAGACTCACCAAGTTTAAGGGCATTTAAATGGTCATTGGATAAACATATGGAAAATAATGGAATACTGTAGGTTAGATGGGCTTCAGTTTGGTTTCACAGGTTGCCGCAACATTGAGGGCCAAAGGGCCTGTACTGCGCTGTAGTGTTCTATGTTCTATGCTCTATCCCCAGGCACTGTGGGCATTTAGCATAGCCAATCTACCTAACCTGCACATCTTTGGACTGTGGGAGGAAACTGGAGCACCCAGAGGAAACCCATGCAGACACGGGAGAATGTGCAAACTCCACACAGTCACCGAGGCTGGAATTGAAGTCAGGTCATTGGCACTGTGAGGCAGCAGTGCTAACCACTGAGCCACTGTGCACCACATTATCCTCACAATTTGTCTTTTCACCTATTTATGCATCATCCACAAACTTATCAATGGTACTTTCACTTTTTTCATCTAAGTCATTTACATTCATTGTAAGTAACTGCGGCCCCTGCATGAATTCTGGTGGCATTCCACTGGCTAAAGTTTGTAATCCTGAAAATGCCCCTTTATCCCAACTTTGTCTTTTATTAGTTATCCAATCTACTAACCATGCTATTGTACTACATCCAATGTCACGGGCTCTTATTAAATTTTCTAACGTGTGGGGCCTTATCAAATGCCTTCTGAAAATCAAAATACATTACATTGCTTCCCTTATTTACCTTATTTGTTATCTGCTGATAGAATTCTATAAAATTTGTCAAGCATGTTTTCATCAATAAGCCATGCTTATTCTGCTTGGACAAATTATATATTTCAAAATACACTGCTCTCATTTTAAGATCTAAAGATGTGTTTTTTTCAAATGAAACAAGTAGCAGAATATGAATAAATGCATCTACTGCCCTACTGCATACTTAAGTACTCTTTCTATGCTTGGAATACGGTGCAATGTAAATAATTTACAAGCCGTAATGCTTTTGCCAATGGAGTATTAAAGTTAATTGTTACTGAAATAGATCTGACATATAAAATTAAACAGGAGCCTGCTGAGGGCATGAAGTATTACATGGCATATTTAGCGCATTTTAATTAGAATTTTTCAATATGATGCCTCATTCATGGCAAAGGCAACCTTTACCCACCTTATAATCTGCTATAAGATTCAAGGCCTAACAACCAGCTGAGAATGAGTTACTCCATGAGACAGAGTGAGATGCCTGTGGTGTCAAATCCTACAAAAGAACATTGGAACAATATTAATTGTTAATGCTCCACTGCAGTACTGGAGCTGCTGTCTTTTGAATTTAGAGGTTAAATTGATGCCCTGTATTTAGCCGTTCAGCATGTAAAATATCTACATAGAACATTACAGCACAGTACAGGTCCGTCGGCCCTCGATGTTGTGCAGACCTGTCGTACCGATCTCAAGCCCATCTAACCTACACTATTCCATGTATATCCATATGCTTGTCCAATGACGACTTAAATGTACCTAAAGTTGGCGAATCTACTACCATTACAGGCAAAGCGTTCCATTCCCTTACTACTCTCTGAGTAAAGAAACTACCTCTGACATCTGTCCTATATCTTTCACCCCTCAATTTAAAGCTATGCCCCCTCGTGCTCGCCGTCACCACCCTAGGAAAAAGGCTCTCCCTATTCACCCTATCTAACCCTCTGATTATTTTATATGTTTCAATTAAGTCACCTCTCAACCTTCTTCTCTCTAATGAAAACAGCCTCAAGTCCCTCAGCCTTTCCTCGTAAGACCTTCCCTCCATACCAGGCAACATCCTAGTAAATCTCCTCTGCACCCTTTCCAAAGCTTCCACATCCTTATTATAATGCGGTGACCAGAACTGTACACAATACTCCAAGTGCGGCTGCACCAGAGTTTTGTGCAGCCTCAACAAAACCTCTTGGTTCCGGAACTCGATCCCTCTATTAATAAAAGCTAAAACACTGTATGCCTTCTTAACAGCCCTGTCAACCTGGGTGGCAACTTTCAAGGATCTGTGTACATGGACACCAAGATCTTTCTGTTCATCTACACTGCTAAGAATCTTACCATTAGCCCTGTACTTAGCCTTCCGTTTACTCCTACCAAAGTGCATCACCTCACACTTGTCTGCATTAAACTCCATTTGCCACCTCTCAGCCCAGCTCTGCAGCTTATCTATGTCTCTCTGCAACCTACAGCATCCTTCATCCACTGACCTTAGTGTCGTCTGCAAATTTACTAACCCATCCTTCTACGCCCTCATCCAGGTCATTTATAAAAATGACAAACAGCAGTGGACCCAACACCGACCCTTGCGGTACACCGCTAGTAACTGGTCTCCAGGATGAACATTTCCCATCAACCACCACCCTCTGTCTTCTTTCAGCAAGCCAATTTCTGATCCAAACTGCTATATCTCCCACAATTCCATTCCTCCACATTTTGTACAATAACCTATTATGGGCAACCTTATCGAACGCCTTGCTGAAATCCATATACACCACATCAACCGGTTTACTCTCATCTGCCTGTTTGGTCACCTTCTCAAAGAACTCAATAAGGTTTGTGAGGCACGACCTTCCCTTCACAAAACCGTGCTGACTATCCCTAATCAACTTATTCTTTTCTAGATGATTATAAATCCTATTCCTTATAACCTTTTCCAACACTTTACCAACAACTGAGGTAAGGCTCACTGGTCTATAATTACCAGGGTTGTCTCTACTCCCCTTCTTGAACAGGGGAACCACATTTGCTATCCTCCAGTCGTCTGGCACTCTTCCTGTAGACAATGACGAGTTAAAGATCAATGCCAAAGGCTCAGCAATCTCCTCCCTGGCTTCCCAGAGGATCCTAGGATAAATCCCATCCGGCCCAGGGGACTTATCTGTCTTCACCTTCTGAAGGATTTCTAATGCCTCTTCCTTGTGAACCTCAATCCCACCTAGTCTAGTAGCCTGTATCGCAGTATTCTCCTCGACAACATTGTCGTTTTCTAGAGTGAATACTGCTAAAAAATACTCATTTAGCACTTCCCCTATCTCATCTGACTCCACACACAACTTACCACTACTATCCTTGATTGGGCCTAATCTTACTTTCGTCATTCTTTTATTCCTTAAATACCTATAGAAAGCCTTAGGGTTTACCCTGATCCTACCCACCAACAACTTCTCATGTCTCCTCCTGGCTCTTCTGAGCTCTCTCTTTAGGTCTTTCCTGGCTACCTCGTAGCTCTCAAGTGCCCTAACTGAGCCTTCACATCTCATCCTAACATAAGCCTTCTTCTTCCTCTTGACCAGAGATTCCACCTCCTTCGTAAACCACGGCTCCCGCACTCTACAGCTTCCTCCCTGCCTGACAGGTATATATTTATCTAGGACACACAGGAGCTTTTCCTTGAATAAGCTCCACATTTCTAATGTGCCCACTCCCTGCAGTTTCCTTCCCCATTCTATGCTCCCTAAATCTTGTCTAATCTCATCGTAATTGCCTTTCCCCCAGCTATAACTCTTGCCCAGTGGTATACACCTATCCCTTTCCATCACTAAAGTAAACATAACAGAATTGTGATCGCTATCACTAAGGTGCTCACCTACTTCCAAATCTAACACCTGGCTGGGCTCATTACCCACTACCAAATCTAATGTGGCTTCGCCCCTTGTTGGCCTATCTACATACTGTGTCAGGAAGACCTCCTGCACACACTGGACAAAAACTGACCCATCTATAGTACTCGAACTATAGTGTTCCCAGTCAATATTTGGAAAGTTGAAGCCCACCATGACAACTACCCTGTCTCTCTCACTCCTATCAAGAATCATATTTGCTATCCTTTCCTCTACATCTCTGGAACTATTCGGAGGCCTAAAGAAAACTCCCAACAGGGTGACCTCTCCTTTCCTGTTTCTAACCTCAGCCCATACTACCTCAGTTGACGAGTCCCCAAACATCCTTTCTGCAACTGTAATACCGTCCTTGACCAACAATGTCACACCTCCGCCCCTTTTACCATCTTCTCTGTTCTTACTGAAACATCTAAATCCCGGAACCTGCAACAACCATTCCTGTCCCTGCTCTACCCATGCCTCCGAAATGGCCACAACATCGACGTCCCAGATACTAACCCATGCTGCAAGTTCACCCACCTTATTCTGGATGCTCCTGGCATTGAAGTAGACACACTTCAAACCAACTTCTTGCTTGCCGGTGCCATCTTGCTTCCCTGAAACTTTATTTCGGACCACCCTACTCTCAACCTTTTCTATAGTCGAAATACAATTTTGGTGCCCATCCTTCTGCTGAATTAGTTTAAACCCACCCGAATAGCCTTAGCAAATTTCCCCCCCCAGGATATCAGTACCCCTCTGGTTCAGGTGAAGACCATCTTACTTGTCGAGGTCCCACCTACCCCAGAAAGAGCCCCAATTATCCAAGAATCCAAAACCCTCCCTCCTGCACCATCCCTGTAGCCACGTGTTCAACTCCTCTCTCTCCCTATTCCTCGCCTCACTAGCACGTGGCATGGGCAACAAACCAGAGACAACAACTCTGTTCGTCCTAGCTCTCAGCTTCCATCCTAGCTCCCTGAATTTCTGCCTTAAATCCCCATCTCTCTTCCTACCTATGTTGTTGGTGCCAATGTGGCTCCCCCTCCCCCTGAAGGATACCAAAAACACGATCAGAGACATCACGCACCCTGGCACCTGGGAGGCAACACACCAAACGTGAGTCTCTCTCGTCCCCACAGAACCTCCTATCTGTCCCCCTAACTATGGAGTCCCCAATGACTAATGCTCTGCTCCTCTTCCCCCTTCCCTTTTGAGCAGCAGGGACAGACTCTGTGCCAGAGATCTGTGCCCCACTGCTTTCCCCCGGTAAGTCGTCCCCCCCAACAGTATCCAAAATGGTATACTTATTGTTGAGGGGAATGGCCACAGGAGATCCCTGCACTGCCTGCCGGTTCCCTTTCCGTCCCCTGACCGTAACCCATCTGCCTTTTTCCTGTACTTGAGGAGTGACTACCTCCCTGTAACTCCTCTCAATAACGCCCTCTGCCTCCCGAATGATCCGAAGTTCATCCAGCTCCAGCTCCAGTTCCCTAACGCAGTTTTCAAGGAGCTGGAGTTGGGTGCACTTCCCGCAGATGTGGTCAGCAGGGACACTAGTGGTGACTTTTCACATATTACTTTGAAGGAAAATGAGGGGATTATCCATGGCATCCTAATCAATATGTATTCTACAATTATTATTATCACAAAGCTCGATTTTCTAGATGTTATGATATTATCAAGAAGATTAATTTTAGAGATGAGAGGTTTATCTTATGAGACAAGATTAAGTCGCTCAGACCTTTACTTGCTTGAGTTTAAAAGATTGAAAGGAGATACAACTGAAACATGTAAGATGCTAAAGGGAATTGACTAAGAATTGGGGCCAGCACGGTGGCTTAGTGTTTAGTACTGCTGCCTCACAGCGCCAGGGATCCAAGTTTGATTCCACCTGCAGGCAGCTGTTTGTGTGGCCTTTGCACATTCTCCCTCCGTCTGCAAGGGTTTCCTCTGGGTGCTCCGCTTTCCTCCCACAGTCCAAAGATGTACAGGGTAGGTGGATTGGCCATGCTAAATTGCCTGTACTGTTCAGGAATGTGTAGATTAGGGGGATAGGGCTGAGTGGGGCTTCAGTGCCAGTGTGGACTTGTTGGGCCAAAAGGCCTGTTTCCACGCTGTAGGGATTCTATGATTCTAAGTTGAGGTTTTCCCTTGTGGGGCAATCTAGAATCAAAGGTCATAGTTATAGGCTAAGTGGTGATGGATTTAAAACAAAGATGATGAGGAATTACTTTTCTTAAAGGGGTGTGAATCTGTAGAATTTACTACCCCAGCATTCCGCAGATGATGAGATACTGAACAGAGAGGAGATAGACTGATATTTAATTAGAACCGGTTTAAATAGTTATGGGTGCAAGAAGTGCAGCCAAGGCCAAGATAAGATCAATCATTATCATATTAAATACAGAAAAGGCTTGAGGTGCTGAATTGCCTACTACTACTCCGAGTTCTTATATTTCTATGTTTTTATGTTCTCTTCATCAAGGTCACAATAGAAAATTTTGGAAGGTTGAATTTGAATGCAGAATACAGGGTTAATGGCAGGATTCTTGGCAGTGTGGAAGAACAGAGGGATCTTGGGGTCCACGTTTATAGATCGCTCAAAATTGCTACCCAAGTTGACAGGGTTGTAAAAAAGGCTTATGATGTCTTGGCTTTCATTGGCAGGGGAATTGAGTTTAAGAGCACTGAGGTTATGCTGCAGCTCTATAAAACTCTGGTTAGACCACACTTGGAATATTGTGCACAGTTCTGGTCACCTCATTATTGAAAAGATGTGGAAGCTTTAGAGACGGTGCAGAGGAGGTTTATCAGGATGCTGCCTGGACTGGAGGGCAGGCCTTGTGAGAAAAGAATGAGGGAGGTAGGGCTTTTTTCACTGGATTGAAGAAGGATGTGGAGGGATTTGATAGAGGTGTGCAATGATGATGAGAGGCATAGATAGAGTCGATAGTCAGGGATTTTTTTTCCCAAGGCAGAAATGACTATTACTCGGGGACATAATTTTAAGGTGTTTTGAGGAAGGTATAGGGGGGATGTCAGAGGTAGGTTCTTCACACAGAGTGGTGGGTGCGTGGAATGCTCTGCTGGCTGTGGTAGTGGAGTCAGATACTTTAGAGGCTTTAATTGACTCTTGGATAGGCACATGGAGGATAGTAAAATGTAGGGTATGCAGGGTGGATTGATCTTAGTAGGATAGTAGCACAGCACAACATTGTTGGCCAAAGGGCCTGCACTGTGCTGTGCTGTTCTATGTTCTTAAAATGGTTTGAAGCTCATTGACTGTTTCAGAGGTTGAACAAGGGAACAAACACTTTAAACAAGTCAGTACTGTTGGAATGGGATATATGTAAGGACAACAATCAATTCAAACATAGTAACAGATGATCAGAAGTTGCTGAACAGCTTTTGATGTTATCGCCTAGGGGACCAATGGCAAAGTTGATAAGACAAAGATCAAAAGACTCAGGATGCTGGTGGTCTGAATAAAAGCAAAGGAAATCTAGATAACAAGGTATAGAGCTGGATGAACATAACAGACCAAGCAGCATCAGAGGAGCAGGAAAGCTGACGTTTTGGGTCTGGACCCTTCTTCAGAAATTTGCCTGCTTGGCCTGCTGTCTTCATCCAGCTCTACACCTTGTTATCTCAGATTAGATAGATAGGCTGGAGAGTTGGGCAGATAAATGGCAGATGGAGTTCAATCTGGGCAAATGCAAGGTGATGCATTTTGGAAAATCTAATTCAAAGGCGAACTATACAGTAAATGGAAAAGTCCTAGGGAAAATTGATGAACAGAGAGATCTGGGTGTTCAGGTCCATTGTTCCCTGAAGGTGACAACGCAGATCAATAGGGTGGTCAAGAAGGCATATGGCATGCTTTCCTTCATTGGATGGGGTATTAAGTACAAGAGTTGGCAGGTCATGTTGCAGTTGTACAGGACTTTGGTTCGGCCACATTTGGAGTACTGTGTACAGTTCTGGTCGCCACATTACCAAAAGATGTGGATGCTTTGGAGAGGGTGCAGAGGAGGTTCACCAGGATGTTGCCTGGTATGGAGGGTGTTAGCTATGAAGAGAGATTGAGTAGATCAGGATTATTTTCATTAGAAAGACAGAGATTGAGGGGGGACCTGATTGAGGTCTACAAAATCATGAGGGGTATAGACAGGGTGGATAGGAAGAAGCTTTTTCCCAGAGGTGGGGGACAAAAAAAAAGAAAAAAAATTCTTTGTTCTTTTGGAAAGTTCTTTACACAGAGGGTGGTGGGTGCCTGGAACGTGTTGCCAGCAGAGGTGGTAGACACAGACATGTTAGCGTCTTTTAAGATATATTTGGACAGGTACATGGATGAGCAGGGAGCAAATTAGAAAATAGATGACAGGTTAGACAGAGGATCTCAATCAGCGCAGGCTTGGAGGGCTGAAGGGCCTGTTCCTGTGCTGTAGTTTTCTTTGATCTTTGTTCTTTTTTGAAAGATTCTCCAGCATCACCAGTTCCTACTATCTTGGAAATGCTAGAAATACTCAGCAGACATGGCAATTATGTTGAGAGAGAAAATTAGTGCTAGTGACTTGGATGCTGCAAATTATTCTTGCTCCTGCAACTTTCCTGTAGCAGATTGTGTAAGAGTTTCAAACCATCTCCATTCTGTCCGTTGTAACATCCTCCACAGATTCAGGAAAAACGTTTATATTTTGTTGAAATCTTTCGTTTTGTATTCAGCAGGACAAACACAATAATGCTAAATTTCAAATCCTTGCAGAAAAAAAATACTAGTGGAAAAACTGATTGACATCAACTCTGCTTAGCAAACACATTGTTATGGAGAAAGCAATGGAGATTTTTGGCCCTCCATGTATCTAAGTAATACAACAAAACACAAGGTTTTAACAAATTACTTTTGCTTTCAATAAACTTCTAATGACCTGTCATGCTCTGTTTCTTTTTTTCTCTTCCTCCTTTCTTGAATGTCAGCAATACAATTGCTAAAGTCCAACCTGCAAGAATCATTTCAGGATCTAGGGAACTTCAGAAAATCATTGTTCATGCACCAATCATTTCTGCAGCAATCCCTCTAGAACTTAGAATGGAGACCATCAGGTCCTAGGAATTTGCTGGGTCGTAGTTTCTTTAATTTCTCCAGGATTTTTTTCTCTGCTCATATTAATTACCCTATTTTCCACCTTATTAGCCCCTAAGTTACCCTTTATTCCTTTTTTTGCAACTATTGTCCTGTGTTGTGAAACTATACATAAAATATTTGTTCACTATCTGTACGATTTCCACATCTCCCTATTATAAATTAGCCTGCCTTTGCTTCTCAGAAGCCAAGCATTAGCTTTGCTACTCTTTATATACACATACAAGTTCTTGAAATGGCATTGACTTCCTGGTCATCAGACATTTGGAGCCTGGATGCACTGTGACAGATGTTTCTTGGGACCTCTAAGAAGTCACAATAAAATTACATTCTGGGAAATTTAAAATTCTGATGAGTAAACTTTGATTCTTCAGTTTGTAGATGCCCATAAAAAGGCACCCAACTATAAGCTGAAACTTCAGAGAGTTCCAGATACTGAAAACTAGACCAAATGCAAGGTCTGAAAAATGATAGGGTAGGTAGATAACTGATTCAAAGATTTGGAAATTGAAAATTTGAGCCCCGCTGGTTTCATATTGCTATCCAGTTTACTGTCATGTTTTGTTTTATGACAATTTTGTTGATCTTTGTTGGTTTCTAAAATACTCTCAATCTTCATGTTAACTACTATTAATTGGAACATTATTTCATCTAACATCTTAACTAAATTCATTACCCAGATTGGGTTGGATTTTTTAGTTGAATCTTTGTTTGGTAATGGAATGTGTTTTGTTAAACATTTTGAATTGATGCTTTGAATGTTGCCTCTTGCCAGCATTTGTGCTATTCCTGAATTATCTTTGAACTGAACAACTTGCTCAATCAAGAATCAACCACATTTCTGCGGGCCTTGTGTCTTGTAAGACAGGTCACGCAAGGTCAACAGATCTTTCCTTCTCTAAAGACATGAGTGAACTAGACTTTTTTTAGAAAAATAACAATTGATGATATTTTTATTTTCATGATAACATTTGGGATAATTTAATTCCAGATTTTATCCACAGGATTTAAATTCCACACAGCTGTCATGATGGGGATTTCAATCGAAGACTACTAGTTCAGTGAACTTACCACGCCACCCACTTCCCTATTTACCTTTAGAGCTTTCACCCAATCAAACTGAGCCTGCACTCACTGTATAAGTATTGGAGTAGCTTTTGTTAAGTTTAATATTCTTGTTTAGAGTGCGAGTATGTCACTTTTAAATGAAAATGAAATTTGCAGGAGGTGATGGCTTAATGGCATTAGTGCAAAGCCATTATTCCAGAGACCCAGACAGTGCTCTTGAGACCCAATTTCAAATCCTATCATGAAAGATATTGCGATTGAATTCAATAAAAATCTGGAATTAAGAGTTTAATGATGACTTCAAAATAATTGGAAAAGGAACATTTCATCTGGTTCACTGATGCACTTCAGGGAAGGGAACTGCTGTGCATAATTGATCTGGACTACATGTGTCTCCAGATCCATAGCAATATAACCGACTCTTAACTGCTCTCCAGGCAATAAATGCTGGCCCAGCTAGTGACACCCACAATCCATGATGGAATAGTTATGTAAGAGTAGCTATTTCCCAGTGGATAGTTTACTGTGAGATTGATAAACAAACTTTCATCACTACACAATACTACAGTCATAGAATCATATAGCAAGTAAACAAACCCTTCGGCCTAACTCATCAGCGTTGACAAGATTTTAAATAGCCTCATACTTTGATGGTGTCACAAGATAACATTCACAGAAACTGTCACAAAAATATTCTACAAATTCATCTTTCAAACCACCTTTGCCAATTTTCTTGATTGGTCCAAATTATACAAAAATTCAAGTCACTTACAGTTATTATATCCAGGCTAGGAAATGTGTATGCAAAGTGCTCTTGAATTTAGAAAAATAGTAGCATAAAAATATTTAATTGGGAAAAGTGGATTTCAATGAGATGAGAATGGATATAGGCTAGATAAATTAGAGTCAAATGTTGGCAAGAAAAAATGTTACTTGAAGAATGGATTACATTCACAGAAGAGCTACCTCGGCTCAGTCAATGTCTATTTTTTCAGATGAGAAAATTACGGCAAAGAACTCCAGAGGTCTCTGCATGACAAATCCCCAGAGGACTTAGGCCAGTCAGAGACCAAAAAGGAGATTTATGCATGATAGCAGAGAACATACCTGAGGTATTAAATTAGTATTTTGTATATGGCCTTACTAAGGAAGAAGGTAATTCCCAAACTATGGTGAAAAGGAGGTAAATAATACATTAAAAAACCATTAAAATTGAAGAAGCCAGTATTGGATGGACTGTCTATATAATTCATACCACACAAGAACTAGATGAGGTATACCCAATGACGTTGATGGAGAGAAGAGTCAAAGCTATCAAGATACCGGACATATTTTTTTCATTTTCCTTAGTTCAGAAATTATGCTCAAGCTCTGAAGAATTGAAAATATCACACTGTTATTCAAAAAGGGTGTAAAGGCAAGCTCAGCAACTGCAGGCCAGTCAGTTTAACTTTGGTGATGAGGAAACTTATAAAAACAGTAATACAGGACAAAATTAATTGTCACAGAGACAATTGCAGATAACGGAAAGTCAGCATGGATTTGGTGAGGGAAAGTCAGATTCAATGAGCTTGCTGTAAGTTTTGAATAGGTAACAAAGAGTTGCTGAATGCATTGCTATTGATGTGGTGTACATAGAATTGAATAAATCAGCTGATACAGTGGTGCAAGTAGACCAGTGGGCAATTTTTAAATAAAGCATAGAGTTTTAAGCATAGAATACAGATAAGCTTTATCAGTAAGGGTACAATGAGCAAGGCAAAGAATGTTATGCTTTACTTGTACAGGGGAATAGTGGCACCCGGGTTTGATTCCAGCCTTGGGCAACTGTCTATATGGAGTCTGGGCATTGTCCTCATGCCTGTATGTGTCCCTAAGATGTGCTTCTGTTTCCTCTCACAATCCAAAGATGTGTAGGTTGGGTTGATTGGCCACTTTAAATTACCCCTAGTGTCCAGGTATATGCAAGTTAAGTGAGTAAATGGTAAATGTGGGGCTACTGGCCTGAGTGGGATGGAGGGTGGACAGTCAATGGGCTAAAATGGCTTTTCTCTACCTCTGGGGATTCTGTCATTCTACAAACAATCAAAGAGGCACAAATGAAGGCCATAAAATTCACAGAAAATTATTTTCCTAAATTAGTTGTTTAAGGTATGTTACATTGCATTTTTAAAGCATTAAGCTTTACAAACGCCATTGTATCTGCAAAAGTAATTAAAAGATTGAAATTATATCTCTGAGGACAAGACAGCCACAGATCATTGGAGCTCAAACTGGCAAGGGAAATTTTCCCTAATATTTTGTCTTTACCAATAAGCATCAAATTGGTTCTTGAGGGAAAGGCACCAACTCTACAACAAAGTTATTCAATCTACATTGTTTTCCCAGCCCACTCTCCCCCATCCCATATCCGTCTTCTCCTTTCCCCTCTATCATCCTTCATCAATTCTTTTTTATTTTTTGACAGCATCCACATCCTCACATCTCTCCTGCTACTTCATCTTTAATTTTGTTTCATAGCTGGCAATCATTTTTCCCAATTTATTTTCCTGGTTTTTAATCTGACTTTTCCATGCCTTCATTTTTGATCATGGTTGCTCCCAGCTCTTATAACCGCACCTATTTCTGAGGTGGCCATAGTATAACAGCAATGCCATCGGACTAGTAATCTGGAGCCCCAGCCTAATATTAGGAAATACAAATAGAAAGTGCTGCAATAATCAGCAGACCAACATAGTTTCAAATCCCACCATGGCAGATGGCGAAAATTGATTTCAGTGAAAATCTAGAATAAAAAGTTTGCTTAATGCAGATCATAAAAGCACAACCAATCATCTGAAAAACCCAACTGATTCCCTAATACTCTAAGGTCAGAAATCTTACATCCTTACCTGGCCTGGCCTACGTGAGACTCTAAAACCCCCCAGCTATGTGGTTGACTTATTTTTCTTGGGCATTTAGGGATGGGTAAAAAATACTGACCTTATCAGTTAAGTCTTCATTCAATGAATGAATAAAAATAATACATAAGAACGAGTGTAGGTCATTTAACCCATCAAGTCTGCCCAACATTTATTATGGTATATCACTTCCATTAAAGAACTCACCTTTATTCAAGTAAATTCTTCAACTGTCTTGTTCGAAAGAACAATATAAAAAGTTGGTGTGAATATTGGTTCTTCAGGAAAACTTGCCCTTGTTCAGCGCGTTTTAACATAGTATGTCTGAGGAATGGAGTTTAGTGGACTCAAGGAAATGTTTCTGAAGAAATGAGACTTCTTCTTTATCTTCTATGTGGATTTGATTGACACATCCCTCTTAACTTTTGGTAAAATGGAAGCAAAACTATTGTTTTAATCTTGTTTGAAGGACCATCATTATAATACAAATTCATTTTAAAAAATCAAAATGATCATCATTGCACCACCAACATAGTTTCAAAAGAAAAAAAATTTAAGTGGAATTAATCACTATTCACAAAAACGATTATGTAATGCTGTTTTGAGTGGACCTGAATATTATTGAGTAGCTTGATTTGTGACTAACTTCAAAGATAATGGTTAAACAGTGAGAATGAAAATTTTAATTATATATTTTAATGCTGACAATTTGTCAGTCATATCCCATTTAGTGTAGTATTTGCAATTTTTGAATTGAGATTATAACAGAGATGCAAAGAGTAAAATATGTCACAGGGAGAAAAAAACAGAATTCAAGTACTCATAATGATAATTGTTATGGATGAATTACTTTGATTGCAGAATTGGGCTGTGAATACAATTGGGCCATGTGGCATGAAAGAGCTGCTGTTGAAGGCTAGGCAGAAGAAGAAGACACTCATTGGAAATGGGTCCAGGAGAAATATGCTCAGGGCAAATGGAAGGAACAATTTATAATCAGTTTGATGGTCTCTGTGAGCAGATTGATTCACAGGGGAAAAACAATTATCCCAAGAAATCTTTGCCTCCTGTGGCACTGATGGCACAGACACAGTGAGAAGGCTAATCGTCCAAACGTCTGTGCTAGTGACATTGGCCCAGATCTTCTAAGCAGTGGCAATGATCACCAGCTTGCCATTATCCCTGACCTGGCAATACTTTTGAATTTGTTTTGGGACATTGCAAGCCTGGCTTTCCCAAAACTGTTCAGCCCCACATCAAATCGGACAATTTGTCAAAGCTAAGCAGATCTGGGAAAAATTAGGGCACTCCCCTTTATTAGAAAGTAGCTGTTCCAATGTCAGATGATGTTCTTAAATGCCTAGTCTTTCACAGTTAGTGATGGATGAGTGAATGCATAGGTAGTAGAATGGGAGGATGGTTAGATGGGTGAAGCAGTCAAGTACATGAGGAGGGTAGATAGTAGGTGCAGTATGAAACTGAGTAAGTGGATAGGTTCATATTGTGGGCATGTGGAGTAAGTGGGCAGGTGAGACTGGAATAGTCAGGAAAGGCCAGGGGGTCATAGTCAGGTCTGATCATGGAGTAGTTAAGTAGAGAAAACAAAAATGCTGGAAATCACAGCAGGTTAGGCAGCATCCATGAAGAGAGAGCAAGCTAGCATTCTGAGTCTGGATGACTGTTCATCAGAGCTGATGTGAAGTGTGGAGGGGACAGCATTTCTGCAATGGTGAGCAAAGTAGAATGCTAACAGAGCAAGGCTGCAGAGAGTGTAGAGTTGTGTTTGGAATATGAGAATGGCAGAACAATGGTGCGTCAAAATGCTTAACAGGAAAGAACAGACTGGAGTGGGGGAGGGCGGGAGGTAAAAGAAGACATGGTAACAGAGAATGCAGCAAGTAAAGGAAAAGAAAGTGAAGGTGTTAGGAATAGATGTGGTCGGAGGACATATCAGCTCTTTTTAGTGAGGTTGTCAAATGGTCAAAGGGTAGACAGATAGTTGGGAGTTAGGTTTGGAGGCAAGCAAATTGAATCAGGTGGCTAGTCAGATAATTAGGAGTAGTCAGTAGTTTGGGAAATTAATCAGATGGTCAGTAAGGGTGACAGGGTATGTGGCGTACTTAGCAGTTTTGCATTTATCCATATGGCAGAGCTGACCAAAATCACTAACTCTAGATCTGAGCTGCAGACATTATGAATATAGAATCAGGAGTAGGATTTTCAGCCTACTGAACCTGCCACACCATACAATATGATGATTGCAAAATTGAAGACTTCAAGGTCTTTTGATTATCTCATCCCAATAACCTTCTATACCAATGGTAATATAAATCTATTAATCTTTACCTTGAACTTACTCGGAATATGAGCTGCCAAAGTTCACCTCCCTTTTAGTACAACAAAATTCTCCTTATGCTGGGTATAAGTGGCATCCCCTTGGTTTTAGAGTTCCCAACCAGGGAAAACATTTTACCTGCATCTACCCAGTTTATCCTTGAAAGTGTTTTGTAAGTTTCAATCAGATCATCGCTCATCTTTCGAAACACCAAAGAATACAATTTGTCTCTTCAGAGGATAATCTTACTATTCCAGGAACAAGTCTGGTGAATATTCATTGCACTCCACCGATGGCAATAATATCTTTACTGAGATGAGAAGACCAAACCTGCATACGGTACTCCAGGCGCGGTCTAGATCACAGAATCCCTACAGTGTGGAAACAGGCATTTTGGCCCAAGAAGAACACCCCATCCAGACTCAGGCTCATAATCCAAACATCCCTGAACTCTATGGGCAATTTACCACAGCCAATCCATCTAACCTGCACATCTTTGGACTGTGGAAGGAAACTGGAACACCCAGAGGAAACAACACAGACATAGGGAGAATGTGCAAACTCCACACAGACAGTCACCCAAGGGTGGAATTGAACCCAGGCTCCTGGCACTCTGAGGCAGCAGTGCTAACCATTGAGTCACCATGCTATCCAGAAACAAAGAGGTCCAGCATGGGGCTCGAACCCATGGCCCCGAGATTAGGAATCTCATATTCTATCTCCTGAGCTAACAGGGACAAAAAAGGATTCTATACAATTGTAGTAAGATTTCTCTACTTTTGTACTGAAATCCTATTGCAACACAAGCTGACAGTACAGTAGCCTTCCTAATATTTTGCTACACCTGCATGTTAACCGTCAGTGAATTACCAACAAGCACATCCAGGTCTCTAGGTATATTTACACTTCCCAACTTCTCACAGCTCTGCACACCTGTTTCTCATATCAAAGTGGATAATCTCACAACTTTTACACTTTATATTCCACCTGTGATGTTGTTGACAACCCAGGACACCAGCAACATCAATTAGGACACCACCTTGAAACTAGTAGATTTGTGCCTCACAACCCACTTCACCTTCAACGACAACATATCCCCAGTATCAGGACTGATTGCAGAAGCAGTGATGCAAAGGTTAGAATGGACAGCACCTCCAAATGTACAGCCCGAACTTTGGGTCCAATATGTGGATGACACCTTTGTGATTATTAAACACACTAAACTGGAAGAAACCCACCAACACATAAACAACATCCTTCTAGGGATAAAATTCACAAAAGAAGAGAACAACAACTGACTACCCTTCACAGATGACCAACCAGACAGCACAACATAAACCAAAGCAGAAACTGTTGAAAAATCTCAGCGGGTCCAGTAGTATCTGTGAAGAGAAATTAGTGTTAACATTTCAGGTCGAGTGATTCTTCCTCAGAACTCAGTGCAATGTAACACTAGCAGTAAGGAAGCCCAAAGAATGAGCAGAAGCACAAACAGTGGGTTAAAAGGTACCATTTGTCTTTGACAAATAGGATTAAGGAAAATCCTATTTTTTTTACGTATTAAGGAGCAAGTGATAACTAGGGAAAGATAGATACACTCAAGGACAAGGGAAGGAATTTATGGGTCGAGTCAGAGGAGGTGGATGAGGTCTTTGATGAATACTTTGCATCAGTATTTACAAATGGAAAGACATGATGGATGGTGTCTCAGGAGGAATGTGTTCATATTCTAGGCCACATCACTATAAAAATGGAGGTGGTGTTGGGAGTTTTGAAAAGCATTAAATCAGATAAGTCCCTAGCGCCTAATGAGATCTATCTCAGAATGCTGAAGGAGGCAAATGAGGAAATTTCTGGGGCCTTATACAAAGTCTTTGTAACCTCTTTAGGAACGGGAGTAGGACAACAGGGATAATCTGGGAAATTACAGTCTGGTGAGCCTTATGTCAGGGGCAGGATTTACTGGCATGTGGAAAATATGAATATTAGCAATAAGCAGCATTGCTTTGTACAGGGAAGGTTGAATCTTTTAAACTTGATTAAGTTTTTAGAGAAGGTGGCAACGATGATTGATGAGGGCAAAGTAGTAGATGCTGTCTACACAGGCTTCACAACACCACAAGACCCCTCCTACGGGCTGATGCAAAAGGTGTAAGTCACACAGGATCAGCAATGAGCTGATACGGGACTGACTGAGACATAGAAGATATACTACAATTTGTCTAATTCAGAAAAGGTTCATGGCAGATACATTTCCCTGCCCCTATACTCATCCCTGGAACATCTGGATAATAAGGACAATTATGTCAGACTCCTATTTATTGACTATAGCTCCATTTTATTCTAACAAAACTCATTTCCAATCTCTGAAATCTTGGGCTCTACTTTCTGCAGCTGGATGCTCAACTTCCTGACCCACAGACCTCAGTCAGCAAGGATAAGTGACAACATCCTCCACAACAGTCCTCAACACTGGTGCCCTACAAGGCTGTATACTCAGTCCTTACTATACTCTTGATTGACTCACAACTGCATTTTCAAATTCATTTCAAACTCCATTTATAAATTTGTTGATGACACCACTGTAGTTGGCCAGATTTCAATCAACACCAAGACAGAGTACAGGAAGGAGATAAGCAGTTTAGGTGCATGGTATAGAGATAACAAACTCGCCTTCAATGTCAGAAAAATGAAGGAGCTGATCATCAACCTCAGGAAGCACAGGACACACCCCTGTCTGTATCAATGTTGCAGATGTGGAGGTGGTCAAGAGCTTCAAATTCCTCGGATCTATCCTGGTCCATCTACATCCACATCCACACTATTGTTAAGAAAGTATACTAATGCCTCAACTGCTTCAGAAGGCTAAGGAACTTTGGCATGCCCACGATGACTATAACCAATTTCTATTGATGTATAAGAGAACGCATTCCATCTAGATGTATCGCAGCTTGGTATTGCCCAAGACTGCAAGAAATTGCAGAAAGTTGTGACTGCAGCCTAACCCATCATGTAAACTAGCCTTCCTTCAATTGATTCCATACACACTTTCCACTATCTTGGGAAAGCAGCCAACATAATCAAAGATCCATCCCATCTCAGGTATACACTCTTCCAACTTCATCTATCAGACAGAAAATACAAAAGTTTGAAAACACATAACAACAACATATTTAAGAATAGCTTCTTCTCTGCTGTTATCAGACTTATGAACAGACCTTTGTTTCATTAGAGTTGATCCTTATCTTCACCTTCCCTGTTGTTGTAATACTGTATTCTACATTCTGTTCTATTACCCTGATGTATATGTGTAAGGTATGATTTGTCTGGTTAGCACACAAACAATACTTTTCACGTATCTTGGTAGACGTGACAATAATGTATCAAAGCAAATCAAGTCAGCATTTTATGACAACAAATCCTGAAAAACAAATATCTCAGCAGGAATTGTCTTATAGCATATAAGGGATCATTAATTCCATGGATTAGCATAATATGCCGGCTCATTTTGGCTTCCCAAAATTTTGTACCTGGTAGAAGCCAATAATCGAGCAGTGTCCAACTACCAGTATGGACAGATCTTGGTATAGTCACAATTCATGAGGCTCCAATCACACAAGTGACTCACACATGGCACAATTGAATCAGCTGAAGCTGAAGACATTCTTAAAGTTGACATATTACATTTTGTCCAGAGCCAAAGTGCACATCACAAGCCGACAATGAACAAATACATGAGTTGCAAAAAAACGATTACGCAGTGATTGCCTGGGAGTATTAAAGAACCTTCAGAGAACATTAATTCCTTTTACCCATACAGACCTGAATTTGGTATATCTTATGGCAATCATTTTAAAAGCAAACAGATCCCAGTACTAAAATCATTATGCCAGGATACCCTGTATATGTTACACCTGAACATATGATTATTGAATACACAAAAGCTAGCAGGTGAATCTTTGTTTCAGAGATAGTAGGAACTGCAGATGCTGGAGAAGGGTTTTCTGAAGAAGGGCCTAGGCCCAAAACGTCAGCATTCCTGCTCTTGTGATGCTGCTTGTCCTGTTGCATTCATTCAGTTCTACATCTTGTTATCTCTATATGTGAATCTTTGTGCTGGTTAGATATGGTTCATGATATTCAATGACTCATAAATACATGTAATGCGTGATAAAAATACCAACTCCAGCAGCAGTGAGAGATTATACACCCACATGATGTTTCGCCCACTCCTTGATGAAAATAACAACAGAATTATTCACAAAGCACAGGGATGATTACAGTCTTGTAAGATTATTCTCCAAATTTCCCATTGCTCAGCATCTTAGCAACAATCAGTGCAACAATCATTGAGATGATGTCTGCAATTTTCAGTTTATTTGGTGTCTTGAAATGGATAGTGTATGACAATAGGCCACAATTCACCAAACCATTTCAAGACATTTGTGCTAAATGAGCAGTAGATAATAGGACATAAAACTGTACAGCACAGGAACAGACTCTTCGGCCCATGATGTTGTGCCAAACATAATCCCTTCTGTCTTCCCTTGGTCCATATCTTTCTATCCCTTGCATGTTCAAGTGCATATCTAAAGGTCTTTTAAAGGTGCCTATCATATCTGCTTCCATCATCACCCCTCACAGTGCATTCCAGACTCATACCACACTCTGTGTCAAAAAGCATGCCCCTCACATCTCGTTTGATCATTCTGCCTCTCACCTTAAATGTCCCTAGTATTAGACATTTCAACTTGGGAAAAAGATTCTGACAGTCAACCCCATCTATGCATCTCTTAATTTTATACACTTCTATCAAGTCTCCCCTCAGCCTCCACCTCTCCAGAGAAATCAACCTGAGATTTTCTAGCCTCTCCTTATAGCTCATACCCTCTAATCCAGGCACCATCCTGGTAATCCTCTTCCACACTCTCTATTGCATTGAATGCTATACACTAAGTGTGACCTATTCAAAGTTTATAAAGCTGCAACATGACATTCTGACTCTTGTACTCAATTCCTCAACCAATAAAGGCTAGTATGCAGTCCAGGCAGCCTCAGAGGAGCAGGAAAGTTTGACGTTTTTGGTTGAGATCCTTCTTCAGAAATGCAAGGAAACAAGATATTTTCAATGCTTTGCATTGCTGCATTTTTTGGAATACCAGTGAAAAAGAGGGACTACCACCCTCAGCACAACCTGTGCGCAGAAGACAAGTATGAATGACCTTGCCCAGCAACTAATTGCCTAACCAATGCAAAACACAAGACATACATCTTCAAAGACAGAAGAAAATGAAAGAGATACATAGTGGTCAAGCAGGTAGAGAATTTTCAAATCTGCGCACTGGGAAAAGAGTTTGAGTCAAAAATACGAATACAATTACTTGGTTATCAGGGTGTCATGTTGGAGCTTTATAATACTTTGGTTAGGCCACATTTAGAGCTTTGCATTCAATTACGGTTCCCACACCACAGGATGGATGTGGAGGCTTTGGAAAGGGTGCAGAAGAGGTTGACCAGGATCCTGCCTGGGTTAGAGGGGAGAAGTTATAAGGAGAGGCTAGAAAAACTGTTGAGTGGCAGAGGCTAAAGGGAGACTTGATAGAAGTCTATGAAGTTATGAGATGCATAGATAGGGTTGATGGTCAGAATCTTTCTCCCCAGAGTTGAAATGTCTGATACAATCCCCAGAAGAGCATTCTACCCAGAACCAAGCCCTATCCTATCCCAGATAACAAAGTGTGGAGCTGTATGAACACAGCAAGCCAAGCAGCATCTCAAGAGCACAAAAGCTGATGTTTCGGGCCTAGAGGGAACTGGAATAAATAGGGAGAGAGAGGGAGGTGGGCTGAAGATGGAGAGAAAAGAAGATAGGTGGAGAGAAGAGTATAGGTGAGGAGGTAGGGAGAGGATAGGTCAGTCCAGGGAAGATGGACAGGTCAAGGAGGCAAGATGAGGTGGTCGGTAAGAAATGGAGGTGCGGCTTGAGGTGGGAGGAAGGGATGGGTGAGAGGAAGAACAGGTTAGGGAAGCAGATACAGGCTGGGCTGGTTTTGGGATGCAGTGGGTGGAGGGGAAGAGCTGGGCTGGTTTTGTGATGCATTGGGCGGAGGGGAAGAACTGGGCTGGTTTTGGGATGCAGTGGGGGAAGGGGAGATTTTTAAGCTGGTGAAGCCCACATTGATATCATTGGGCTGCAGGGTTCCCAAGCGGAATATGAGTTGCTGTTCCTGCAAACTTCAGGTGGCATCATTGTGGCACTGCAGGAGGCCCATGATGAACATGCCATCTAAAGAATGGGAGGGGGAGTTGAAATGGTTTGCGACTGGGAGGTGCAGTTGTTTATTGCGAACCGAGCAGAGGTGTTCTGCAAAGCGGTCCCCAAGCCTCCGCTTGGTTTCCCCAATGTAGAGGAAGCCACACCGGGTACAGTGGATGCAGTATACCACATTGGCAGATCTGCAGGTGAACCTCTGCTTAATGTGGAAAGTCATCTTGTGGCCTGGGATAGGGGTGAGGGAGGAGGTGTGGGGGCAAGTCTAGCATTTCCTGCGGTTGCAAGGGAAGGTGTCAGGTGTGGTGGGGTTGGAGGGCAGTGTAGAGCAAACAAGGGAGTCACGGAGAGAGTTGTCTCTCCCGAAAGCAGACAGGCGTGGGGATGGAAAAATGTCTTGGGTGGTGGGGTCGGATTGTAGATGGCGGAGGTGTCGGAGGATGATGCGTTGTATCCGGAGGTTGGTGGGGTGGTGTGTGAGAACGAGGGGGATCCTCTTTCGGCGGTTGTGGTGGGGGTGGAGTGGGAGGGATGTGTTGCGGGAAATGCGGGAGACGCGGTCAAGGGCAATCTCGACCACTGTGGGGGGAATTTTGCGGTCCTGGAAGAACTTGGACATCTGGGATGTGCAGGAGTGGAATGCTTCATCGTGGGAGCAGATGCGGCGGAGGCGGAGGAATTGGGAATAGGGGATGGAATTTTTGCAGGAGGGTGGGTGGGAGGAGGTGTATTCTAGGTAGCTGTGGGAGTCGGTGGGCTTTAAATGGACATCAGTTCCAAGCTGGTTGCCTGAGATGGAGGCTGAGAGGTCCCGAAAGGTGAGGGATGTGCTGGAGATGGCCCAGGTGAACTGAAGTTTGGGGTGGAAGGTGTTGGTGAAGTGGATGAACTGTTCGAGCTCCTCTGGGGACCAAGAAGCGGCGCCGATAGAGTCATCAATGTAACGGAGGAAGAGGTGGGGTTTGGGGCCTGTGTAGGTGCGGAAGAGGGACCTCTTCATCTCTAACAGCCATCGAGACATTAACCGCCTCAACCTCTCCACTCCTCTCACCCACTCCAACCTCTCCCCTGCAGAACGGGCAGCCATCCGCTCCAACCCCAACCTCACCATCAAACCCGCAGACAAGGGTGGCGCAGTCGTAGTATGGCGCACTGACCTCTACATCGCCGAGGCCAAACGCCAACTCTCCGACACCACCTCCTACCGCCCCCTCGATCATGACCCCACACCCGAGCACCAAACCATCATCTCCAACACCATTCATTACCTCATCACCTCAGGGGACCTCCCACCCACAGTCTCCAACCTCATTGCTCCCCAACCCCGCACGGCCCGTTTCTATCTCCTTCCCAAAATCCATAAACCTGTCTGCCCTGGTCGACCCATCGTCTCAGCCTGCTCCTGCCCCACCGAACTCATCTCCACCTATCTGGACTCCATTTTCTCCCCTTTGGTCCAAGAACTCCCTACCGAAGTCTGTGACACCACCCACGCCCTCCACCTCCTCCAGGACTTCCAATTCCCTGGCCTCCAACACCTCATTTTCACCATGGACGTCCAGTCCCTATACATCTGTATTCTGCATGCAGATGGCCTCAAGGCCCTCCGCTTCTTCCTGTCCTGCAGGCCCGACCAGTCCCCTTCACCGACACCCTCATCCGCCTAGCCGAACTCGTCCTCACACACAACAACTTCTCTTTTGATTCCTCCCACTTCCTACAGACTAAGGGGGTGGCCAGGGGCAGCCGCATGGGCCCGAGCTATGCCTGCCTCTTTGTAGGTTACGTGGAACAGTCCCCCTTCCGCACCTACACAGGCACCAAACTCCACCTCTTCCTCCGGTACATTGATGACTCTATCGGCGCCGCCTCTTGCTCCCCAGAGGAGCTCGAACAGCTCATCCACTTCACCAACACCTTCCACCTCAACCTTCAGTTCACCTGGGCCATCTCCAGCACATCCCTCACTTTCCTGGACCTCTCAGTCTCCATCTCAGGCAACCAGCTTGTAACTGATATCCATTTCAAGCCCACCAACTCCCACAGCTACCTAGAATACACCTCCTCCCACCCACCCTCCTGCAAAAATTCCATCCCCTATTCCCAATTCCTCCGCTTCCGCCGCACCTGCTTCCACAATGAGGCATTCCACTCCCGCACATCCCAGATGTCCAAGTTCTTCCAGGACCACAAATTTCCCCCCACAGTGGTCGAGAACGCCCTTGACCGCGTCTCCCGCATTTCCCGCAACACATCCCTCACACCCCGCCCCCGCCGCAACCGCCCAAAGAGGATCCCCCTCGTTCTCACACACCACCCCACCAACCTCCGGATACAACGCATCATCCTCCGACACCTCCGCCATCTACAATCCGACCCCACCACCCAAGACATTTTTCCATCCCCAAGCCTGTCTGCTTTCCGGAGAGACAGCTCTCTCCGTGACTCCCTTGTTTGCTCTACACTGCCCTCCAACACCACCACACCCGACACCTTCCCCAGCAACCACAGGAAATGCAACACTTGCCCCCACACCTCCTCCCTCACCCCTATCCCAGGCCCCAAGATGACTTTCCACATTAAGCAGAGGTTCACCTGCAGATCTGCCAATGTGGTATACTGCATCCACTGTACCCAGTGTGGCTTCCTCTACATTGGGGAATCCAAGCGGAGGCTTGGGGACCGCTTTGCAGAACACCTCCGCTCGGTTCGCAATAAACAACTGCACCTCCCAGTCGCAAACCATTTCCACTCCCCCTCCCATTCTTTAGATGACATGTTCATCTTGGGCCTCCTGCAGTGCCACAATGATGCCACGTGAAGTTTGCAGGAACAGCAACTCATATTCCGCTTGGGAACCCTGCAGCCCAATGGTATCAATGTGGACTTCACCAGCTTCAAAATCTCCCCTTCCCCCACCGCATCCCAAAACCAGCCCAGTTCGTCCCCTCCCCCCACTGCACCACACAACCAGCCCAGCTCTTCCCCTCTACCCACTGCACCCCAAAACCAGCCCAACCTGTCTCTGCCCCCCTAACCTATACTTCCTCTCACCCATCCCTTCCTCCCACCCCAAGCCGCACCTCCATCTCCAACCTACTAACCTCAACCCACCTCCTTGACCTGTCCGTCTTCCCTGGACCGACCTATCCCCTCCCTACCTCCCCTCCTATACTCTCCTCTCCACCTATCTTCTTTTCTCTCCATCTTCGGTCCGCCTCCCCCTCTCTCCCTATTTATTCCGGAACCTTCACCCCATCCCCCTCTCTGATGAAGGGTCTAGGCCCGAAATGTCAGCTTTTGTGCTCCTGGGATGCTGCTGGGCCTGCTATGTTCATCTAGCCTCACATTTCATTATCTTGGTTTCTCCAGCATGTGCAGTTCCCATTATCACTTGATCTTACGTTGGTATTCTGTAATAATGATTTTGCAGATGTAATTACTGTGCAATTTTAACTTGCTGTTGATTTTTTTTTGTGATAGTCCCAGAATTAAGGAAATAGTTTTCACAGAGTGAGCCAGATTATTGAATGAACTGATTTGAATGAATGAATGACTGGCCTGGAAGGAAAGTACTGAAAAGACAGAAAATTGCAGATATAGCTTGAAACTACAAAATGATTCAGAGTAATCACTTCCAAATGAGTGAACGCTGAAGTTTCAAATGCATCTGACTTTCAAATAATTGTGAAAAACCTACTGGAAAGTATTTCAGCTAACAATTTTCTAAATAATGTATTCAGTGAGTCATTTGAGGAAGACAAATAAAAAAACCATTTAAGGTTCAAAATTTTAGCTCAAACCTTTACGCGTCGTAAATTGAACTCAGCAAGCCCTTTACAACCGGCCTTGGAGCTAGGTAAGAGACTATTTTTGTACTTTTTAAAAATACTGCCGTGTCAATTTGGAGCAATCGCACTGAAATGCACTGCAGAACTTCAGATGGTAACTAAATTTCAAGCATTAGCCATGCCAGTGTTCATACTCAAGTGATTGTAAACAGGTCAGTAAAGTGGACCACATAGAATATGAATTCGCTGATTGCGGCTGTTAATCTGGTCCAATCAGGGAACCCACGCTGATAGGTATAAATGGGAATGTCAGACATTCTTTCAGAGATAGTAGCAACTGCAGATGCTGGAGAATCTGAACTAACAACCTAAGGGTTTAGGCCTGAAACGTCAGCTTTCCTTCTCCTCTGATGCTGCTTGGCCTGCTATGTTCATCCAGTTCTACTCCTTGTTATGTCAGATACCCTGTTCACTCTGAGAGCTGAGGAAACTGGTTTGGTATCAAGGACTTCCCATGCGTAAATAAAGGGTGGCTTCTGATGGGATGCTAACCTCTGTGGAGTTATTTCACTTTTCCTTCAGACCCAAATATCCGCCGATACACGAAAATTTGATGTGGTGGCTGGTTATGTTGAAAAGCTGTTGCATTACCCCATTCAAGAGTGCATGATTTGCAACAGATGGATACCACAATTCATGTGAGAAATCTACCCACAGTTTTCCATTATACCATTTTTATTTTAAATCATGTAGCACACTGGTTATTTTTGATGCAATACCATTGTAAACAGATCAGCATTTTTCACTTTTCTGAGCACAACAGGTGGAGACCAAGTTTGGTTCCCATTTTCTCAGTAAGTTCACATTTCACTTGTAACCACTGCAGAAAAACCTTCCTTTTGAAATATCTGTCAAAAACTTAGATACAATATTAAAATATATTGTTGAAAAGTCATGGTTACTGTAACACTAAATCTAAACCATGCATTTTCAGCTGTCAAATTTTGTTGCTGGTATTGAAGTCTTGTGATGTTATTTCAACAAAGTGGAACAAAACGAGTTAAAAATTTAATTGTATGAAATTGAGTTATGGGCAGTTCATATTAGGGATTTAGTCAAGACAAATTCATATCCGAGAACAACCTTGCACAAATGCAGGCCAAAGAAAATGTTTAAAAGAGTCAGATGTTCACAGAAGTGTGAGGAAATAGGAAAACTAGCCAGTAACAGACAGTCAGCCTGTGTACAATGAAGCCGAGGGGAAATGTTCAAGAGACAACATGGTAATGGGCAGAAGACAGTATGAACATATCTTATTCTTTTGAACATTTTGTCTAGGAATATACTGATGATCCCAGAGGTAAGGAAATGTAAGCCTGAGAGAGATTTGTGCCAGAAAAGCACAACAGTTTGAGAGCTACAAATAGCATGCTCCTGCAAGTGCGCAATAAACTGAGAGGTTAAAGGGAAGGGACCATGAGGTGATTGGTGAGTACCTGGTGAATTTTTGTTTGTCTAGATGAGGGAAAGTTTTGATATTAGAGTATTAAATACAAGCATGACATATAACGTCAGTTCTTCTGAATGCATACATTGTGTCAACATTTGACCTACAGTATTCTCTTTGTTCCCCGAATAACCACATGTGTAGGAATTGTTGTCAACTGTAGCAGCTCCAAGTTTGGTGGCTTGAGCAGCAGTTGACATCATTGCACTATACCCATGAAATTCAAGGAGGAAGTAGCGAGGGGTCAGAACAAATACGCTGTCATTTTTAATTAATGACATTGGACTCCCAAATCTAACATGCTTTGGATGTCGACAAGCATACAAATTGATAAAGACAAAATGTAAGCAACTTTTATCTCAGAGATGGAGAATGTAATATTGTAGAATGCCTCATTGTAATATAGAAGGTAAAAGGTGAAATTGAAGAGAAAATTAATAATGCATTTTTTGTCACTATTTTGATCAGGAGAAAGGAGGTAGCCTGAGCATCTATAGGTCAGTCACCCTAACATCAGGGATGAGCAAATTGCTTGATAGCACACTAAAGAGCAACATTAATCACCATTTAGAAAAGCACAAATAAATCAAGGATAGTTTGCATAGATTTGTTAAAGGACAATTGACTAAAGGAAAGTCTAACTAATCTGATTGAATTTTTGATGGTCAATGCGTTTACTGTATTTGATTAAAATACGATGTTTTCAAGTAAGATTTAACTTGCTAAGCAATAGATTTTCAGCATTTCCTGGAGAGGAATTGAGTTAAAATTAGACGTGGACAGCAGAGCACTAATGTTTTGTATGCATCTTTCATCTATTCTCAAATTATTGGATGAGCTGACATAATACATATTTGGCCACACACAAAATTTTATATTACTAAGCAAAATGGTTAATAATTATTGCTAAAAGGAAGACATTTTGTTGAAGCTTTTCATCTGTTACTTATCAGGATAATTCACAAGAAATCCCAATATAAAGGTATGCATTGGTATTTCTTGCAAATTTTCCTGATGAGTGTAAGATGAAAAGCTTGGACAAAACATCTCTCCTTATCACATCAATATTCACGTCCGTACCAAACAACTAATCAATGAGAAGTATGTTATAATTTATCAATAATACCAATTGTATTGCAGACCCAACAGTTTTTCCAAGCTTATCTGTTTACACAAAGTTTATTGATCCATAATGGCAGTGAGGAGAGACTTTCAATCCATCCTGAATGCATGCTGAACTCATTTCTATTGCAAAGTTCATGGATAAGGTGACGGCAGAGTAAGACACTCCAGCTGGAGCTTCTCTGCTCCATTTGGTTTTTTTCTTTCCTTCTCCCTCTTCTTTTCTTTCTCTTATCTGCATTGGGGAATGGAGGTGCTGGCAAGGCCCAGAGGTGAATCCTAGAACAGCACTGGTGCAGGGGAAGTGACGCCAGGAGCAATGGTCAGCACAGGGAAGCAGCAGTCGGTGCAGCTTGGTTTATGTGGGTACCCTTGTTCAAAGGTAATCATTACCCGAATGAGAACCTGGCATTAAGTGGCGGGGGGGGGGGGGGGGGGAGTCCCAGTGAAAACTATACCCCACCACAGCTGCCAATTGTTCTCCAAGTCTTCTGCTTAGCATGCCTGCAACATAGATATCCTCCAAATTTTACTTACCTTTGGCCCAGATTGCACCGCATGTCTGGTTCCTCATTGCAAGTCATTCTGGCAGCAGCCACCATCTCCCTGGTGATGTTATGAATAAAAGAACTGTGGATCTCTGATTGGGCCAATTGTTTCAATGGATGGGATTTCCTACCCTTGGGATACTTTCCTGTGGGGCATCTGACAGTGGGTCTTCAAATGCCTAATTTGTTCATGATTCACAATTTGGGAGGTATGGGAGGTAGGGCGTAGGTGCTTTCCCCAATGGAGGCAATGTGAGTCAGTTACTACCTCTCCAGTCATCAGGAGAGCATCGTCATCCCCATATGATTCCTACGACTTTTGACCAAACGATCATAGGGCACAGGAGGAGAAATAAGCCATTGAGCCCTCCAAGCCTGCTTCTACACTTAATGAGATCATGGTTGATCTGATAATCCTCAACTCTACTTTCCTGTGTTATCTTCTGAAAGGGTGAGTTTAACCTTTATGAGACTCAGGTTCTTTTGTTTAAACATTTATTGGTACATGGGAGAGGAACATATTCAAAAATAGTTTACAGCTCAAATCTTTACAGCAAGATTTTAAAAATTATTTTGTGGGAGGTGGGCATCAGTGGCTGCCTAACATTTATTGCTTGTCCAAAGTTGTCCGTGATAAGGTGGCGGTGAGCTGCCTTCTTGAACTGCTGCAGTCCAACTGCAGTGGGCTGACCCACAATGTTATTAGGGAGGGAATTTCAGGATTTTGACCCAGCAACAGTATATTATATATTTCCAAGTCAGGATAGTGAGTGACTTGGAGGGGAACTTGAACTTGGTGGTATGGTTGCTGCCCTTGTCCTTCTGGGTGGAAGTGGTCATGGGTTTGGAAGGTGTTTGAGGGACTTTGGTGACTTTCTGCAGTGCATCTTGGAGATAGTGTGTGCTGCTGCTACTGAGAGTCAGTGATGGGGAGAGTGGACGCTTGTGGATGTTGTGCCAATCAAGCATGTTGCATTGTCCTGGATAGTGGCAAGTGTCTTGAGCATTGGTGGAGCTACAATCATCCAGACAAATGAGGTGTATTCCATCACATTCCAGACTTGTGCTTTATAATTGGTGGATAGGCTTCAGGGATTCTGTTACTTGCCACAGTATTCCTAGCCTCTAACCTGCTCTTGTAGCAACTGTGTTTATGTGATGAGCCCAGTTGAGTTTCTGATCAATGATAATCCCCAGGACGATGACAGTGAGGAATTCAGAGATGGTAACACCATTGAATGTCAAGGGACACTGATTAAATTGCGTCTTGTCGGAAATGGCCTTTGCCTGTGTGTTATGAATGTTACTTGCCAGTTCTGAGCCCAAGCCTACATAATTTTCAGATCTTGTTGCATTTGGCCACGGACTGTGTCAGTATCTCCAGAGTTGTTAATGGTGCTAAACATTGTGCAATCATCAACAAATGTCCCCATTTCTGGCATTATGTTGGAGGGAAGGTCTTTGATGAGCAACTGAAGGTGGTTGGGTCTAGGACACTACTACGCTGAGAAACTCTGCAGAGATATCCTGGAGTTGAGATGACTGATGTCCAATGACCACAACAATCTTCGAATGTGTTAGGTATGACTCCAACCACTGGAGAGTTTGCCCCAAGATTCATATTGATTCCAGTTTTGCAGGACTCCTTGAAGCAACACTTGGTCAAATGCATCCTTGATATCAAGGGCTGTCACTCTCACCTCATCTCCGGAATTCAGCTCCTTTGTTTATGTCTGAACCAAGGCTGTAACGAGGTCTGAAGCTAGTGGTCCTGGCAGAACTTAAACTGGGTGTCACTGAGCTGATTTTCGCTGAGTAGTTGCTGCTTGTTAGCATTATTGATGACACCTTCCATCACTTTGCTGATTATCAAGAGTAGAGTAATGGGGTGGCAATTTTCGGGATTGAATTTGTCTGTTTTTTAGGTACAGGGCATACCTGGACAATTTTCCGCCTTGTCAGGTAGATGCCAGCGTCATAACTGTACTGGAACAGCTTGGCTAGGTTTGTGGCAAGTTCTGGAGCACAGGTCTTCAGTACAATTGCCGGAATTTTGTCATGCCTGCATCCTTTGCCAGTGTCATCAACCATTTATTGATATCAGGTGGAATGTATAGAATTCGCCAAAGACAGGTATCTGTAATGCTGGGGACCACTGGAGAAGGCCAAGATGGATCATTCACTTTGCACTTCTAGCTGAAGAATTCTGTGAAAGCTTCAGCCTTTTCTTTTCTTTTGCATTGATATTCTGGGCTCTTCTATCATTTGTGGAGCCTTCTCCTCCAATGCGTTGTTTAATCGTCCACCACCAATCACAACTGGTGTGGCACGACTCCAGAGCTTAGATCTGATCCATTGGTTGTGAGATTGCTTAGCTTTGTCTATCACTTACTGCGTATGCTGTTTGGCAGCAAGTAAGCCTCTTTGGCGGCTTCATCAGGTTGACACATCATCTTCAGATATGTCTGATGCTGCTCCTGACTTGCCCTCCTTCACCCTTCATTGACACCAGGGCTGATCCCCTGTCTTGATGATAATGGTTGAGTAGGAGACATACCAGGCAATGAGATTGCAAATTGTGCTGGAATACAATTCTGCTGCTGTTGACGGCCCACACTACCTCTTGGATGCCTGGTCTTGAGTTGGTAGATGTTTTAAAAGTCTGTCCCATTTAGCACAGCGATAGTGAAACACAACATGATGTAGGTTATTCTCAATGTGAAAGCAGAACTTTGTCTCCACAAGGACTGTGTGGTGGTCACTTTTACCAATGCTGTCATAGACAGGTGCATCTGCAGCTGGCAGATTGGTAAGTATGAAGTTTCTCTCTTGTTGATTACCTACCACCTGTTGCAGACCCAGTCTCGCAGTTATGTCCTTTAGGAGCCGACCAGCTCGATCAGTAGTACTGTTGCTGAGCCACTCTTGGCAGTGAGCATTGTAATCCCCATCCAAAGTATATTTTGTGGCCTTGCCATCATCAACGCTTCCTGTAAGTGTTGTTCAATTTGGAGGAGTATTGATTCATCAGCTGAGGGAGGATGGTCCGTGGAAATCAGCAAGCGGTTTCTTTGCCCAAGTTTAAACTGAAGCCACAAGAACAAGGTTTTATTCTATTTTTTTAGAAATGACAAGCTTCAAATCAATTACTTCTATAGATAATAAATCTCATGTAAAAGTTTGTACATTTACTCATTCATATTTCAATCGAACCATGTTTGCAAAGTTGCATTCCAAATCAGTACATATGTATGCAACCGTATTCAAATGAATACCTACGTCTGTGTTATAAATCATATCATTACATGTTCACATCTTCTAACTGTTGATACAGAGTTGTGATACTGGAAAACCTGTACTGCCTATTTTCCCTTCAATTGACTATACTGTCTATTTTCCCCTTTCACACAGCAACTTTTGATTCCTTTATCTCAGTTTTGAATATATTTAATACCACAGCCTTGACTGACTTCTGCGGTAAAAAAAATCCACAGATTTACCACAATATGAGAGAAGAAATTCCTCCTTATCTCAGTCTTAAATGTGCAATCCCTTCCTCTGAGAATATGCCCTTTTATTTCAGACAATATCAAAGAGGAAACAACCTCCATGCATCTACCTTGTCAGTTCCACTAAGAATCTTATATGTCTCACTAAGATCTCCTCTCATTCCTCTAAGTATCAATAAGTACAAACCAAACCTACTCAGCTTCTCCTCATAAGAGGCCTGAAACATCAGCTTTTGTGCTCCTAAGATGCTGCTTGGCCTGCTGTGCTCATTCAGCTCCACACTTTGTTATCTCGGATTCTCCAGCATCTGCAGTTCCCTTTATCTCTGATCACAGTAGACTAGCTGTTTTATCAAGACCTCCCTATGATTGTGATTTGATTTGATTTGATTTATTGTAGCCACATATACCTGTATACAGTGAAAAGATTTGTATTTTGGAAGTAGTACAGGCAGATCGTAGCAAACAAGAATATGGAGATCAAAGTATGCTTTGACAGAGCGAGGCATACATGTTGCACCACACAGGATAGGCACAAAGTAAAATCAATATTAAAAAGGTCAACATTATTTGAAGTTAGAGGGTTCATTCGTCAGTCTAATAAATGACAGGGAAGGAGCTGTTTTCGAGTCTGTTGGTACTGTGTTCAAGTTTCGGTATCTTCTGCCTGATGGAAGAAGTTGTAGGAGAGCATTACAGAGGTGGGAGGAGTTTTTGATGATGTTGGTAGCCTTTCTGAGGCAGTGGAAAGTATAGATGGAGTCCATGGATAGGAGGTTGGCTTCCATGATGTTCTGGGCTGTAGTTTCTTACAGTTCCGGACAAAGCAGTAAGAAGGATCCTGACCCAAAACATCAACTTTCCTATTCCTCTGATGCTGCCTGGCCTGCTGTGTTCTTCCAGCTCCACACTGTGTTATCTCTGACTCCTGCACCTGCAGTTCCTGCTATCTCTGCCTTACCAGGCTGTTATGTACCCAATAGAATGCTTTCTATGATGCTTCTGTAAAAGTTGGAAGGGGTCCTTATGGACATGCTGAATTTCCTAAGTCACCCGAGGAAAAAGGGATGTTGTTGTACCTTCTTGACCATCGCATCTATGTTGGAAGTCCAGGACAGGTTATCAGTTATTGTCACTCCTAGGAACAGGATGCTCTCAATTCTCCCTACCTCTGCTCCATTAGAACATAGAACATAGAACACTACAGCGCAATACAGGCCCTTCAGCCCTCGATGTTGCACCGACCTGTGAAACTAACCTGAAGCCCATCTAACCTACACTATTCTGTTAGCACCCATTTGTTTATCCAATGACCATTTAAATGCCCTGAAACTTGGCAAGTCTACTACTGTTGCAGGCAGGGCATTCCATGCTCTTACTACTCTCTGAGTCAAGAATTTACCTCTGACTTCTGTCCTATATCTATCACCCCTCAATTTAAAGCTATGTCTCCTCGTGCTAGCCATCACTATCCGAGGAAAAAGGCTCTCACTGTCCATCCTATCTAATCCTCTGATCATCTTGTATGTCTCTATTAAATCACCTCTTAACCTTCTTCTGTCTAATGAAAACAGCCTCAAGTCCCTCAGCCTTTCCTCATAAGGCCTTCCCTCCATACCAGGCAACATCCTGGTAAATCTCCTCTGCACCCTTTCCAATGCTTCCATATTCTTCCTTAATGCGGCAGACCAGAACTGTACACAATACTCCAAGTGTGGCTGCACCAGAGATTTGTACAGCTTCAACATGATCTCATGGCTCCAAAACACAATCCCTCTACCAATAAAACCTAACACACTGTATGCCTTCCTAACAACCCTATCAACTTGGGTGGCAACTTTCAGGGATCTATGTACATGGGCACTAAGATCTTTCTGCTCATCCACACTACCAAGAATCTTACCATTAGCCCAGTACTCTGCATTCCTGTTACTCCTTCCATTCATTCATTTCGGATCTCACCTATATCTGTGGTAAGCATGGGGACGAAAAGTTATCAGGCTGGTTGAACGTTGGGTTTTGTGGTAACAATCTGATTAATAGGCAGAATAGGCTCGAGGGGCAAATTTACTTAATCGTTTCTTGTTTATATATTTATAAGCACAGGTGCTGATATCCTAATATGCACAAAGTCCTGGATACCCGTCACACCTGTACAGGCAACGAACAGGATTGTACAGCACTTTGGTGAGGCCACAGCTGGAGCACTGTGCGCAGTTCAGGTCCCCACACTATAAGAAGGACGTGATTACACTGGAGCGGGTGCAGAGGAGATTCACCAGGATGTTGCCTGGGATGGAGCATTTCAGCTACAAAGACAGGCTGGAGCAAAGTTGATGTAAATAGCGGCATGTGCTGCTCCATTCTTCCTGAAGTCAATAATCAGTTCTTTCATTTTGCTGACATTGCAACACAACGCCAAGCTCTCTATCTCCTTTCTGTATTCTGACTCATCATTGTTTGATATCAGTCCTGCCACGGTGGTGCCATCAGCAAACCTATAGATGGCATTTGTTCAGAATTTGACTACACAGTTGTGGGTATACAGGGAGTACAGTAGGGGGCTGAGAACACATTCTTGGGAGGCTCCAGTGTTGGGGAGTATCATAGAGGAGGTGGAGTTGTCTATAGTCACCGATTGCAGTCTTTCAATCAGGAAGCTAAGGATCCAGTTGCAGAAGGCAGAACCAAGACCTAGGTCTTGGAGTTTTGAGATCAGTCTGGAGGGATTTATGCTGTTTAAGGCAGAGCTGTAGTCGGTGATTAGGTGTCTGACGTAGGTGTCCTTGTTATCCAGGGAGGAGTGTCAAGCAAATTGCACGAACTTGGGTCAGGCTGAGAGGCTAGAGTTGATGTAGGCCATTACCAGCTTCTTGAAGCACTTCATGTTATGGAGGTCAGAGCCACTGTGTGGTACTGGGATGATTGTGCACTTTTTGAAGCAAGAGTAAGAACTTTGCCTCGTATGAAAAAGAGGTTGAAGATGTTAATGAATACTTCTGCCAGCTGGTCCACGTGGGATCTAAATGCACAGTCCGGAACTCTGTTCAGGCCCATTGCTTTTGTTGAGTTGACTCTCAGAAAGACTGGCCTGATGTCTTCAGCAGTGATGGAGGGACCAGGTCCCTCTGGGCTGTCAGAGCAGGTGACACTGCACAGCAGGCATTCTGCTCAAACCGAGCAGAGAAAGCTTTGAGTGCATCACTGGGGGATGTGTTTTTGTCTGCTATCGTGCTCCACTTCAGTTTGAATCCCATTATGTTGTGTAGGCCTTGTCACAGGTGGCAGGTGTCCGTATGGTGGGTTTTGGCCTCTAACTTGGTCGGTACTGCTTCTTGGCATCTCTAATGGCTTTGCGGAGGTGAAATCTGGATTTTCTGGATAGGCCTGGGTTATCCAATTTGAATACTACAGTCTCATCTTCAATTAGTAGTGGATTTCCTGGTTCATCAAAACTTTCCAGTTTGGGAACTCCTGGATTGACGTCTTTGGCACACAGTCCTCCACACATTTGATAATGAAGCCTGTGACAGTGGTGTCATATTCATCTAGGTGGTCTGCTGAATTCTTGAATTTGATCCAGACCACTGACTCCAAATAGTCCCAGAGATGCTCTTCCGCTGCCTCAGACCAGCACTGCATTTCTTTCAGTGAAGGATCCTCCCATTTCAACTTCTGCTTGTAAGCTGGGAGGAGTAACACAGCATTGTGACCTGATTTTCTGTGGTCTGGATGGGGAATAGAGCAGTAGAGATCTTTGGTTGTGTAACAGTGGTCCAGGACGTCTCGTCCTCTAGTGAGGCAGGAGATGCCTTGGTGGTGTTTTAGCAGCACCCTCTTGAGGTTGACGTTGCTGGCCACATTATGTAAAACCTTGGGAATTTCTTCTCCAGAGCATTTGTGGTGGTGTAAGTTTCATCCAGGGCATTCTTCCCACTCACGTGTGGTGATATATAGACTGCTGTCAGGATGAACTTGTGTGGCAGGAAGTAGGGAGTGCATTTCACTGTAGGTATTCTAGATCCGAGGAGCAGTGGCTTGCCAGGGTTGCCTTGTCTGAGTACCAGAAGGTGCTGATCAGGAAGCATACCCCTCTGCCCTTTGCATTACCTGCGAACACTGTGCAGTCCTTATAATGCATGGAGAACCCTTTATCTGGCAAGGCACAGTCAGGTATGGCAGGAGTGAGCCATGTCTCCATAAAACAGCACATACAATTTGGATTGAAGTAAAAGTCAACAGTCCATTTGTCTTTTCTACTTACCTGCTGAGCTTGGATGTGAGCTTTTTGTAATTCACAAGGATTTTTTGATGTTAAAGGAGAGAGTTTTAAAAAAAGACATGAGAGGCAAATGTTTTACAGAGGGTGGCTCTTCCTCGTGGACATAGGCACAATTATAGCACTTAAAAGGAATTTAGATAGGTTCATGATTAGGAAAGGTTTGGAGGTTTATGGACCAGGACCAGGCAGATGGGACTTGTTAGTTTGGGATTATTTTTGGCATGGGCTGGTTGGTCTAAAGGCTCTGTTGCCAGGCTGTATGACTCTATGACACTGCAATCTAACCCTATTGCAACTTTCTGCGGTCGTTTCTCATTTAAATAATATTCAGCCCCTCTATTTTCCTGCCAAAGTGCACTACCTAGCAATATAATAAAATGGGAGGCTGGATGAACACAGCAGGCCCAGCAGCATCTCAGGAGCACAAAAGCTGACGTTTCCGGCCGAGACCCTTCATCAGAGGGGGGATGGGGTGAGGGTTCTGGAATAAATAGGGAGAGAGGGGGAGGCAGACCGAAGATGGAGAGAAAAGAAGATAGGTGGAGAGGAGAGTATAGGTGGGGAGGTAGGGAGGGGATAGGTCAGTCCAGGGAAGACGGACAGGGCAAGTAGGTGGGATGAGGTTAGAAGGTAGGAGATGGAGGTGCGGCTTAGGGTGGGAGGAAGGGATGGGTGAGAGGAAGAACAGGTTAGGGAAGCAGAGACAGGTTGAACTGGTTTTGGGATGCAGTGGGTGGAGGGGAAGAGCTGGGCTGGTTGTGTGGTGCAGTGGGGGGAGGGGACGAACTGGGCTGGTTTTGGGATGCGGTGGGGGAAGGGGAGATTTTGAAGCTGGTGAAGTCCACATTGATACCATTGGGCTGCAGGATTCCCAAGCGGAATATGAGTTGCTGTTCCTGCAAACTTCAGGTGGCATCATTGTGACACTGTAGGAGGCCCATGATGGACATGTCATCTAAAGAATGGGAGGGGGAGTGGAAATGGTTTGCGACGGGGAGATGCAGTTGTTTATTGCGAACCGAGCGGAGGTGTTCTGCAAAGTGGTCCCCAAGCCTCCGCTTGGTTTCCCCAATGTAGAGGAGCCACACCGGGTACAATGGATGCAGTACACCACATTGGCAAAAGTGCAGGTGAACCTCTGCTTAATATGGGAAGTCATCTCGGGGCCTGGAATAGAGGTGAGGGAGGAGGTGTGGGGGAAAGTGTAGCATTTCCTGTGGTTGCAGGGGAAGGTGCCGGGTGTGGTGGGGTTGGAGGGCAGTGTGGAGCGAACAAGGGAATCACGGAGAGAGTGGTCTCTCCGGAAAGCAGACAAGGGTGGGGATGGAAAAATGTCTTGGGTGGTGGGGTCGGATTGTAGATGGCGGAGGTGTCGGAGGATGATGCGTTGTATCCGGAGGTTGGTGGGGTGGTGTGTGAGAACGAGGGGGATCCTCTTTGGGCGGTTGTGGTGGGGGCGGGGTGTGAGGGATGTGTTGCGGGAAATGCGGGAGATGCGGTCAAGGGCGTTCTCGACCACTGTGGGGGGAAAGTTGCGGCCCTTGAAGAGCTTGGATATCTGGGATGTGCGGGAGTGGAATGCTTCATCGTGGGAGCAGATGTGGCGGAGGCGGAGGAGTTGGGAATAGGGGATGGAATTTTTGCAGGAGGGTGGGTGGGAGGAGGTATATTCTAGGTAGCTGTGGGAGTCGGTGGGCTTGAAATGGACATCAGTTACAAGTTGGTTGCCTGAGATGGAGACTGAGAGGTCCAGGAAGGTGAGGGATGTGCTGGAGATGGCCCAGGTGAACTGAAGGTTGGGGTGGAAGGTGTTGGTGAAGTGGATGAACTGTTCGAGCTCCTCTGGGGAGCAAGAGGCGGCGCCAATAGCGTCATCAATGTAACGGAGGAAGAGGTGGGGTTTGGGGCCTGTGTAGGTGCGGAAGAGGGACTGTTCCATGTAACACCACCTAGTATTTTTGCACATTACATTCCCCCTTCCAAACTTTTGTCCATGCAATCAACCAACCTGTATCTCTTTGCTGACTCTACACATACAGCAACTTTTTTTTCATCCTCAAAGTAGGTGACAAAACATTCACTTCCTTTGTCCATGTCATTAATAAATATTGTAAGTAGTTGTGGACCCAACGCTGATCCCTGTGTCACACCACTAGTTACAGGTCATCCTGAAAATGCCCCTTTATCTCAACTCTGCCTTCTATTCATTAGCCAATTGTCTATCAATGTTGATATACTATCTCTAACACTATTGGCTCTTACTTAGTTAAATAGCTTTATGTCTGATAGCTTATCAAAAACCGTTTGGAAATTGAAATACATTAAATTTACTGCTTCCCCTTTATCTATCTTAATTGTTACCTTCTCAAAGATCTGTACCGAATTGGTCAGGCTCAACTTCTCCCGCACGAAGCCATGTTGAGTCTGCTTAATTATATTATGCATTTCTAATACTCTTTTATTACATGCTTTATAATGAGCTGTTAATATTTACCCAATGATTGATGTTGAGCGAACTGGATTATAATTACCAGTTTTTGTATTCCCCTCCCTTCCACACTCTCACACATGTGTTGTGGACAGAGGGAAAGACAGGGAGGCAGGTATGTGATTTCCGAGATTATTCTTATGATTTTTGTGCTGGTCAGAATGTTGCTTATTGGTAATCCTTCTCTGGATTGTTCCATTGGTTTAAAAGAGACTCACGGTTGCTCATTTACTTATGACAGGGTCTCAGTTTCAACAATTCAAAGTCACAGCTTACAGAAAATGTTGAAGAAAAGACAAATTAATTTCCTTTAGGCTTAAAGTGACTTTTACTGCAGAGATTGTAAACAGTTCCTGAATTTTAAAAAAAATTCTTGTACATGATATAGACATTGTTGACATTGTTGTCCGTCCCTCGTTGCTCTTAAATCAAGTGTCCCATTCAAACATTTCAGAAACCAATTAAGAATCAACCACATTGCTGTGTTGTATTATTTTCTTAAATGTCTGCCATTGTTTCTCAACTGTCTTCTCTGATAAATTCTTTTCTCAGTCCATTCTATGATGTGGAGGAGCCAGTGTTGGACTGGGGTGGACAACATCAAAAATCACACAACACCAGGTTATAGTCCAACAGGTTTATTTGAAAGCACAAGCTTTCAGAGTCTCATTCCTTCTTCAGGTATTAGGGAGGGAGGTGACATTTTTAAATTCTGTGTCTCATGCCACCTGTCTCACTAATACCTGAAGAAAAAGTGAGACTCCGAAAGCTGGTGTTTTGAAATAAACCTGTTGGACTATAACCTGGTGTTCTGTGTTTTTTTCTTAACCTCAATCCATTCTATCTGACGCTGCCTACATTCTCTATTTACTGATTTAAGTTTAACAGAGTTGTTTCCAAACAAGGTTGCTCTCTCTCAAATTGAATAATTCTCAAATTCTACCATGGTATGATTACAGTTTCCTACTGGATGTTTTACTCTGAGATTATTAATTAAACATGCCTGATTTGACATTATCAGATTCAAAACAGCCTGATTGATGGTTTGATGTACACCACAGTACTCCAGCAATCCGCAACAAATATATTCTCCACATTCTTCCTCTTGGCTATTTTTGCCAATTTGATTTTCTCAATACCATGACTCATGATTAAAGTACTGTTTATTTTACATGCCCTCCTTATTTCCTGATTTATTATCTGTCCTACAGAATTTGTTAGGGACCATAAGGATTACTCCCGCCGGTGTTTTCTTCCCTTGTTAATTAATCCTGAACTTTACACATGGATCTCTTTTGTTCTGTTTTGTGCTATTTTAAATGAGTCTTAAATCTATGTTTTGTTTTGTTAATGCTGTAAAGTCCATTCCCTTGTTGTAGATTCTATCCCTTACACTAACAACTGTCTGAGGCTAAGCTGAATTGTTTGCCATCCAATCAAACCTTTGTCCTTCTACTCTGTGATTATCTTTGATCCTAGAGCCATTTGAAATCTCTATTTTTTTTCCAATTTTGACTAGCACAGCCCTAAAATTCATGACTCTGTCCTTCTGGCATCTGTCCTTCTCTGTGCCTAAACCCTAGGATCTGGAATTCCCTTTTAAATCTCTGCACATGTTGACATCTGTTTTCTCCTTAATAAGATTCGAAAAACTTTTCTTTGACAAAGGTTTTGTCCCTTTCCCTGAATAGTGACTGTCATTATATGTGAATCAGCGTCAAATTTTCTTTGATAACATTCCTATTAAGTGTCTTTAGTTATTGTATTGCTTATACAATGCAAATTGCTGAATGCAGTGGGAACGGGTAAGTAACAAGCATTGAAGATTGAGATCTGCAATTTTTTAATGATAACAGATAGTAAAATTGTAAAAAAAACTTACATTTCTAAAAAAGGGCACAGCAATAAGGGAACAGTTTTCTTTTGCTTATTCTTTGGGCTTCATGTTAGACGGCCAAATTTTGGGTCGCAACTTCCTGTGATTGAGTGTCTTCGAAACAATGAACCAATATATACGGGTCCTTGGTTCTTTTTACAAATTGAACAGTTGTCATGCCAAGTGTGATGTTTCTAAACTGGACCCAATAATCCTGGATATTATTCTGGATAAGGTCATAGAGCTATTACCTAAAAGATCCTCCACTTCTGAGTCTTGAGTTAGTCATTTTATGTGGCTGGTAAGCAATTTTTTTGATCTGCGTTGCAAGCACCATAGGTAAAAACAATGTAAGTTGATGACCCTTTATTGCCCTTGAACTGATACCCCTGTCAAATAATTACAGAAGACAGATGGGCATCAACCACATGGTTTGGAACAGGAGTTAGATTTAGGCCAAATAGGCAAATGTAGCAGATATCATTGCTCGAATTACATTTAAAGGCAATTAGTGTCTGATTGAAAAGCCCTCGGTGGGAAGGGGATACCGACGGAATTTCATCCCATTGACCTTCTGCCAATCCTCATTCCACCATTTCCATGACCCCAGAATACTGAGTAAGAAAAACTTGGATTGGATTGTTTTTCTTTAGATACCATTCCAGCAACAGTCAGTGCAACCTGATTACATTACTGATGAGGTGGGCTTTTATTACAACAATTCATGACCGCGTCGTGATTACCTGTAACATTAGACTAAAGAGTTTAATTGGTTCTTTAAGGTCTGATCAAAATGAATACAAGAAGACAAACTTTGTTATAAAGCAAATTTATTAGCTTCATCTACTTTAGATATATTGGAACAAATTATTATTAGCTAAAATTACTTCAGATACATGCAAGCTAACGAATGGCTCTACTAGTTTAAACCACTTTAGGCACATTCAACAAATCAACCTCACATCTACCTGTCCATTGGGAACCCATCAGTGACAGCTTGCATTTGGAGCTCAATCTCAACTTTCATGGCGCCATTCATGAACCAAGTCTGATAATGAAGGCCCACAAACTGTGAAAGTCACCAATATTAATAGAATACTAGATTTGATGTTACATGCTGAACTGCCTCTTCAGAGTACTTTCCCACGCATTACACTGTGCCTGGTGATCAAGAACAATTCCAGGTTTCACTGCAAAACAGCTTGTTCTCAGGTGTTACTCCACTGTCCTATTAATTACTTATATCCAATTATGCTATGTCCAATTAACCCTTAATGATCTGGCTTGGAGATATAATTTTTGGATTCATACTCCACATTACAATAACTGGGTCAAGCTTTCAATTCCAGTTTTTATTTAATTTCAGACCCATAACCAAAACCATCTAGAAGGAGAAGGGCAAGCGATAAATGGGAATGATATCACTGTCACCTGTAAGTTTCCCTCCAAGTCACTCACCATTCTGATGTGGAAACATGTCGCTATTCCTTTAGTGTTGTTGAGTCAAAATCCTTGAACTTCCTCCCTAACTGCTTTGTGGGTGTACATAAATGAAATGGACTGTAGTGGTTAAGGATGGTAGCTCACCACCACCTCCTTGAGGACGACCAGAGATGGGCAATAAATGCTGGCCCAGCCAGCAAAGCCCACATTCTTTGACTAAATTAAAGAAGCAGGTCATTAATGCCTTCATTCCCAAACAATTTTGTGGAATTATTTCTGTCACCTATCACCCACAATCTTAATGTCAAATCTGATTCCTTCACCTATCAGAAGAATGTACTAAAAACATACACCAGCCTCAATGTTGGCATGACATTGGTGTTGTTTGCAACGTGCTAATGTAAAGAAACTGCAGCACAGCAAAGTTGTTGATGATAATTTGTTTATTGTTTGAGTACAGCTTTAAAACAATTTTTATAGCTTGACAATAAAAAAGTATTTGTGTGTGTGCATGCCTTCTTATGTGTGCACATTTATGCAATAGAAACTATAGAAGTTATTATGCAGCACCCTGCTGTTTGCAGATGAAGAACATGTACATACGCTGCTCCTACTTCAATACAACAAAATGTGAGGTTGGATGAACACAGCAGGCCAAGCAGCATCTCAGGAGCACAAAAGCTGACGTTTCGGGCCTAGACCCTTCATCAGAGAGGGGGATGGGGGGAGGGAACTGGAATAAATAGGGAGAGAGGGGGAGGCGGACCGAAGATGGAGAGTAAAGAAGATGCAGTTGTTTGTTGCGAACCGACACTCTCATCCGCCTAGCTGAACTCGTCCTCACACTCAACAACTTCTCTTTTGACTCCTCCCACTTCCTACAGACTAAGGGGGTGGCCATGGGCACCCGCATGGGCCCCAGCTATGCCTGCCTCTTTGTAAGTTACGTGGAACAGTCCCTCTTCCGCACCTACACAGGCCCCAAACCCCACCTCTTCCTCCGGTGCATTGATGACTGTATCGGCGCCGCCTCTTGCTCCCCAGAGGAGCTCGAACAGTTCATCCACTTCACCAACACCTTCCACCCCAACCTCAAATTCACCTGGGCCATCTCCAGCACATCCCTCACCTTCCTGGACCTCTCAGTCTCCATCTCAGGCAACCAGCTTGTAACTGATGTCCATTTCAAGCCCACCGACTCCCACAGCTACCTAGAATACACCTCCTCCCACCCACCCTCCTGCAAAAATTCCATCCCCTATTCCCAATTCCTCCGCCTCCGCCGCATCTGCTCCCACGATAAGACATTCCACTCCCGCACATCCCAGATGTCCAAGTTCTTTAAGGACCGCAACTTTCCCCCCACAGTGATCGAGAACGCCCTTGACCACGTCTCCCGCATTTCCCGCGACACATCCCTCACACCCCGCCCCCGCCACAACCCCCCCAAGAGGATCCCCCTCGTTCTCACACACCACCCTACCAACCTCCGGATACAACGCATTATCCTCCGACACTTCCGCCATTTACAATCCGACCCCACCACCCAAGACATTTTTCCATCCCCTCCCCTGTCTGCTTTCCGGAGAGACCACTCTCTCCGTGACTCCCTTGTTCGCTCCACACTGCCCTCCAACCCCACCACACCCGGCACCTTCCCCTGCAACCGCAGGAAATGCTACACTTGTCCCCGCACCTCCACCCTCACCCCCATCCCAGGCCCCAAGATGACATTCCACATTAAGCAGAGGTTCACCTGCATATCTGCCAATGTGGTATACTGCATCCACTGTACACGGTGCGGCTTCCTCTACATTGGGGAAACCAAGCGGAGGCTTGGGGACCGTTTTGCAGAACACCTCCGCTCAGTTCGCAACAAACAACAGCACCTCCCAGTCGCAAACCATTTCCACTCCCCCTCCCATTCTCTTGATGACATGTCCATCATGGGCCTCCTGCACTGCCACAATGATGCCACCCGAAGGTTGCAGGAACAGCAACTCATATTCCGCCTGGGAACCCTGCAGCCATATGGTATCAATGTGGACTTCACCAGTTTCAAAATCTCCCCTTCCCCTACTGCATCCCTAAACCAGCCCAGTTCATCCCCTCCCCCCACTGCACCACACAACCAGCCCAGCTCTTCCCCCCCACCCACTGCATCCCAAAACCAGTCCAACCTGTCTCTGCCTCCCTAACCGGTCCTTCCTCTCACCCATCCCTTCCTCCCACCCCAAGCCGCACCCCCAGCTACCTACTAACCTCATCCCACCTCCTTGACCTGTCCGTCTTCCCTGGACTGACCTATCCCCTCCCTACCTCCCCACCTACACTCTCTCCACCTATCTTCTTTACTCTCCATCTTCGGTCCGCCTCCCCCTCTCTCTCCTATTTATTCCAGTTCCCTCCCCCCATCTCCCTCTCTGATGAAGGGTCTAGGCCCGAAACGTCAGCTTTTGTGCTCCTGAGATGCTGCTTGGCCTGCTGTGTTCATCCAGCCTCACATTTTATTATCTTGGAATCTCCAGCATCTGCAGTTCCCATTATCTCTCAATACAACAAAGCCTTCTTTCATCCATTTTTCAGGGAAATGCCTTGACCAATCAGTCAACCTCCATTGTTTAAACAAAGTTTACAGTTAGCTGCTAGTGATCATTAATTGTTTCATTCTACATGGCAACACCTCTGCAAATAAGTGTCTACCTTCCAATTAATCAGCATTCTTTCTCATCGACTATAAGACGACTTTCCCTTTTCTTTGCTGTTTCTTGTAAATTGTCATGATCAGTGCAAATTGAAAAGCTTTGACAAAATGTGTCTTTTATCATCGACAATAGTTGCTACTGCAACAGTTGACACAAGAATGACACTCTCCAGAGAAAGAATATCATTCTAGAAATGCGCAGATATCAGGAAAATTGTCAATGGAAATAAGCAAGATTACCATTAAGAGACTTATTTAAAGCCTAAACATGGAATCCATGTCCAGAAACTGATCGAAGTGGAACTGAGATAATAAGGTGCAGAGCTGGATGAATACAGGAGGCCAAGCAGCATGAGATGAGCAGGAAGGCTGACATTTCGGGTGTCGGCCCTTCAAGTTCATCCAGCTCTACACCTTGTTATCTCAGATTCTCCAGCATCTGCAGTTCCTACTATTTCCGAAGTGGAACTGACATGTGTAACAGCACACTCTGCAAATGCATGATCATAATTTTGTGACCATGTTAATCGGGTAACTTAGGTAACTCTGAGCTCACCCATCTTTGCTATTCACATTGTCTATGTCCCTCATGATATTACTATTTACGGAGATTGACTCATTGAGGACACATGCTCTGAATTTGCTCATAATGTTGACCATGTATCAACCTCCGAAACATGTGATTTGATGATTTTCAGTTTGTTAATTGAATTACTTTTTTGACACTTTGTGATGAATTGGTTACAAGAAAATAAAATTGGTATAACAAAAAGTTATGACAATCCATCAAAATATATTAATATTTGAAACTCCAAAAGTTCAAACCAAGCTCTTGTAGTTATAGATAATAATGTCTGTCCCTGAGAGGAGAGGATTGAGAAAGTCAAGCTTCCTTATTTTGGTGATAGATTCTGTTAAAAAGTTATAATATTACTGGGGATTGTCAGAAAGAGGCTCAAAGTCTGAACTGTATGTATCCAGAAGATCCCTTTCATTTGTTTCTTAATGTATAACCACGCATACAGAAACAGGACAACGTGGCACATTCTTCCCAAGAGCTTATAAAATTTGTACTCATTGATATTGTACACTGCATACAGATGACAAATCTAAACATTTGTTGTTTTGGCAGCAATGACGCCAGTAGTCCAATTCTAACACATGTTTACCACAGCAATATATTTTTACAGCAATTGCAATTCCACAAACTATCAGAGAGTGTGGCAAGGATTTAAATAATTTTAGTAAAAATGTGCATTATTTTTATATGGGATTTAATTCAGTACCCTCTGTTGTGGCAAGTTTGGTAGCACAAGCATTCAGTCAGGTGGAAAGGTGGTTGGTGGGGTCACAGTCACCAGTGTTTGCATTGATTTAATCTCACAATTCTTTTTCTTCTGCATGGGCATACAAGCCACTTGCCTGCAGTGACTTTCAAAATTAGACATCAATGTTGTGAATGGCTTCACCAGGCACCATGTATGAACCCTGTCAGAGTGTCAGAACTTTGTGGGAAGCAAGGGAAGTGATTGATGGGGCACCTTGCTGAGATATTTTTGTCATTGAGAGCCAGAGATGACGTGCTGAAAGACTGGAATGTGGCTAATGTGATGCCATTATTTAAGGAAGATGGTAAGGAGAAACCTTGGAACTGTAGACCAGTAAGCCTGACATCAGTGATAGGTAAATTGTTAGAGGGGATCCTGAGGGTAGGATGTACATGTATTTGGAAAGGCAATGATTGATTAGAGATAGCCAGCATTGATTTGTGCTTTGGAGATCATGTCTCACTAACTTGATTAAGTTTTTTAAAGAAGTGACAAAAATTTTGATGAAGGCAGGGTTGTGAGCATTGTCTATATGGACATCAGGATGGTGTGTGACAAGGTTCCACATGGTAGACTTGTTAGTAAGTTAGATCACATGAAATCCAGGGAGACCTAGCCAATTGGTTACAAAATTAGCTTGAAGGGAAGAGACAGAGGGTGATCGTGGAGGATTGTTTTTCAGACTGGAAACCTGTGACCAGTGGTGTGCCACAAGGACTGGGGCTGGGTCCACTGCTATTTTGTCATTTGTGTAATTGGTTTGGATGTGACTAGATATGAATATTTCTTGGTTAATAAGTTTACAGATGACACCAAAATAGGTGGTGTAGTAGACAGTGAAGAAGATTATCACAAGTGCAACAGGACCTTGATCATATGGGCCAATTGGCCAAGAGTGGCAGATCGAGTTTAATTTAGGTGAGTGCGAGGTGTTTATATAAAGTCGATGTTGAACCGCCCCCCCCCCCCCCCCCCCCCACCGCCGATAACTAACATGTAATCATCCAAAGAGGACTGTCTCACCCTATAGTGTGTTATAAGGAGCGTGAAAGTGGTGTAATTTGCCTTTCTGCAACTTCTAGTGGTTAAACAAAATAAACCTCTGATGCTCACTTTGCAATCAACAAGCATCAATTTATTTATTTAACTCTAACACCAAACAAATTAAATTATTAACAAAGCAAATATATCCCTTCTGACTCCTAACTATTCGTGAATAAAACAAGATTCTAATGGCGCTGTTCCAACAAATACAAGCCACACCTACATATTGGGGTGGCATGGTGGCACAGTGATTAGCACTGTTGCCTCACAGTGCCAGGGACCCGGGTTTGATTCCAGCCTTGGGTGACTGTCTGTGTGGAGTTTGCACATTCTCCCCCTGTCTGCTTGTGTTTCCTCCGGGTGCTTCAATTTCCTCCCACAGTCCAGAGATGTGCAGGCTAGTTAGATTGGCCATTCTAAATTGCTCATAGTGTTCAGGGAGGTGTAGATTAGGTGGGTAATAGGGGATGAGTCTGGCTGGATGCTCTGAGGTTTGGTGTAGATTTGTTGGGCCAAAGGGCCTGTTTCCACACGGCAGGCGTTCTATGATTCAAAACAAAACTAATAAAAACAGAATTTAGTCTGTTGAAAATACAGCCAGGTTACATATTTTCCAGAATGTTCTGTATCTTCTCTGTCAAATATTCTGTCAAGAACACCTTCTCTGTCTAATTCTTCTCTCAGGAATATTAATTAGTTATGCTGCAGATACCTTTGATTTAGATGGTTCTTTCTTTAAAATGTAGCGAAGAATATGAGAGCTAGCGATTCTCTCTTGTGAGCTGAGAGATGTTAACTCTTGTAGATGGCAGTTTGCTCTCCTGTCTTGCCCAACTGCCCCATCTTTTATACCCTTAATGACATCTCAATTCTGTAAAATTGAAATGACCCTAAGTTGTCAAAATCATCAAATTTAAATTTAATTGGTTTTTGGTATCTAAGTGCCTGATTCAAATTAATTGGCAAAATTCAAAACTTATTGCCTTGATAATAAAACAAAATTGTTGCTTGACCTGCTAACTATACATGCTTTTGATATAAATGTTTCAGTTCAGGTATTCTGTGCAACTGCAAACCCACAAGCTGCAGCCCACAGGCATCCTTTTTTGAATCTCTGAGCACAGAGAAAGGACATCATCTTTTAAAGGAAACATGTACTGCTTTACCCCTAGCATTTTAGAAACACCAATTTCTAACTTCCTTCTTCCTAATCCACAAGCACTTTCCCCAACATGTAACATGTTGCATTTTAGGAGTTGGGTCCTGGAGAGTGTTGTTAAACAAAAAAGCCTTGGGGTGCAGGTTCATAATTCCTTGAAGGTAGAATCACAAGTGGATAGTGAAGAAGGCATTTGGAATACTGGCTTTTATTGGTCAGTGCATTGACTATAGGAGCTGTGATGTCACATTACAGCTGTATAGAACATTGGTAGACCACTTTTGGAATATTGTCTTCAATTCTGGTCTGCTTGCTATACAAAAGAAGTTGTTAAACTTGAAAGGGAAGCAATTGGAAATAATTCTTAGATTTACACACATTTGGAAAAGGATGGCCTAATTAGGGGTAGCTTTGTGCAGAGTAAGTCATGTCCTACTAAGTTGATTGAATTTTTTGACCAAGTGACAAAGATGATCACTGAGGGTAGAATAGTGAATGTTGTTTACATGGATTTGAGTAAAGCTTTTGAAAAGGTCCATCATTATGGGGTCATCCAGAAGATTAAGATGCATGGGATCGACTGTGGCCTGGCCACATGGATTCAGAATTGGCTTACCCATCGAAGACAGAGGGTAGTGGTGGAAGAGATAATGGGAACTGCAGATGCTGGAGAATTCCAAGATATTAAAACGTGAGGCTGGATGAACACAGCAGGCCAAGCAGCATCTCAGGAGCACAAAAGCTGACGTTTCGGGCCTAGACCCTTCATCAGAGAGGGGGATGGGGAGAGGGAACTGGAATAAATAGGGAGAGAGGGGAAGGCGGACCGAAGATGGAGAGTAAAGAAGATAGGTGGAGAGAGTATAGTTGGGGAGGTAGGGAGGGGATAGGTCAGTCCAGGGAAGACGGACAGGTCCAGGAGGTGGGATGAGGTTAGTAGGTGGATGGGGGTGCGGCTTGGTGTGGGAGGAAGGGATGGGTGAGAGGAAGAACCGGTTAGGGAGGCAGAGACAGGTTGGACTGGTTTTGGGATGCAGTGGGTGGGGGGGTAGAGCTGGGCTGGTTGTGTGGTGCAGTGGGGGGAGGGGACGAACTGGGCTGGTTTAGGGATGCAGTTGGGGAAGGGGAGATTTTGAAACTGGTGAAGTCCACATTGATACCATTAGGCTGCAGGGTTCCCAGGCGGAATATGAGTTGCTGTTCCTGCAACCTTCGGGTGGCATCATTGTGGCACTGCAGGAGGCCCATGATGGACATGTCATCTAAAGAATGGGAGGGGGAGTGGAAATGGTTTGCGACTGGGAGGTGCAGCTGTTTATTGTGAACCGAGCGTAGGTGTTCTGCAAAGCGGTCTCCAAGCCTCCGCTTGGTTTCCCCAATGTAGAGGAAGCCACACCGGGTACAGTGGATGCAGTATGCCACATTGGCAGATGTGCAGGTGAACCTCTGCTTAATGTGGAATGTCATCTTGGGGCCTGGGATAGGGGTGAGGGAGGTGGTGTGGGGGCAAGTGTAGCATTTCCTGCCACCACACCCGGCACCTTCCCCTGCAACCGCAGGAAACGTTTCAAAATACCACCTCTAGAATATAGAACATTACAACACAGTACAGGCCCTTCGGCCCTCAATGTTGTGCCAACCTGTCATACCGATCTCAAGCCCATCTAACCTACACTGTTCCATGTACGTCCATATGCTTGTCCAATGACGACTTAAATGTACCTAAAGTTGGTGAATCTACTGCCGTTGTAGGCAAAGCATTCCATTCCCTTACTACTCTCTGAGTAAAGAAACTACCTCTGACATCTGTCCTGTATCTTTCACCCCTCAATTTAAAGCTATGCCCCCTTGTGCTCGCCGTCACCATCCTAGGAAAAAGGCTCTCCCTATCCACCCTATCTAACCCTCTGATTATTTTATATGTTTCAATTAAGTCACCTCTCAACCTTCTTCTCACTAACGAAAACAGCCTCAAGTCCCTCAGCCTTTCCTTGTAAGACCTTCCCTCCATACCAGGCAACATCCTAGTAAATCTCCTCTGCACCCTTTCCAAAGCTTCCACATCCTTCTTATAATGCGGTGACCAGAACTGTACACAATACTCCAAGTGCGGCCGCACCAAAGTTTTGTACAGCTTCACCATAACCACTTGGTTCCGGAACTCTATCCCTCTATTAATGAAAGCTATAACACTGTATGCCTTCTTAACAGCCCTGTCAACCTGGGTGGCAACTTTCAAGGATCTGTGTACATGGACGCCGAGATCTCTCTGCTCATCTATACTACTAAGAATCTTACCATTAGCCCTGTACTTTGCCTTCTGGTTACTCCTACCAAAGTGCATCACCTCACACTTGTCTGCATTAAACTCCATTTGCCACCTCTCAGCCCAGCTCTGCAGCTTATCTATGTCTCTCTGCAACCTACAGCATCCTTCGTCCACTGACCTTAGTGTCGTCTGCAAATTTACTAACCCATCCTTTTACGCCCTCATCCAGGTCATTTATAAAAATGACAAACAGCAGTGGACCCAACACTGACCCTTGCGGTACACCGTTAGTAACTAGTCTCCAGGATGAACATTTCCCATCAACTACCACCCTCTGTCTTCTTTCAGCAAGCCAATTTCCGATCCAAACTGCTATATCTCCCACAATTCCATTCCTCCGCATTTTGTACAATAACCTATTGTGGGGAACCTTATCGAATGCCTTGCTGAAATCCATATACACCACATCAACCGGTCTACTCTCATCTACCTGTTTGGTCACCTTCTCAAAGAAATCAATAAGGTTTGTGAGGCATGACCTTCTCTTCACAAAACCATGCTGACTATCCCTAATCAATTTATTCTGTTCTTGATGATTATAAATCCTATCCCTTATAACCTTTTCCAACACTTTACCAACAACTGAGGTAAGGCTCACTGGTCTATAATTACCAGGGTTGTTTCTACTCCCCTTCTTGACCAGGGGAACCACATTTGCTATCCTCCAGTCTTCTGGCACTATTCCTATAGACAATGACGAGTTAAAGATCGAAGGCTCGGCATTCTCCTTCCTGGCCTCCCAGAGGATCCTAGGATAAATCCCATCCAGCCCAGGGGACTTACCTATCTTCACACGCTGTAGGATTTCTAATACCTCTTACTTGTGAACCTCAATCCCACCTAGTCTGGTAGCCTGTATCTCAGTATTCTCCTCAACAACATTGTCGTTTTCTAGAGTGGATACTGTTGAAAAATATTCACTTAGCGCTTCCCCTATCTCCTCTGACTCCACACACAACTTCTTACTTTTGTCATTCTTTTATTCCTTAAATACCTATAGAAAGCCTTAGGGTTTACCCTGACCTAATGAATCAAGATATCTTTATAGTCTTTTTCACTGTGCACCCTACCACCAATTGGGCCAGTGAAGCAGCCGGGAGTGGGGCTCTGGTGGAGGTATGGCGAGGGCTGGAAATCCCTGATGGGAATGCGGCAGTGGAAAGGAAAGTTGGACTCTCTTAAGTTATCTTTTTCCCTTATCATATTATTAAGTTAATGTGAATGGTGCCATGTGGGTATGGTTAAGGTACACACTTCTCACTGCACTTTTACATTGAATACACGTGACAATAAATTATTCAATCAATCAAAGCCATGCTGACTATCCCTCATCGGTCCCTGCCTCTCCAAATGCATGTAAATCCTATCTTTCAGGATCACCTCAGAATGATCGATGGAGATGAGGTAAGAGAGGGCAGGCCCAATGGAGGAATAAACCCAGTATGGGGTGGATGGGCCAAATGGCCTGCCCGCTGTACAATTCTATCTAAACCCGCCCACCCCTTCTCTGTGTGTGCCTATTTCTTCTCCATTTAGAGCCTGCTGAAACCCCTCTCCTTCCCTCCCTCCCTGAGGGAAGTTTCTCTCACCTGAGGGCTTTCTAGGCATCGCATAAATGTCAGTTGTTGTTGGTCTTCTCCATTGCCCCAGCAACTGAGCCCGCCCCTCATCGTACGCTAAACCTAGCATTCCAAGGATCATCCATGTGAATCTCCGCTGGACACACTCCAGCGCCAGTATGTCCTTCCTGAGGTGTGGAGCCCAAAATTGGACACAGTATTCTAAATGGGGCCTAACTAGAGCTTTATAAAGTCTCAGAAACACATCACTGCTTTTATATTCCATCCCTCTTGAGATAAACAACAATATTACATTCACCTTCTTAATCACCGACCCTACCTGCAAGGTAACCTTTAGAGAATCCTGGACAAACACTCCCAGATCCCTTTGTACTTCTGTTTTATGAATTTTCTCACCACTTAGAAAATAGTCCATGCTTGTATTCTTTCTTACAAAGTGCAAGACCTCGCATTTGCTCACGTTGAATTTCATCAGCCATTTCCTGGACCACTCTCCTAAACTGTCTAAATCTTTCTGCAGCCTCCCCCACCTCCTCAGTACTACCTGCCTGTCCACCTATCTTCGTCTCATCAGCAAACTTCGCCAAAATGCCCCCAGTCCCTTCATCCAGTTCATTAATATATAAAGTGAACAGCTGTAGCCCCAACACTGAACCCTGCAGGACACTGCTTATCACTGGTCACCATTCCAAAAAAGATCCTTTTATCCCAACTCTCTGCCTTCTGCCAGACAGCCATTCCTCAATCCAAGCCAGAGCTCACCTCGAAAACCATGGGCGCTCACCTTACTCAACAGCCTCTCGTGAAGCAACTTATCAAAGGCATTTTGGAAGTCTAGATAGATAACATCCACTGGGTTTCCCTGGTCTAACCTACTTGTTAATTCTTCAAAAATTCCAACAGTTTTGTCAGGCACAACCTCCCCTTACTAAATCCACGCTGACTTGTTCTAATCTGACCCCGCACTTACAAGAATTTAGAAATCGCATCCTTAACAATGGATTCTAGAATTTTACCAATAACTGAGGTTAGGCTAATCGGCCTATAAATATCCGTTACGGGACAGCTGTGGAGGCTTTGGAAAGGGTGCAGAAGAGATTTGCCAGGAATCTGCTTAGATTAGAGGGTTTGAGCTACCAGGAGAGGCTAGAAGAACTTGGGTTGTTTTCTCTGGAGAGGCGGAGGTTGAGGGGAGACTTGAGAGAACTCTACAAAGTTATGAAATGCATATATAGGGTCAACGGTCAGAATCCTTTTCCCAGACACGAAATATCTAACATTAGAGGACGTTTATTTAAGGTTAGAGAGCGAAACTTCAAAGGAGACGAGAGGGGCGGGTTTTTTACACAGAGTGTGGTAGAAGTCTTGAGCACACTGCCTGTCTATGGAACTTTTCGATAAGCATGTGAATATGCAAGGAGTGGAGGGATATGGACCAAGGGCAAGCAGAAGTGATTAGTTTAATTTGGTGTCATGTTCAACATAACATCTTAGGCCAAAGGGCTCATTCCCCAATCCATGCATCTGTACAGATCTATGTTCTATTATCAATGTGCAGAAAAGATTTACAGGGACGTTGCTGGGTTTTTATGGCTTAGGCTATAGGAAGATGCTAAATAAACTGGGGCTATTTTCCCTGGAGCATCAAAGGCTGAGGGGTGACCTTATTAGAGGTTTATAAAATAATGAAGGGCATGGGTAGAGTGAATAGCTCAGGTTACCTGCCCAGGGTGGGGGAGTCCAAAACTAACGGAATAAGTTTATGGTGAAAGGGAAAAGATATAAAACAGACCTAATGGCCAACCTTTTCAAGCTGCCAGAGGAAGAGGAGGAGTCTGGTACAATTGCAAAATTTAAAAGGCTTCTGGGTGGTACATGAATGGTAAGCGTTTAGTGGGATATTTGGCCAAATGCTGGCAAATGGGACTAGATTAATTAAGGGTATCTGGTCAGCTGAACAACTTTATGCGTGGCTGCATGGGCATGCAACTACACAGCTTGGCGGGAAAGTCACCTGTCAATTTCCCAGAACCACCTGGATGGCCTTCCTGCCTCACTACTAATTGAAACATTTAAGTGGGTAATTAATGGTATTTAGCCAATTGGTAGGTGGGAGACAGCTACATGGGAAATCTGAAATGGTCTTCAGGGTTCCTTCAACAATGGGAACTCAATGTCTCATTGAAAGGCAAGTCTTGCCCTTGGTCCTCTCAATCTCCTCCCCCACACCCTATCATACGTCCCATATCAATTGCAATCCTTCACCTGGGAGGGATGGGAGTGCATATCAACAGGATATACCATTTCCCAGTTGAATATCTGATTGACATTTAATGTTGTGGGCCTTCTTGAAAAGAGGTCACCTCTCCAGCACCAGGAGACATCCCATTGTCTCCATTAAATATTGCCATTGGCATGCACAACTACCATTTCAAAACTCATAGAGTTAAACAATAGTCATAAGCTGAAACCTGCACAAGCTTGAAAGGCTAGATTTTGTGACAAAAAAGTGGTGAAATAACAGTTTTTGTGGTTATTCACATGGAGATTAGAAAGCAATCTTGAAAACACACATGCAATTTACATGAAGAAATTAAAGAGTTCCTGTTCAGGATACCCTCTTTCTTCAACGTTGCACAATATTGACATGTTGCCATCAGACTGTACAATATACAAATAGAATGTTGTGTCATTGCTTCACTTACCTTTTGTACCTGTTAGTCTCACTATAAAGGTTAGGGTTTGTCCATTCCATCATAACTAGCTTTTAAATTCTGCAATATGACTCAATTACCATTTCACTATCTTATTTTATGACTCTAAAAATGCGTTTTACAAGTGTATGGTGTTATTTCTACAGATTCTAGTGATTGTTGAAGATTTTTATGTTTTCCTTTTTTTTAACCTATTTTAAAACTGAACTTTACCTTTCATTGTTTGTTTTATTTTATACACATAATTTAACACTCAATTAATTCTCTAATTTGCATTTCTTGGTTCATTCTTTGCTTTACTAATAATTGGTGAACTCTGATTTGTTGGGAGACCAAATTTTTCATCTTGTTCACATAGAATGCTGTACTTTTGCCTCCTTGATGACAGTGAATTTCAATATAAATCCCATAGAAAGTCTGATGTCAAGTGTAGACATAACATGTAGCACATACCTTTATTCACCACTACTGCAAATTCCAGGAAAATCTGGGAATCTGAATGTCTGGTGTATAAGCAAATGACTGTCCATGTTACTGAAATAAATGAGCTTGCCTTCATTTGGTAATGGAATGCACCCTTTAGTTCTCAACACAAACATTCCAAAGTGAATTCAGGCTTGGGCTATGTTATTCTTCAATTTGTATCATAATTCTAGAGTCAGAGAGTTTTAAAGTTATAGAGCTTTTACAGCATGGAAAAAGGACCTTTGGCTCATCTTATCTATGCCTGTCATCAAGCATTTATGATGTGAAGGTGCCTGTGTTGGACTGGTGGGGCAAAGTCAGAAGTCACTCAACACCGGATTATAGTCCAACAGGTTATTTTAAATGACAAGCTTTAGGAGCGCTATTCCTTCATCAGGTGAAATCTTCAGCTGATGAAGGAACATCAGTTTGAAAGCTTGTGATTTCAAATAAACCTGTTGGACTATGACCAGCTATTGTGTGTGATTTCTGGTCAAGCATTTATTTATTCTAATCATATTTTCCACAACTTGGCCCATAACCTTGTATGGCATTTCAAGTACATTGAGTGTGGGAGTTGGGAGGTCATGTTGTGGCTGTATAGGACATTGGTTAGGCCACTTTAGGAATACTGTGTTTAGTTTTGGTCTCCATGCTTTAGGAAAGATTTTGCTGGACTTACAGTAATTCAGAAAAGATTTACAAGATGCTTTTAGAGGGATATGAGCCAAATGCAGGCAAATGAGACTAGGTTAATTTAGCATACCTGGTCATCATGGATGAGTTGGACAGAACAGTCTCTTTCCGTGTAGTACATCTCTATGACTGTATGACTATAACCGCATTTAAATACTTTTTAAATTATCTTAATGATTCCTCTACCTCTACTAGTGAGTTTAGCCTGATACCCTTCAACCTCTAAGTGAAAACAAAACTTCAAACAAAACCAGAAATTGCTGGAAAAATATCAAATTCAGCCTTTAGCTTCTTAATGTAAAACCTGTATCCCCTGGTTACTGAGAGATAATGGGAACTGCAGATGCTGGAGATTCCAAGATAATAAAATGTGAGGCTGGATGAACACAGCAGGCCAAGCAGCATCTCAGGAGCACAAAAGCTGACGTTTCGGGCCTAGACCCTTCATCAGAGAGGGGGATGGGGGGAGGGAACTGGAATAAATAGGGAGAGAGGGGGAGGCGGACCGAAGATGGAGAGCAAAGAAGATAGGTGGAGAGGGTGTAGGTGGGGAGGTAGGGAGGGGATAGGTCAGTCCAGGGAAGACGGACAGGTCAAGGAGGTGGGATGAGGTTAGTAGGTAGCTGGGGGTGCGGCTGGGGGTGGGAGGAAGGGATGGGTGAGAGGAAGAACCGGTTAGGGAGGCAGAGACAGGTTGGACTGGTTTTGGGATGCAGTGGGTGGGGGGGAAGAGCTGGGCTGGTTGTGTGGTGCAGTGGGGGGAGGGGATGAACTGGTTACTGGCTGCTCTACTGGAGGGATATGTTCTTCTCCACCTACCCTGTCTATGGCCCTCATTACCTGATTCAAATCCTTCCTCAGCCTTCTATGCTGTAAGGAAAACAACCTTAGCACATCTAGCCTCTCTTCACAGCTGAATCACTCCAGTCTAGCCAACATTCTCATGAATTTCACCTGTACCCTATGGAAATGCAATCACATCCTTCCCTATTGTGGTGACTCAAACTACACAAAGAACTCCAGCATAACAAAGTGTGGAGCTGGATGAACACAGCAGGCCAAGCAGCATCTCAAGAGCACAAAAGCTGACGTTTCCGGCCTAGACCCTTCATCAGAGAGATCTTTCTGATGAAGGGTCTAGGCCTGAAACGTCAGTTTTTGTGGTCCTGAGATGCTGTTTGGCCTGCTGTGTTCATCCAGCTTCACACTTTGTTATCTTGGATTCTCCAGCATCTGCAGTTCCCATTATCACTGATACAAAGAACTCCAGCAGTGGTCCAACTAATGTGGTGTGCAAGTCCATTGTTAACTTCTTTCACCTTGTACTCAACGTTTTGACTAATAGAGGCAAGTATCCCTTATGTTTTCCTAGCTATCTTATCTACCTGTCCTGCTAGTTCAGGATCTATGGACATGCACATCAAGGTCCTTCTGATCCTCCATACTTCCGGGCCTCCTGCAATTCAAGTGTACTCCCTTCCCGAAAATGCATCACTTCACACTTTTCAGGATTAAATTCCATTTTCCGCTGTTCAGCCCATCTGATCAATCTGACTGTAACGTCCTGTGGAGCGAAAGCCTCGCTATTTTCGTGCCATCTGCCAAAGTACACAACGAACCGGCAACATTTTATTAACATAATGAGATGTCCCTAGGTTGCATTTCTGTGGCGGTATGAAATATATACACGCCGGACTAAATCCATCGATCTGGAACGTAAGCTCCGTTTCTCTCACCACGAACGCTGTCTAATTTGCTGAATATTTTTAAGAGTCTCCTGCTTTCCACCCATCCGGTATTTTAATCGTGTGCTGATTTTATTATACCTGGCATTCTAAACAATCAGGCTGTCTTCAGCAGCTAGTGCTTGATTTCGATAGAGTAATCGCATTTTATTTATTCCACTATATGCCCACAGCCATCAGCTATTAACTGGTATCAATTTAGACCGCAACACAACGTGTATCTATTAAACACACATTAACATCAAAGGGAAGAACATCTCAGCTCCATCTTTTGGGTTTCAAGTCGGCCGCCCACAAAATTGCAAAGCTGAAGTCGCAAATATGACAATATTGTATCTGTCACGCTTCATTGAACTGAGCTGTTGATGCCAAAAAAAAGTCCTTGAGCTTTCCAGCTTGTATTTGGAAATTAAGTTAGCCCTCTCCCCTCGGCGTCAAAAACTGAAACATTGAGATGAAAGGGCTGAATGTGCTGAGACGGTAATGGACCTGATCTCTGGTTCCTATGGTGAAAGGTCTTGGTGTCCACTGAATTGTGTCTGTGCTTATACCCGCAGCGAATCACCGGGTAGCCGGTCATATCCGGAGAACAATTAATCCACCAGTACCATCTGAACAGCAGCGAAGCAAGTCTAGTCAAACATCGGATTAACTGCAGCGAGCTCTGGTTGCGTCTAAACGGGTACAGTATGTGAGTTTAATTAGAATCTAAATGTGCATGCTGTATGGTTAAATATGGTTAAACAAACAGCCTGAACGGAGGTAGAGTAGGATGAAATGTAATTGCTAGTCTTTTTTTCCCTATCGCATGTTTTTTTTTGTTGAAGTGCATTGGAAGCCCTTTGGAGCTAAATGCTTGCTTTTTCTTTCCTTGATCTATTTAGTAAACATTCATCTGTTGGTGATTGCTAAGAGAGATGTCAACGACTTCGTGGTAATTTGAAATAAAATTGCAAAATGTAATTACCGACAGCATACCAAAGGCTGCAGCTACAGTTTTAAATAGAGGTCCGAAGGATAGCAAATATAAACAAAAATCATATTTCGCACCGCCGGTTCACTCCGTAATTGTGGAATATTAAGGACTTATCTCCGGAAAGAAAAACATTTTTTTTTCAAAAAGGAATTTATCTTTTCAGTTAACCTCCAAGTACAGCTAGAGTTCATAGAATTGCCGGCAGTACTATGTCACTGAGCACGTTTTACCAAAAAAACTTTTTTTTTTGTCCAGTTACTGTGTTGAATTGCTAAATACGCAAGTATTGTATCTTCTAAATGAAGTCCTCAAATCTGTCTAGTGTGCTAAGGTGCACGGTTTTCTCTCTGCTGTAGTGTTTACAATAAGCAAAACTGTGAGCGATTTCACCACGCTAGCAATAAAAATATGGAAAATCTCTTTCCGAATCCGGTATCTTCGAACGTCTCCTGCATGGACCAGGAGGTGAATTGTTTGTCTGCAAATGGCAATGGGACCAATTCGACAGGGCCAGGTCTATACCCTGATTTTTACATTGCTATCCCTGTCATATATTCCGTTATATGTGCAGTTGGGTTAACGGGTAACACAGCTGTCATTTATGTTATACTCAAAGCTCCAAAAATGAAAACGGTGACAAACATGTTCATACTGAACCTAGCCATCGCCGATGAACTTTTCACTTTGGTTTTACCCATAAACATTGCTGACTATCTGTTGCTTCAGTGGCCCTTTGGTGAGCTGATGTGTAAATTAATCATTTCCATTGACCAATACAATACTTTCTCAAGCATTTACATTTTGACTGTCATGAGCATCAATCGTTACCTGGTGGTCCTGGCCACGGCGAGGTCCAAGAAAATGTCTTATCGTACTTATAGAGCGGCTAAGATAGTCTGTTTATGTGTTTGGCTCTTCGTCACTGTCATCATTCTGCCCTTCACAATTTTTGGTAAGATCCATGATGGTGAAGGCAGGCTACAATGTGTCTACGTGTTTCCATCTCCTGAGATTCTGTGGTGGAAAGCTCGTCGGATCTATACTCTCCTAATGGGATTTACCATTCCAGTGTCCACAGTTTGCATCCTGTACTCAATGATGTTACTCAGGTTGAGAAATATGCGTTTGAACACCAACACCAAAGCTCTGGACAAAGCGAAGAAAAAGGTTACATTAATGGTGGTGATTATTCTAGCAGTCTGCCTTTTCTGTTGGACACCTTACCATGTGAGCACAATATTAGCTTTAACAACACATATTCAACAGACCACGCTCATCATTGGAATCTCCTACTTTATCACTAGCCTGAGCTATGCAAATAGTTATCTTAATCCTTTCCTCTATGCCTTTCTAGATGATAGCTTCAGAAGGAGCTTTCGGAAACTGGTAGAATGCAGAACAACACCCTGATATTTGTAGTTTTGATGAACGCATCTGGTTACTCAATGTAGCACGTTTATTTTAATTACTGTCTTCTTCAATTGCACTCTGCTGTAAATGCCCTCTGATATATTCAAAAGCCTTTAATGAGATAATTATGTTTGGGGACTAAAAATTGAGTTTCCCATTTATTAAAGTAGTAGATTGTCTGGAATTTCTCCTATGATGTGATATAAAATTAAAATATGCATGCTATTAAAATTGTGTTTAACTTAAAATCCAGGATAAAGTTAATGTGCATCGTTTGAATTGCACTTCTATTATATTCTACGTAAGAGTAATGAGAGCATGATAACTTGTTAGACTTTTACACAATATATGGCAATAGTGTTTAAATGTCAGGAAAAAAATCTTTCACTGCTTGCTTTAGCATTTTTTTACAACCTAAAACTTTTATTACAGATCTTAAGTTCAAAATTATGTGCACAGCTCCTGTTAAATATCATGAAGACCACCAATTTTCATGATGTAACTGCAAAATCTTCATTATATATCAGTTACTTAATTTGCATTAAGCTGTTCAGTAAATGTTTCTTATTCAACATTTTGACTGCTGTTTTCTCTATCTACTAAGAAGATTCTGAATCACTGACAGAAAATAGGATGCTTGCCAATGCAATCATGTTTAATTTTCTATCTGACATCGGCTTCTTCAGAGATCACCATAGAAGTTTGCTCTTGCAGTTTCTAATGACTGGTGACAAATGCATTATAATGAAACTATTTTTTTCACCTAGTCATGTTTAATAAATAATGAAAGTAATTACAAATTAGTACAATTTTGTTTAATAAATATAAAATAGATGGGCAGCGAATTTTTAGTATTTGCATTTCAGTTTCAAATTGAAGACACACACATGCAAAATTCCTGCGTTAGCACTTGGTAATAGATATGTTTTTTTGAAAAAAGTAACATTGCCACAGTCTTACCAGACCATTTGTTGCTTTCTTATTAGAGAGAGATGACTGGTGTATTTTAATCTGAAGGTCACCGTGCCTCAGACAAGTGGAGAGGTTGAGTAACCTGAGCCAGTGCAGGAATTGAACGCCTACTGTTGGCATCACTCTGTATGGTGAACCAGCTCGTACACTAGTTGACTCTCACAGTGTTAAATAATGCAAAATTAACCATTCAATTGTTTTACTCACCATTTGAGAAGCTTGAAAGCTGCAGTTTACTGACTTGTTATGCTGAAGCAACAAAAAATTCTTGTGGCAAAAGTGCATATATATTTCAGAGCAACATTTCGTTTTGACGGTTTGTTCTTTTTTAGCCCTAAAATTCCCTGGAGCCTCAGTGCAAGTATTTTCCATATCTGAAAGTTTTCCTCAAAAGAAGTGCACTATTCTGTTAGCCTTTTGTATGTGCCTTTATAATATAGTCTACAATAATCTGCACAAGACTTGAAATCAAAGCTTTACCTTCAGTCATGTATTCTCAAATGGGAGAGAAGCCTGATGCAACAAAAAAAAATTCTTGCTGCAAAAAATGCATATATATTTCAGAGCAATATTTTCTTTTGAGGGTTTTTTTCCTACATTAATACTGTAGTTACCATGCACAAGTCATTATCATTCAGCTATGTGAGAAGTGTGCTATAGTTAATTAAAAATATCCCAAAAGTTTTAAGGAGTTTTATGATATAGAAAGTCCTTCTCCCTCAACCTTCTTATACATTATATGGAGGAAATATTTGTGTAGATTATCTACAGATTTTAAAGTATGATTCACCCCAGAAATCTTTGCAGTTTTATTGTATTCAGTAATAAGGCATATGGCAGTTGTGTGTTTCTTTGGAGACACCTGCTACAGACTATTAAAAGCTAAATACATCAATGCAAATAACATAGCACACTGATGTCTTTCATTCATTCTCTAAAGAATAAAAATGCATCTTGTACCCATTTTTCAAGATAACGATTATCATTTTTGATATGTCTATGTCTTAATTCTGTTGACTGAGGTAGCAAAAATACATTGCACTGTCTTCTCATTTGCATGACTAGCTGGCTGCATTTTTCCATGCTTGTCGAGCTTTCCTGTTTTGCCAACTAGCATCCAGCAGTCTGTCTCTCTTAGAGGGAAGAAGCACTGAACATATGGAAGCTGCTGCTTACATCAATACTGTGATAGGCTACAATAAGGAAAAAATAACAGGAATGGCAGAAATGTAAGAGGAGTATGGGCTTATACATGGCAGCAATGAAGATGGCAGTCATGGATTAACTGAAGAAGCAAAGTCATGTTTTCCCAGAGCTAATATTCTTCAAAGTACAGTGGGAAAAAGTAGCAAGTGGATCAGAAGGTGAATGTAAGGTGTCTGGTCTCCAGGACTTGGCAGCACTGTCATAAAATGTTCGTCAACATCATAAAGATATTCAATGTCAGGGAATTCATTTTTATTAATTGACAGGATATAGGCAGTATTGGCTGTGCCAGCACTTGTTGCCACAATTGCATTTACGAATGAGATGAGAGAGTCATCTTCTTGAACTATAGTAATCCATGTGATGAAGATGCACCCACAGTGCTAGGGAAAGAGTTTCACATTTTTGACTCCATGACCACTAAAGGAAAAGTGATATAGTTCAAAATCAAGATGGTGGAAGGTTTGGAGGGGAAATTACATCTAGAGGCACTCCCGTATGTCTGTTGACTTCGCCCTTCTACATGGTAGAGTCGTGGGTTTGAAGATTGCTTTAAAAGAGGCATGCGTGAGTTACTACAGTGCATTTTGCTGTTAGTACCTGTTTGTTGAGCATTGTTTGTGTTGTGAGTATTCTATCACATTCCTGACTTGTTTCTCACATATGGTATGCAGGCTTTGTAGAGTCAGGAGTTGAGTTAGGAGGGGAATTAATAATGTTAATTGTTACAGTGTTAATTGACCTTCAGAGAGCATGATAACTTTTAAAAAACAATTTTGGATTTCCAGTTACAAGTTGTAAAATTGCTGCACCAAGATTTCACGTTTTAGAAACTTGAAATTTTACTGACACTGTTGACTACACAACAATCACCATTGATTGAATAATTTCTTTTGCAGGAAATTTACACATTAAATGACAAAAACTAATGCTCCCCTATCACCCCTGTTTATCACCCATCACATTAGCTATGGAATTTAAATTCTTTTAGCCATTGTCCAAAGTTACTGTCAGCTTCCAATGAGTCATCAAATTTCTGTTTCACTAAGTAGTAACTTTGCGTGACTGACTTCAGCTTACCTGAGTTTTTTTTTGGACAGTTTCTTCAAAACTGATCAGATAATTCCTTTTCATACGCAAACTTTAAAATACAGTTCCACATTATTATAATCATATAAACTTCACAGATGTATCAAAATGCAAGTGAATTTCAAGAATAGACAATTAGATTACCATTCATTAGAGATAGTCATTGCTTAGATTTTTATGCAAATATTAGTTGCCACTGATCAGTTCTTGTTGCTTGTGGGCATGGTTTGCTTCAGCATCTGAGGATTTTTGAATGTGCTGAATGCTATACAAACAATGAACATCTGTACTTAAGATGGAGGGAAGTGCATTGCATAAAGCAGCTGAAATTGGTTAGACAGGAGACAATGCTGTGAGGAGCAGGAGCTGCTATAGCACAGTCAAGGTGTCCCTATTTCTGAGCCAGGAATCTTGTGTTCAAGTCCCACCTGCTCCAGAAATAATAACGTCTTTGAACAGATTGCTTCGAAAACAAGGGGCCTTGTGGTGCAGTGGTAATGTTCTTGCCTCTGGGCTAGGAGGACGGGGATCAAGTTGCACCTGCTGAAGAAGTGTGTTATCACATCTCTGAACAGGTTAGTTAAACGGAAACTGCTCTGAGGAACACCTGCAGCAATGTCCTGGGATTAAGCTAATCAGCTACCAAAAACCACAAGTGTTTCTTTGTACAGAGTATGACTCCAATCAGCGGAGAGGTTTCTCCCATTTAACCTCAATTTTGCTGGGTTCCTTGATACTGTCCTGAGTCAAGCCCTGTGTTACTGTCAGAGACAATTGCTGTCATCTCACTTTGTCTTCCCATGTTCAATAAAGGCTGATGGCATTGGAACCAAATGCCCTGGCATAACCCCAATTAACATCAATAAGATGATTATTGATGAGTAGGTGCCACTTGATGTGTTGTTGACAATTATTTACGTCACTTTGCTCATGATGGAGAATGGGCTGATGGAGATTAGCTGGATTGAATCTTCCCACAGCATGGACAGGACAAACCTGTCACATTTTCACATTGCTGGGTAAAGTGCAGGGTCATAGCTGCATTGAAACAGCTTGGCTAGGGTCAGAGCAGAGCAGCTTACATTTTCAATGCCATAGCTGTATGTTGCCCGTGTCCATTGCCTTGAGCTCTCGCTTGCTGTCATGGAGGTGAATTGAATTATCTGAAAGCTGACATCTGTGATGTTGGGGATCTTAGCAGTCTGCTGAATTAAATCATCCACTTAGCAGTTCAACCTACAGATGGTTATAATTGCTTCAGCTTCACATCTTTCAATGATATCTCCTGTACAACAGAGCATTAATATGTCATTGTTCAATAAACCACACCAATATCATTCACCCATTGGTGGTCTCAACTGACCATGACTCAGTGCTGCAATCAGATATTAGCCCCAACCTCACACATCACTGTCATATTAGCTTCATAACCACCTGTTGCAGTTTTCAGCTACTCAGCTATGGTAAGCACATCAATGAATCATATTAGTATTCAAACACAGACAACATGCCCTCACACTAATAGGACAAGATCACACCCAATCAATAATAGCACAGCAGAACTAGGCAAGGTTCAAGAAAGTCAGTATCATCTAAGCCTTGTGATGTTGGTGTCATGGTGTCATGGGTCTATTGCATTCACCATACACTGAGGGAATTGAGAATAATAATGTGATGGTTCTTGCCTTGTGCCCTTTTTCAAAATGTGGCCCACCATCATCTTGCATGAAGGGCAAGTTGTTGATGGTCTGACTATTGTGCTCATCATCCTAAACATTTCCTCCCCTTCTACTTTTAGCTTTCAGTCATGCAAGAATTGATCTCTGGCCAGAAACAGCAACTTCCAGATGAAAATATGGCATGAGAGAGAGAGAGAGAAAACAAGAGCAACATCACATTGGAGTTGAGACTGTTTGATCTGAAACATGAAGCCATAAAGTCAGATATAGGAATTGTACAAACTTTAGAATCTCATATAGAGTTGAGATCTCTATGCACTGAGTCACCAGGTATGAGTGAGCTGCAACCGGTCCAGCTCATGTGCTAGTTATCTAAGGTTTCAGATCACAAAATGAGTTCATCTACAGAGGAAAGCGAGATAACAAGGTGAGAGCTGAATGAACACAGCAGGCCAAGTAGCTCCTCCTCTGATGCTGCTTGGCCTGCTTTGTTCATCCAGCTCAGTACCTTGTTATGTCAGATTCTCCAGCATCTACAGTTCCTGCTATCTCTCACCTACAGAGGAATCAGATTAGGATTTCGCTGTGTGGTCTTCAGGGAAATTCTGATGTACAAGAGCACCAAGGTATTTTAAGGATTGATAGGTTTTTCAGAGACTGTCTTGTCATTCTCAGGAATTATGCTCCAAGGTGGCACATGATATGATATAGAGCCATTGTCTTAACTTACCAAGTTGCACAGGCAGAACCATAGAAATTAGGACCAAGGGTAGGCCATTCAGCCGACCCTTCATAATGCTTCGGTAACTTCTTAGACAAGGTGAGTGAAATAATAATCATCGTTTCCTTTCCACCCTGGCATTTTCTAATGTATCCTGGGAAACCATCTCTTTGCAAACATACATAAGAATGTCTGTTTAGGCAGAGCCTTAACTCTACATTTCATAGATGGCAATGACATTTTCATGAAGTTAGCAGACCTAGCACCCCACATCCCATCTCACTCAAATATTCCACCCATGCCCTAAACATAAACAGGTGAAATAATAGTCATTTGCTCTTTCATTTCTTTTATCAGGAGAAGAGAACAGCCAATTCCCAGGAGATATGCAGAAGTGGAGTAGAGGGGAAATCATGGCATCCTGAAGGCAATGGAGGAGAATGCACCGGAATTTGTAAAGGTTTGGAAGGGCATGCATTGACAGGTTGTTTCCAATGGCTAAGGGATGAAGAATCATGGATCATTTGGATCATACACCCCCTCCCAAGTGATTTGTGTGAAGGCCAGAACCTACTTGACTGATGCTGATCTGCCTTCCATCCTATGAAGGGCAATGAAAGTGCTGCAGAGCCAGTCTTTGGTCAATTGATGCCCTTAAGTGGCCAATTAATAGAGACATGGACAGAATTCTTGCACTGATCCAGTAAATGGCCCTCCATGTGTGAAAAAGATAGAACAGCAACTAGACTTTTGATGGAACAGGCTCCTAGCCATTCTTTTTAGTCTTAGGGAGAAAACACATCTTACCATAAAATCCAACCTAGATAAAAATTAAATTGTTGCAACTTAGAAGAGGGCCATTCAACCCATTGTGTCCATACGGGTCCTCAATAAGATCTATTCTCTAGAACCATCTCTGTTATTTTTCTCTATAGCCACATAATTTACTTTTCTCTTCCTTTTGTAATCCAGTTCTCTTTTGAGGGTTTAACTTGACAAAGCCAATATCACACTTTCTGGAGTGTCCATTTCAGAACACAACCACCCACTGTATAAAAAAAAATTTTCTTCACATCACAATTGCTTCTTCTGTTAATCAACTTAAATTTGATGTCGTCTGATTCTGGACTGTTTTTTAGCAATGGGAACAACTCCTCTCTCTCTCCTCTCTGTCTATTACTCTTATAATTTTGAATTCTGTTAGCAAATCTCTTTTCAATCTTCACAATCTTTAAGGAGAACAACCTTGGTTTTCTAAATTATGGACTATAACTAAAGCTCCTTATCATAGAGGCATATCTTCAGGACAAGGGAGTTGATCATTTATTGCTGAGCCAACTTCAGTTACAGAGCTCAATACATCAGTACCATACAGAAAACTCTTGCTACATTGTATGAGGCGTATAACCAGAGCAACTATAGTCATAATTTGGTAATGATGTTTCCAGTCCTTTTCAGTCCAATGTGGATTTCTCCATATCTCAAGTTCAACAAAATATGAAAGGTAAAGACAATCTGGGCTTGGAGTACATTCATAACCTGACCAAAATAAAAACAGAAGATGTTGGAGAATCTCAACAGCTCTGGCAGCATCTGTGAAGCAAGAAACAGAGTTAACATTTCAAACTTTGATTTGATTGGATTTATTATTGTCACTTGTGTCTAAGTACAGTAAAAAGTTTTGTTTTGTGAGCAATACAGGCAGATTATAGCAAACCAGGACATGCGGATCATTTATGCTTAGATAGAGCAAGGTACACAAAGTTAAGACTTCACAGGAGTTGCACAAAGCAAGATCAACATTAGCAAAATTAACATTATTTGAAGCTGGAGAGGTCCATTCAGCAGTCTACTAACAGCAGTGGAGAAGGCGTTCTTGAACCTGTTGGCCCATGTCTTCAAGTTTCTGTTTCTTCTGCTTGATGGAAGAGATTGGAAGAGATCATTACTGAGGGCAGGAGAAGTCTTTGATGATGTCGGCAGCTCTTCCACAGCAATAAGAAGTGTAAATGGAGTCCATGGATGGGAGGTCGGCTTCCACAATGATGTGGGCTGTGTGTACAACTTTCTGTAGTTTCTTACAGTCCTTGGCAGAGCAGCTGCTGTACCAAGCTATTATGCACTCAGATATGATGCTTTCAATGGTGCATCTGTAAAAGTTGGTGAGGGCCCTTATGGACATGCAAAATTTCCTAAGCCACTTGAGGAAGAAGTTGTAGCGCTTCTTGACCATCATATCTATGTGGGGTGCCCAGGACAGATTATCAGTTATCATCATTCCTAGGAACTTGATACTCTCGGCCCTTTTCACCTCACTTCAGTTGACGTAGATCAGAACATGTTGTCCTCCTTTCTATTTGAAGTCAATGATCAGTTTTTCTTTTTGCTGAGTTTGAGAAAGAGATTGTTATCATTGCATGTTTGCACGTTAACACCAGACACTCTATCACCTTCCTGCATTCTGATTCATCATTGTTTTTTTATCCATCCTTCCATAGTGGTGTCATCAGCAAACTTGTAGATGGCATTCATTTCGAATTTGTCCACACAGTCGTGAGTGTACAGGGAGCACAGTAGGAGTTCAGGATGCATCCTTGCGGAGCCCAAGTATTGGAGATTATCGTGGAGGATGTACTGTTGTCTATCTTCACTGATTGTGGCCTGTGGGTCAGGAAACTGAGGATCCAATTGCAAAGGGTGGATCCAAGGATTATGCCTTGGAATTCTGGGATAAGTTTGGCTGAGATTGTAGTGTTGAAGGCGGAGCTCTAGTCAGTGAGTATGAGCCTATGTAGGTGTCCTTGTTATCCATATGATCCAGGGAGGAGCGTAAGGCTAGGGGAATGGCATGTGCTGAGGACCTGCTTCATTGGTAGGCAAATTGCATGGGATTGATGCAGGTTGGGAAGCCAGAGTTGATGTGGGCCATGACCAGCCTTTCAAAACACTTCTTCAGAATTCTGCGCATTTCTCGACACAGATGCTGCCAGACTTGCTGAATTCCTCCAGCATTCTATTTTTCCTCACAAATTTTCAGTGCCCACAGCATTTTGCTTTTTATCTTCACAATCTGCTCACTTTGGAAATGGGAGAGAAGGTGTGGATCAGCGACCAACAGCTAAGGGACACAATGATTGCAACAACCAAGATCACAGACAGGTTCCTGGTCTATTCAATCCACCCCTTGAAGCTGTGAAACCTGTACATGACAGAATTATTTGCAAACCACCCCACCCAAAAATATGTGATTACCTGAGACAGGTGGTATGCTCTGAGAAACTTCACTTCAACTCATTAATGCAGTAGGAGATCATGTATTGTTTTATAATGCCATATAATTGCTACCTTCTGCATAATCTCTGTCACAGCCAGAAATAGATCTTGCCTTTGCTTGAGGGAATTCAGTAAATTGTAAAACATGCCTTTTAATGAACAGCATTGGATCTGTATGCAGATCATGCAATGCTGCATATGCAATAAAATTAAAATGACAAAGAAAAATTGAAAATAATTCACCAATTGCCCTAAGAGTCTTGAAAAGGAGCAGCTGAACATTGTGGACATATTTTACACTCTACTCACTTGGAGTTTAAAACCTCCTGTCAAGAGTGGCAGCATATATGGTTGCTGAAAAAAGCGAAGTATTTGTACTTTCCTTGGACAGTGGTTATACTAACAAATGTTCTATTTGTAATATTCAACAGCCTTGGGGTGATTAGGAATTTGGCTGGGTGAATAAAAATATCTAATCTTGATAAGTAACTATTGTTTTTTCTTTCCTGCTTTTTGTTACTATTCAGTAATATGTAGTTTGAGAGTTAGAAACCATCAGCACAGTGATGGTTCTTGCATGTTTAAAATTTCAACATTTATTTCGGGCAGGGACACCTATAATACGGTAGCGATGGCAACTTTATAAATCAGATATACAAAGCCACACTTGCAGCAATTGTTATAGATTATATTCATCTCTGGTCGATTCTTGCCATCGTCTGTTAGCACTTTGTGATTTTATTTTATTTTATTACCAGTAATGAAAATAGCAGTATCTGTGCCAATGATAATGGGAACTGCAGATGCTGGAGAATCCAAGATAACAAAGTGTGAAGCTGGATGAACACAGCAGGCCAAGCAGCATCTCAGGAGCACAACAGCTGGCTTTTCGGGCCTAGACCCTTCATCAGAGAGGGGGATGGGGACAGGGTTCTGAAATAAATAGGGAGAGAGGGGGAGGCAGACTGAAGATGGATAGAGGCGAAGATAGGTGGAGAGGAGAGTAGAGGTGGGGAGGGGATAGGTCAGTCCGGGGAGAACGGACAGGTCAAGGAGATGGGATGAGGTTAGGAGGTGGAAAATGCAGGTGCAGCTTGAGGTGGGAGGAGGGGATAGGTGAGAGGAAGAACAGTTAGGGAGGCGGGGAAGAACTGGGCTGGTTTTTGGGATTCAGTGTGGGGAGGGGTCGAGCTGGGCTGGTTTTGGGATGCAGTGGGGGAAGGGGAGATTTTGAAGCTGGTGAAGTCCACATTGATACCATTGGGCTGCAGGGTTCACAAATGGAATATGAGTTGCTGTTCCTGCAACCTTCGGGTGACATCATTGTGGCACTGCAGGAGGCCCAGGTTGGATATGTCGTGTAAGGAATGGGAGGGCAAGTTAAAATGGTTCGCGACCGGGAGGTGCTGTTGTTTATTGCAAACCGCGCTGAGGTGTTCTGCAAAGCAGTCCCCAAGCCTCCCACTTGGTTTCCCCGATGTAGAGGAAGCCACAACGGGTACAGTGGATACAGTATACAACATTGGCAGATGTGCAGGTGAACATCCCTCACACCCTACCCCCGCAATAACCGCCCTAAGAGAATCACCCTAGTCCTCACATACCACCCCACCAACCTCCGGATACACCGCATAATCCTCCAACACTTCCGCCATCTACAATCCAACCCCACCACCCAAGATATTTTTCCAACCCCACCCTTGCCTGCCTTCTGGAGAGACCACTCTCTCTGCGACTCCCTTGTCCGCTCCACACTGCCCTCCAACCCCACCACACCCGGCACCTTCACCTGCAACCGCAGGAAGTGCCACACCTGACCCCACACCTCCTCCCTCATCCCCATCCCAGGCCCCAAGATGACCTTCCACATCAAGCAGATGTTCACCTGCATATCTGCCAATGTGGTATACTGCATCCACTGTAACCGGTGTGGCTTCCTCTACGCTGGGGAAACCAAGCAGAGGCTTGGGGACCACTTTGCAGAACACCTACGCTCGGTTCACAATAAACAACTGCACCTCCCAGTTGCGAACCATTTCAAGTCCCCCTCCCATCCCTTAGACAACATGTCCATCCTGGGCCTCTTGCAGTGGCATAATGATGCCACCCATAGGTTGCAGGAACAGCAATTCATATTCCACTTGGGAACCGTGCAGCTCAACGGTATCAATATGGATTTCACCAGCTTCAAAATCTCCCCTTCCCCTACTGCATCCCAAAACCAGCCCAGCTCTTCCCCACCTTCCTAACCTGTTCTTCCTCTCACCTATCCCCCACCACCTCCAGCCGCACCTCCTTTTCCTACCTACTAACCTCATCCTGTCCCCTTGACACTCCAGCAAGCATGCAGGCACCCAATATGTTCTTCTCCTTGGCCGATCCCAGTTGTTTAAGCTATGTCACTATTGAACCTAATTTGATTGTTTATTCACATTGCAAAATAGCTTATTTGGAACAACATCTTTGTTTACTTTATTTTGGATTGATTTAACTCTTCCACTCCTGCAATATTTTAGTTTGGCCAAATCATCTTTAATAAGGAAAGTCCTTTTTACCTTATGTAAAAAACATCTTTATAGTTATAATTACATCAATTTCACACCCGCAGCACATGCCAGAGTATAAGGCAAACATCTTACATGTGCTTCAACCAAATGGCAATGTTTCAAAGGTTAAAGGAACAAAGAACATAAGGACTAGAAGCAGGAGTTATCAATTCAGCCCCTCAAGCATGATATACCATTCAATACAACCATGGCTGATCTAATCTCAATCTCAACTTCACTCTCCTGCCTGCTCTCTGTAACCATTCAAAACCATTACTAATTAAACATCTGTCTATCCCTGCTTATATTTACTCAATATCCCTGCATGAACTGATTCTGATTAGTGAATTCCACACATTCATAATCTTTTGAGAAGCACATTCTCCTCTCTCTTCTTTAAATTTAGCACCCTTTATCCTAAAACTATGACCTGTTAATCTAGATTGCCCCACAAGAGGAAACATTGCCTCTATGTCTGCTTTGTCAATCCCTTTATGTATCTTTTATATATCAATTGAAATTACTCTCATTCTTAACATATATGTACATGTAAAATACAGTGTACGCCTCAACTGCTCAATCTTTCTTCATCTCTCATTCAGAATAGCCCTCAATCAGACCAAGGGAGTTGGTCTTAAAGGACCCAACAAAGTATGTCCAATATCAGTCCAGGGGTTTAGACATGGTCAATTGACTGCTTATGGCACACCGCAGCTCTATAAACTACAATCTTTCTACTCTCAATCCTGTAGTTCAGCTCATTGAAACTTCAGGGGAATTATAAACGGCATTGTTCTGGTAATGAAATTGGGAAAAGCTAATCCTAAGATTTGGAGGCAGAATGCTGGGATACAGAGGGACAATAATTATAAATTATCTCATCTGGGGTACATTGTATAGTATTGGTCTTCTCAATGGAAGGGTAGAAATGCTTTAGAAACAGTTCAGAGAAGGTTTACCAGATTAACAACTGACTGTGGTGACTGCCATATGAGTAAAGATTGGGTAGGCTAGGCTTTAATTCACTGGCATTTGGAAAAGTAAGAGGCAACATGAGTGAAATGTAATATCCTAAGAATTTTTGATAAGATGGATGTGGAAGGTTTCCTATTTTGGGGAGAATCCAGAAGTATGGGATGAACCATTTAAGACAGAAAAGAGGGCATTATTTTTTCTCACAGAGGGTTATGCAGGTTTTGGAACTCTCCGTTAAAAGGAATGGAAGGAAAGTCTTTAAATATTTTTAAGGCAGCGATAGATAGATTCTTAATAAGTAGGGTTTGCAAGATTATTATCTTATCAAGTGATGGCAAAGTCACAAAAGGCCAAATAGCCTATTCATGCTCCTAATTTGTATATTCACTCATTGAAGTCTCTGCTGAAAATAGACTATTTAGGGTTAGAAATTGAGTGGTCAGACGGATGATGGCAAGCCAACCAAAAATGTATTAGAAGGGATAAGATCTAAGGAAAACTGAAGATGCATTAAATTAAGAGATGGAATAGCATGCAAAATATGCACAAGTATGGAGTTAATAACATTTGAAAGGAAGAAAATGCAGACATCTGGCCCAATCCAGAGTGGAGGCAACACAGTGTGGAGCTGGAGGAACACAGCAGCTCAGACTGCATCAGAGGAGTAGGAAAGTTGACATTTCAGTTCAGGACCATTCTTCAGAACTGGGTAGGGAGAAGAGAGCTAGGAAATAATTAGTAGGAGGAGGGATGGGGCTGAGGGGAAGGTAGGTAGGATTGTGATAGGTAGATGCAGGTAGGGGATAGTGGAGATTGGTCAATGGGAAGGGTGGGGCAGATAGGTGGGCGAGAAGATGTCAGGGCTGTATCAGGTTAAGGAGGGATGGGGCTGGGGAAAGGTAGGTGGGGTGCTGATAGGCTGGATGCAGGTAGGAAGTGGTGGGGATTGGTCGATGGAAAGGGTGGAATGGATAGGTGGAGAAGAATATGGGCACGTTGTGTCAGGTCAAGGATGGGGATGTTTGGAAATGGGATGAGGCCAGGGGTGGGAAGATTGTAAAACTGGTGAATTCTGTGTCCAGGCCATTAGATCATAGGCTCCCAAGGCGGAATCTGAGGTGTGGCTCCTCCGGTTTGCATGTGGTGTCTTTGTGGCACTGGAGAAGCCCAGGATGGACATGTCACCCAGGGAGTAGGAAGGGCAGTTAAAATGGTTGGCAACCCAAATTTGTTGTCAATTATTGCGTACAGAATGCAGATGCTCCTTGAAACAGACCCACGTCTGCACTTCGTCTCACCAATATGGCGGAGGCCACATCGGGAGCAATGGATACAGTAGGCCAGGTTGGAGGATGTACGGGTCGGGTATGTGCCTGTCACATATGGAAAGTTTACTTTGTGCCTTGGATGGAGGTGAGGGGCGAGGTTAGGGGGCAGCGTAACAATTCTCATAGTTGCAGGGAAAGGTGCCGGCTGTGGTGGGGCTAATGGGTAGTGCGGAGCAGACGAGGGAGTCATAGAGTGAGTGGTCCCCATGAAAGGCAGATAGGGCTGTGGAGGGAAATATATCTTTGATCATGGTGTTGGATTGTAGGTGGTCGAAGTGGCGAAAGATGATGTGCTGGATGCGGAGATTGATGGGGTGGTATGTCAGTACCATTTTGGGTGGAGGGGATTTGAGGGCAGACATGCGGGAAATGTAAGAATTTTTGTTTTATTATTCTTTGTTTTTCGCCGCATATCATCTTATTAACTTGCAGTAAAAAAAATTATTTTCTATTAATTTCCACGTGGGGGAGCACTTTAGCAGCAATTATTGTTAAATTATCAGATTTTGTTAGTTGTATGTTAATTTATTACTGCAGACTATTTAATGTGAATTTAGGAACCTCGTTTTTCAAATTTGAGATAAGGTTCTGGTGAAACAACCGGGGTGGGGGTGGGGGGTCGTGGGGTGGGAGTCAGGGGAGTCTAATAAATTTATAGTGATGCGAATGAAAAAAATGATGATTTAGTTCTGTAAAATGCTGTATTTACCCTGAGTCAGGTAGCATCTTTAAAGAAAGGAAAAATATTATTGTCTCAGGTAGATCTTTTCCTAAAACTGGAAGATACTGAAGGTGAACAGTTTAGAAGGGTCAAGGGGAGGAAGCAGGATGGGGGTTTACTTACACAAAAACAAACATATGAGAATCCCACCACTGCCAGTTGTGCTGTGCTTTGTTGGGCTGAGAAAGTTGCGTGGGTGAGATCTGTCTAAATTGCACACAGGCAAATGTGCCACTTTTGGGATGGCATGGTGCTCAGTGGTTAGTACTGTTGCCTCACAGCGCCAGGGACTCGGGTTTGATCCCACCCGCAGACGACTGTCTATGTGGAGTCTGCACATTCTCCCCGTCTTCGGATGCTCCAGTTTCTTCCCACAGTCCAAAGGTGTGCAGGTTAGGTTGATTGGCCGTGCTAAATTGCCCATCATGTTCAGAGATGTGTAGATTTGGTGGATTATAAGGAGATGCTCTGAGTGTTGGCGTGGACTAGTTGAGCCAAAGGGCCTGTTTCCACACTCTAGGGATTCTATAATAAAAACAGGAGCTGGTTCAACAAAGGAAATGATAAAGACAAAAGGAGGAAAATCAAGAGAAATTAAAGACAGGAAAGATGTACAAGCTCAGGAAACATCTGAATGGTTTAAGCTTGTTAGCTACATTTCTTCTTTTATTCAATGGCTCCATCACTCCTAATTGCCCTTGAGAAAGTGGTGAGCTGCATTCTTGAGCCTATATTGTCCAACTGATTTTGTTACATCACCTACAATGTTGTGATGGACAAGAGTTTCAGGATTTTGATCCAGCAACAGTGAAGGAATGGTGGCATATTTCCAAGTCAAAACAGTGAGTGAGTTGGAGATAATCTTGCAGGTCGTAATGGTCCTATGGCGATATGTAAGTCTGGCAAAATAGAGCAGGCATCTGAAATCCAAAATTTTGTAATAGAAAAAACACAGGTGAACACTTACACTGCAAAACCCCTGTGGTGAGGGTGTCAGTAAGGAGGCCACCTAGTAAGTCTTCTACCTTGCCTACTCCTAGAACAGTTGGCACACTCAATCCTTATTTACAAACAACTATTCTCGGCAAGAAAACGGTTGTACTGGTTAAAGACAAGGTTGGATATTCTTCCTCTAGAGGAAAGAAGACAAATCTTTACATTTATGAAATGGTTTAATAGGATAGAAAGGATGTTTCCACTTGTGGTTAATTCCAAACCTAGGGTTCCTAGATGTAAAATAGTAGAACATAGAACAGCACAGTACAGGCCCTTTGGCCCACAAAATTGAGCCGTCCTATTATCCTACTCTAAGATCAAACTACCCAGCATACCCTACATTTTACTATCATGTAATTAATAAATCTTAAAAAGAAATCAGAAAAAACTTATTGTCCTAACAGTCTTTAGAATATGGAATTTCATTTTATGAGAATTACATAGATCTTTTTACGAACAAGCTTGATATTTTCTAAAACGACATATTCAGAGATATTATTATATACATATGGAGCAAGTGGGACTTGGCTCAGAGGTGGAGACACTACCCCAGCATCTCAAGAGGAGTGTATTTTATACATGCGCAGTTGCAGGTATCAGCAAAAACTGCACCATGGTAACTGTGACACAGAACAGAGATGTCATGAACCTGGCCTCCCCAAAAAGAGCCAAATATTTATGTATGGGAGAAAAGTACACAAGAATATGTAAATTGAATAAGAAATGGAGGCGACTTAAGTAGCTTAAGAGTCAGAGATAATGGGAACTGCAGATGCTGGAGATTCCAAGATGATAAAATGTGAGGCTGGATGAACACAGCAGGCCAAGCAGCATCTCATGAGATGCTGCTTGGCCTGCTGTGTTCATCCAGCCTCACATTTTATCATCTTAGCTTAAGAGTCTGTTGGGAGATCATGTATTACCATGAATAGTGGATTGGCTAACTTATAGAAGACAGAAAGCTGGGATAAGGTGGACATTTTCAGGGTGACAATCTGCAATAGCGAGAGGCCACGGGAATCCAAACTGGGTCACAATTATTTACAACATATATTCATGATGTGGTTGAAGAAAGTGAATGTATTATAGACAACCTTTATGGATAACACAAGAATAGATGGGAATGCAAGTGGTGAAGATGACAAAAAGAGTCTGCTGACCCCTTACTTGTGGAAAGATATGCTGGCAGTCCAGAGAAAGTTTACTAGGCCACTGACAGGAATGGAAGGACTGTCTTATGAAGAGAGGTTGAGTAGATTAGGCCTAAATTCATTGAAATTTAGAAAAACGAAATGTGACCTATTTGGAACATGGAAGATTTTTAAGGAGTTTGACAGACTGGATGCAAAAAGGTTGTTTCTCTTTGTGAGAGAATCCAGGACCGGAGGGTATAATCTCAGAATAAGGTGATACACATTGAAGACAGATATGAGGAGGCATTTTGTCACTGAGGTGAAAATCTGTGAAATACTTTACCCAGAGGACTGTTGAAGCTGGGTGATTAAATGTAGTCAAGGGCTGATATGGGGGCAATCAAGAGTTGTGGGGAAAGGCAGAAAAGTGGAGGTGAGCTTTATGAGATAAGCTATGATCTCATTGAATGGCACATACAAATGTAATGGACTTTTGTTCCAACATTTTATGGACTTATTGTCTTGAAATGTATAGTTCATCCTCTGAAGCACAATATAGGACCATCCAATTGAGATATGCTGGGAATTCTCTATCATTCTATGTAGTGTAAGCTATTGAATGAGATAAATAATAAGGGCAAGTGGCCTCAAAGGCCTTAATAGAAAGATGGAATGCTGTTCTTGAAATGTGTTTCGAGTTTCATTAAATAACATATAATGCGATAAACAGGAAACATTGTAGGATTGAGAGAAGAAGGATTATTGGCCTCTGATTAGCTGGACAGCTCAACCTTTGGGAATCAAGACTCCAAGATATTCAAACCCAGAGTAAAGCTTACCTCTGGCTGTCAAGTACAAAATGTAAGAGGATATCTTGAAATATGATAATGCAAAGGTGTTGCCCACTTTCCAGCCAGTGGCTTAGCTTTGTCATCTCCATAAAACTCTGCATAGTTATAGGAGCATACCCTGCCTAATGGCTGGAGACAAAACTCAGGAGACAGGCAGGATTCAGGCATGTGAAAGATTTTTATTCTAGCAGACACCGGATAATGCAGGGAGAGGGCCAAAGGACCTACCTTGAATATGGCCTTGACTTGAGAAATCAATTTCTCCCTTAATCTTTGCCACATATCTGAAGAGATATTGATGACTCACTCTGACCTTTACAGTGAAAATGCCACATTTTATACATTTTCTGTTACAATAATCAAATACAGCCTAGTCACTGTCCTTTCCTTTTAATCCATTCACCCATTCCTGTGGGACACCTAATCGGTGATGGGAATTCCTATGGATAGTTCCAGATTCCCATAGTCTTGTGGCATTTATCAGACATTGTAAACTCTCGGCCTTGGGACCTTTCTACATATCCTATTCATTAGCATTCGCTAAACTCCTTTGGATCTCCCTCAGGCTGCTTATCTCTAAGGAGAGTGTGAATTCTATTATTCATTGGGCATAAGGTAAAGTGTTTCCTAAGACTATGAAACTTTCACACCCAGGTTTAAGTGCCTTCGCCCTAATGCCTGTATTATACTTGGTTATATGTTAAAAATAATTCTATGATTTAGGAATTTTTAAGTAGAATCGATTTAATATTGCAGGTAATCTCAAAGAAGCAACTATTTACTACAAAGTTACTTTAGTTGTTGTCTTTGCAGCTGTTTAGGGAATTAATCTTGGCTGGTTCATGGGCTGAGACCTGCACCTGGTAATATACATTTACTGGGAAACTCATCCTTTCATTAATGAGGCTGGAATTAATCATTTGTCTGTTCCTAGGCATTCTCTTATCAAAACTGTCTCACATGGTTGGTGATAAAGCTCTTTTGCTAATCTTGGAGTAGTTTAGTTCAAAGGCACCAGTGTGTTTCATTTAAATGTTTGAGCAGGCTGTCTCATTTTGTTTTAACCCTTGTTGGCCATTTTGTGTCTTTCAAACATGGGCTATCTTCATGTAAACAGATACATTTCACCCCTACAATCATAATTTACTTGTACATCTTTCAGCTTAAGTCACAATTCAGTCCTTACTATGTGGTTTTTTTTTAATATTATGGAGACCAAACATTGATTGAATAACCGTTTGGTATTCAGTTGACTAACATGACACTGAGCTTTTGGTTGTCTATTATTTCAATTTTCTGCTTCATTCCCACTCTGACCTCTTCATCTTTACTGTTCAATGATCATCAAAATAGCCTAGAGGAGCAGTACCTTATTTATGACCAGGCACATTATAGCCTTCTGAACTCAACATTCAGTAATTTCAGATTATTATCTTTGTTTCTCCTTTCTTTGGTTGGTAATTTTATTTTTCAAATTCATATCCCTGCTAGGCCAATCTTTTTGCTACTTTAAGTGTCTCATTATAACTTCATTTGTCTTTTGTCATTTAACTCTTCTGTCTTCCATCCCAACACAAACCATTCCTCTTGTTCTTTCGCCCTCTTCCAACGCCTTCGTTAAAAATTAATGAATCTTAAAGCGATCCCACTTCTAATGAAAGGTTGTGAGTCTGAAACTTTTGACAAGATTATCACAGAGTTATAAAAACTCAGTGGGCATTTATAAACTGTATCAGTACCTGGTTTCATGATTCATAGCACAATTTCTGGATGCCTCAATTTTCATTAGCAAGAGATACGTTTTGGGGTGGTGTGGATCATAAGCAAATACCTAATGGGTTTGTATATGGAGTCCAATTCTACATGTTTGTGGGTGGAGAACCATGCCTCTAGGAATTCCTGTGCATTTCTGTGCTTGGCTTGGAGTACTATGGTTACCTTGTCCCAGTTAAACTGATGGCCTTCATTGTTAAATTAAGGAGAATTCATCCTGCTGTTTTGCTGCCAGCTGATGTTTGTGTATTCTGATTGTTAGTTTACTTCCTGTCTGTCCGATGTAATGTTCGTGGCAGTCATTGCATGGTATTTTGTAAACCATGTTGGTTCTGCATGTTTTGGAAAGGGCGTCTTTAATTCTTGTGAGCATTTGTCATAGAGCGGCTGTGGGTTTGTGGGCCACCATGATTCCTAGTGGTCTTAAGAGTCTTGTTGTCAGTTCCAATATGATCTTGATGTATGGCAGTGTGGCCAGTGTGTTAGGGTGTACTGTGACCTCCTGTTGTTGACTGTTTAGTAGGCACCTGCGAATGAAGTTGTGGGGAATTCCATTTATAGCAAGCATTTTGTATAGGTGTTCTTCCTCTTTCCTGCATAGTTCCAGTGTTGCAGTGTGTCCTGGCCCATTTAAATAGTGTCGTAATGCAGGTTCGATGGTCAATTGGCAAGACAACGTACTTAAATTACTAAGCCTATGCCTTGCCACACACTTTGTCTTTAACGGTCAACTGTACAAGTAGATCGACGGCATACAGTGGGATCACCCAGCTCAGGAATCATTGCAGAAGCAGTCATGCAAAGACTAGAACACACCATTCTCCCCCGCATTCAACTTAAATGGTAGATCTGGTACGTAGATGGCACATTTGTCATTATCAAACACAATAAATTAGAAGAGATCCACCACTTCATCAACAGCGTATTCGCAGGGAATACATTCACAAGGGAAAAAGAAAACAACAATCAACTTCTGTTTCTGGATGCCAAAGTTGAGTCTATGACCAATAGGAAGTTCCAAACCTCAGTATATAGAATAGCAACTCACACTGATCCAATCCTCGACTTCCACAGCAACCACCCTAATGCCCACAAACAAAGCTACAATAGGACGCTATTTAAATGAGCCAGGACACACTGCAACACTCTGAAACTACACAGGAAAAAGGAAGAGCACCTATACAAAATCCTCGTTATGAATGGATATCCTCACAACTTCATCTGCAGGTGCCTACTAAACAGACAATAACAGGAGGACACATTACACCCTAACACACTGGCCACACTGCCCTAAATCAAGTACAAATAAGACTGACAACAAGACTCCTAAGGCCACCAGGAATCATGGTAGCCCCTACGACAAACACTTGCAAGGATTAAATAACCCATTCCCACAACATGCAGGACCAACATGGTTTATAAAATACCGTGTAACACCTGCCACAGACATTACTTTGGACAGACAGGAAGGAAACTAGGCATCAGAATACATGAACATCAGCTAGCAGCAAAACAGCACAACAAACTCTCCCTAATATTAGTACACTCAGACAATGAAGGCCTATAGTTTAACTGGGACAAGGTAGCCATAGTAGCCCACGGGAATTCCTACAGCCATGGTTGTCCACCCATAATGCAATCAACAAACATAGAATTGGACCACATATACAAACCCATACAGATCAAAAGCGGAAATGACACGACTCACCATAATGGGCCAGACAGTATAAATTCCAAGCAGAGTAAAATAATGTTTTACTTCAGTTGTTGGTAAAGTGTTGGAAAAGATTATAAGAGATAGGGTTTATAATCATCTAGAAAAGAATAATTTGATTAGGGATAGTCAGCACGGTTTTGTGAAGGGTAAGTCATGCCTCACAAACCTTACTGAGTTCTTTGAGAAGGTGACTTTGAGAAGGTAGATGAGAGTAAACCGGTTAATGTGGTGTATATGGATTTCAGCAAGGCTTTTGAGAAGGTTCCCCACACAGTAGGCTATTGTACAAAATGCGGAGGAGTGGGATTGTGGGAGATATAGCAGTTTGGATCAGAAATTGGCTTGCTGAAAGAAGACAGAGGGTGGTGGTTGATGGGGAATGTTCATCCTGGAGACCAGTTACTAATGGTGTACCGCAAAGGTCGGTGTTGGATCCACTGCTGTTTGTCATTTTTATAAACGACCTGGATGAGGGCATAGAAGGATGGGTTAGTAAATTTGCAGACGTCACTAAAGTTGGTGGAGTTGTGGATAGTGACGAAGGATGCTGTAGGTTACAGAGAGACATAGATAAGCTGCAGAGCTGGGCTGAGAGGTGGCAAATGGAGTTTAATGCAGACAAGTGTGAGGTGATGCACTTTGGTAGGAGTAACCGGAATGCAAAGTACTGGGCTAATGGTAAGATTCTTAGTAGTGTAGATGAGCAGAGAGATCTCGGTGTCCATGTACACAGATCCTTGAAAGTTGCCACCCAGGTTGACAGGGCTGTTAAGAAGGCATACAGTGTTTTAGCTTTTATTAGAGAGATCGAGTTCCGGAACCAAGAGGTTATGCTGCAGCTGTACAAAACTCTGGTGCAGCCGCACTTGGAGTATTGCATACAGTTCTGGTCACCGCATTATAAGAAGGATGTGGAAGCTTTGGAAAGGGTGCAGAGGAGATTTACTAGGATGTTGCCTGGTATGGAAGGAAAGTCTTACGAGGAAAGGCTGAGGGACTTGAGGCTGTCTTCGTTAGAGAGAAGAATGTTGAGAGGTGACTTAATTGAGACATATAAGATAATCAGAGGGTTAGATAGGGTAGATAGGGAGAGCCTTTTTCCTAGGATGGTGATGGCGAGCACGAGGGGGCATGGCTTTAAATTGAGGGGTGAAAGATATAGGACAGATGTCAGATGTAGTTTTTTTACTCAGAGAGTAGTAAGGTTATGGAGCGCTTTGCCTACAACGGTAGTAGATTCACCAACTTTAGGTACATTTAAGTCGTCATTGGACAAGCATATGGACATACATGGAATAGTGTAGGTTAGATGGGCTTCAGATTGGTATGACAGGTTGGCACAACATCGAGGGTCGAAGGGCCTGTACTGTGCTGTAATGTTCTATGTTGCTTCATTGGAGGCTCCACTAATGATGTCACCTAGCATGGTGATGAAACGTCTGAATGAAGACAAGACAGCTCACCAAGCAAATCAACAACCTCTGATAAAGTATTCTTTTTCAGGCTAGTGGCCTGTCACTGCTGGTGTTTCACTGGAATTAGTACTGGGACCATAAGTGTTTACAACATAGCCTAATGACTTGGAGGAAGGAAGCAAGCATACGGTAGCCAAATTTGCAGATGATACAAACAATAGATGGAAAGGCAGGTTGTGAGAGGGCTACAAATAGGTTATGGAGAAATATTGATAGATTAAGTAAATGGACAAAATATTTGCAAAATGTGAAGCTGTTCATTTTGGAATGGAGAAGAAAAGAAGAGAGTATTAGTCAAATGGCGAAAAACTGCAGAAAGCTGCTATTCAGATCAGTCATGATCCTATGCTGTAATAAGACCATAAGACATAGGAGTGTAAGTAAGGCCATTTGGCCCATCAAGTCCACCCCGCCATTTAAATCATGGTTGATGGGCATTTCAACTTCACTTGCCTGCATTCCCCCCACAGCCCTTGATTCCTTCTGAGATCAAGAATGTGTCGATCTCTGCCTTGAGGGCATCCAACGTCTCGGCCTCCACTGCACTCCGTGGCAATGAATTCCACAAGCCCACCACTCTCTGGCTGAAGAAATGTCAGCTCATTTCAGTTTTAAATTTACCCCCTCTAATTCTAAGGCTGTGCCCATGGTACCTAGTCTCCCCGCCTAACAGAAACAACTTCACAGTGTCCACCCTTTCTAAGCCATACATTATCTTGTAAGTTTCTATTAGATCTCCCCTCAACCTTGTAAACTCTAATGAATACAATCTCAGGATCCTTAGCCGTTCAACATACGTTAAACCTACCATTCCAGGGATCATCCATGTGAATCTCTGCTGGACACGCTCCAGGGCTAGTATGTCCTTCCTGATGTGTGGGGCCCAAAATTGGACACAGTATTCTAAATGGGGCCTAACTAGAGCTTTATAAAGCCTCAGAAGCACATCGCTGCTTTCATATTCCGACCCCCTTGAGATAAACGGCAACTTGCATTCGCTTTCTTAATCACGGACTCTACCTGTAAGTTAACCTTTAGAGAACCCTGGACCAACACTCCCAGATCCCTTTGTACTTCTGCTTTACGAATTTTCTCACCATTTAGAAAATAGCCCATGCCTGTATTCTTTTTTCCAAAGCGCAAAACCTCACATTTACTCACATTGAATTTCATCAGCCATTTCCTAGACCTAAACTGTCTAAATCTTTCTGCAGCTTCCCCACCTCCTCAGTACTACCTGTCTGTCCCACCTATCTTCATATCATCAGCAAACTTTGCCAGAATGCCCCCGGTCCCTTCATCCAGATCATTAATTTACAAGGTGAACAGCTGCAGCCCCAACACTGAACCTTGCGGGACACCACTCGTCACCAGTTGCCATTCCGAAAAAGAGCCTTTTATCCCAACTCTCTGCTTTCTGTCAGACAGCCAATCCTCAATCCAAGCCAGTTGCTCACGTCGAACACCATGGGCCCTTACCTTGCTCAGCAATCTTAATCAGCAGTAGTCTTAAGGGAATGAATAGCTTACTTCTGTTCCTATTTATAATGGTCTTAACACTAATGTGAGCTCTTTAAACAAATCACCTCGGTCCCTAGAAACCCCTACATCTGTCTCTGTAGCTTTTCTGGTTATAGTAGGCCCTACTTACGTTAATTCCCACCCAAACCTCTTCTCACTGTCTTTCACATACTTTTTTCCAATGTGGGAAAACTGAACTGGAAAATTTCCTGATCCCCAGTACCCAAATCTCAGATGAAACTGTTTAACTCTATCATGCCAAATATTGCCTACTTTGTTGAGTATTTCCAGCGTTTTTGTGAAAACCACATATCTGTGAATTTATGAAGATAATTTCAGTACTTTCTTTGAATTAAACTGGAAGAAAAGAACTGAATAGGGCTTTGTGCTTGTTCATCACAAATTGCAATGTTCCATTTGCTTTTAAAGAAAAATCAAATTTTCATTTAAAGGATGTTTTTGGACATTCATTTAACATTTCATAGAGGAATTTCCTTTCAAGCACACTATTCAATAGCAGTGATAGCAGGCATGTATAAAATACAAGGTCTAATCTACCTCAAGGTAACAGTTGAAAGATGTAGACCAGTTAAAATCAATGAAATGCAACCATGGATCCATTGAATGAATACATACTTAAAACTTTTTCACATTTTCTTCTTATTATATAGTACAAACGGAAGTTAGTAGCAGAAAGCCTAGACTGGCAGAACGTTTAAGATTGATTCTGAAGAAGTATGACATTCGCTGACAATCATTTTACTTGAGGGCAAATTGCCTTGTCTTTTCTTCATTGTGTAATGTAATCATAGCCAATATGATTATATCTGAGTAACAGCAGATGTGTCAACTTTATGGAGAGGAAATATGAGGCTATATAAGGTCAATCATAATTGTAAAAACCAGTTAGCTTGCTCTTGAATGTGCAGGGTAACACATTACATCAAGTATGGTCAGTCTGGTTGCAGAATCTCAGGCTCATCATTTTCTTAAGCAGAATTTTGTTATCAGTTTCAAAAGGTAGACCAAGGGCCAAACCCTCTAATTCCTCTACCCTTGAACCCTCTGAAAGTCTTCATAAAATTGGAGACTTTGGATGGCTGTGATGAGATGTAATAAAATCGTTGTTTAGGAGATATGAGACTGTTAAGTATAAAGTAGAATGGCTAACTAACTTTTAAACAGACCCATACATACAACACACAATACCAACTACACTTTTTCTAGACACCACACAACCCACAGACACCATCCAGACACATGCCTACACGACCCTCAGAGAGAATTCATTGCTCAGTTTAATCACTTAGGTGGAAACATTCAACTCATTGAAAAGTAAACTGAAGTGCTGTAACCAGCAAGACCATATGCTGAAAAGAGGGGCTTAGGTGACTAGGGAGATTCAGGCAACACAGATATGATGGGCTGAGTATCCATCTTCTGTGCTTTAACATTTTTCTGATTCTATGGTTCTTTCTTCCATTTCAGTAATAGCAATATTATTGTTTAGACTTCTCTATATCATGATGTGGGACAAAAAGAGCGGCAGAGGGCTATGGAGATTAAAGATCAAGGGTGTCATGGAACAAAGGCAAAGTAGGCTACAACAGGTAATAGAGAAGAATAACACATTGGTCCAGACTAGGTGATAATAGTAGAATATAGGTTAGCTCTGGCTGGAAGCAAAAGTATGAAAACAAGAAACAGAAAATGGTGAAATGTAAAATCTCAAAATATGCAACAGAGTTCATGGTCTAAAGTTGTTGAGTCCAGAAAACTGTAAAGTGCCTAAGCAGAAAATAAAATGCTGTTCCTCCAGCTTGTGCTGAGCTTCACTGGAACATTGCAACATGCTCAGGTTGGAAATGAAATCGTGAGACCAAGATGGAGTAATGAAATAGCATTGGATTAGAATGTCAAGATCATGATCATGGATTGAGCAAAGTTGTTCTGCAAAGCATTCACTCAACAAAAAAAAACAAAAGAACTATGGATTCTGGAAATCAGAAATAAAAACAGAAATGGCTGGAGAAATTTCAGCAGGTCTAGGAGCATCTGTGTGCACAAAGCAGGTTACAAATTGTTTAATTATCGGGGCAGGATGGGTTCAGCCATTCATTTTTTTTTAAGGCTTTCTGTACTGGCAGTTTCAGCTGTTACTCACAGACATAACCTTAACAATAAACAAATTACTAACAGACAGAGCAATACCCCTTTAACTACTACCTATTCCCTAACTGAACTAAATTCTACTGGTATGTTGTTCTAATTAACACGATTCCCACTTATATAAACCCAAGTAATGGGAAAATAAATTAAAACTTAGCCTTTCAAAGTTTACATGCCTTTCTTCTGCTGTTCTCAAGTCATAAACATCTTTCTTCTGCTGATCTGGCTGTTTTCTCTGTGAAGGCTGAGAATCATAGAATTTCTACAGTGTGGAGCAGGCCCTTTAGCCCAACAAGTCCACACTGACCTTTGCAGCACCCACCCAGACCCATTCCCCTACAACCTACCTAATCTACACATCCCTGAACACTATGGGCAATTTGGCATAGCCAATCCATCTACCCTGCACATCTTTGGACTGTGGGAGGAAACTGGAGCAAACCCGCGCAAACCCGCAGAGACACAGGGAGAATGTGCAAACTCCACACAGACATTTGCCTAAGGGTGGAATCAAACCTGGGTCCCTGGCACTGTGAGGCAGCAGAGCTAATCACTGAGCCACCATGCTGCCTGTGAGGGCAGTTAGCCAGAAGTGCCATGGTACTTTTTATGGATAGATGATGCTTTCTTAGGGAGCTTAACAATTTCTTGTGAGAGCTAAATACTTATTTCTCAGATGGCAGTTCACACTCACACAGATTTTCAAAACCCTGTCTTTATATGCCTTTGATGATACATCACTTTTCTTACAATAGCATTGGCCCAAGGCTGTCAACATCAACAGATTAAAATTCAATTGGCTTTCAGTCTCTAAGTTCTTGATTTAAATTAATTGACTGATTCCAGCTGGTTTCCAAAACATCAAAACAAGCCAAAGGTTTCCAATCACACTGCCAATTGATACACGTTTCAATTTCAGAACTGGCTGCACATCTTCAGCTATACACAGACACTTCCTTGTATAAATCTTTAAGCTTAGAAAATCACTTTACCTCTTAAAGGAGCCATGCACTCTTCTCCCTTATCATTTTTTTAACAAAGAAATTCTAACTTCCTGCCTTCCAATTCATGGTTACTCTACACAAATGTGTAATAGGCAGCTAATGATCCACTATATGTGGATGCTGGTGGAATAGCAGATGAAGACAAAGGGAACCCTGTCACTGTTGTGGGAGGAAAGAAAGGGGGTGAATGCTGAAGTGGGGGAGATGGTTCTGACCTGGCTGAGGGCCCCGCCAAATACATTGCTGAAAAATCCTCAGGAGGAGGAAGAAGGTGGCCATTTCAGAGGCCTCCCTTGTTAAAGCTGGCATCATCAGAACAGATGCGACTAAGACAGAGGAGATGGAAGAATGGAGTAGAGTCTTTACTGGAAGCAGGGTGTGAGGATGCATAGTCTAGGTAATTGTGGCAGTCTATGGGTATGTAATAGATATTGGTGGCCAATCTATGCCCAGAAATGGAAACAAGGATGTCAAGGAAGGGAAGGGAGGGGCTGGAGATGGACTGGATGAAGGTGAGAGTGAGTTGAAAGTTGGAAGCAAAATTGATAAACTTTTCCAATTCTGGATGAGAGAGAGTAGTGCCGATGATATTATTGTTATACCGGAGAAAGAATTCGGAATAGGACTGGAGAAAGGAATGTTCCATATACTCCACAAAGAGGCAGCCAAAACTGGGCACCATGCAGGGTCTTATGTCGCTACCCTCTGACTTGAAGAAAGTGAGGGGAGTTAAAAGAGAAGTTGTTCAGGGTGGGAACAAGCTCAGCCTGGTGGATGGGGTTGGTAGTGGTGCATGTGGACAGCTCATGCCTTTTTCCAGGAAGAAATGTAGAGCTTTGAGACCACTGTTGGAGGATGGAGGTGTAAAGGACTTGCATGTCCATGGTAAACCGAAGCTGTCTGGAGTCTGCAAACTGAAAATCCTATAACTAACATAAAGCATCAAAAGAACCATGATTGTTAGTGGGAAGGGACTGGACAAGGGGAGAAATAAAGGGAGTCAAGGTAGGAAGAGATGAGTTCTGTAGGGCAGGAGCAGGCAGAAACAATAGCTGGGCAGTCCTATTTGTCGAATTTGGGAAAGAGGTAGAAGTGAGCTGAGTGGGGTTGGGAGAATTTGACCTTTAAGGCAGTGGGGGGTGGGAGATCACCAAATGGAATGAGGTTAATGACCATAGTGGACACAATTGCCTGATTTCCATGGCGGGGTCGTGGTCCGGGGCACATAGGGGGAGGTATGTGATAGCTGGCGCTCAGCCTCTCTAATGTAAAGGTCAGTCTGCCAGACAACAACACTACCACTCTTGTCAGCAGGCTTAATTACAATATCAGGGTTGAATCTGACAGCATGTATTGCCATCAGTTCACAGAGAAATCGGCTGGAATGGGAAAGGGAAAGGACAGAGAAATTGAAGAGATCTATATTATGTCGACAATTCTGAATGAACGACTTAAATGCAGGTAAAATGCCAGAGAGAGGGGTCCAGATGGAGGGAAAGTGTTGGTATTGGACAGAGGTGGGGGCTGGTCTGTGGTATGGTGCCAGGACACTTGTCCAAAGAAATGGACACAATGGCAAAGGCAATGGAGGAAGAGTTAAATGTCATGTTATGTTCAAATTTCATTAACATGGGTCACAGAAGGATAAAACTGAAACCTTTGCTGAGTACTGAACACTTGATATCGGAGCTCGGAAGGTCAGGAGGGGAAGTAAAGACACGATAGGATCTGCGATTGGGAGAGGGGATGGGGTCAGAGGGAAGGGGAGGGGTGGAATGTTCCAGAGAGCCATGGGTATCTCTGAGTTGTTACATCTTATGCTCCTTGATGCCTGAAAGAAAATGAAAATTTTTCTTGTTAGCATATCAAATGAGGCAGAGGAAGAAGTGGAATTGGGAGCAGTGAGGCTCTGAGCCAGCGTGAGGCAGTACTGTTGAAGAGAGAAATCGAGAATGTGCATATGATGGTGCATGGCAGGGAGTGTGGATTTCAGGATGCTTCAGGAACACCTATTTGCAGAACATTGAATGTTACAGAGATAGATATGATCCTGAGTAGATTCAAAATGTAAAGGATGAAACTTGAGTTGGAATCCACGTGGAGTGAATCTGAGCTACAGGCAGTAACTGAGGAAGTGATTCAACAAATAAATTGTCAAACACCGCGAGTGACAGCAAAATTAATGATAGTGGACAAGAAAAAAGATTGAAATGGAAATCCAATGAGATGAGAAATAGAGATAGTAAGAACTGTCAATGCTGGAGTCAGTGATAATGCAATGTAGAGCTGGAGGAAGATGAAAGGCCAGGCAGCATCAGAGGAGTAGGAAAGTTGACGTTTTGGATTGGGATCCTTGTTCAGAAATGGGGGAGGGGATAGGGAGCTCAGAAAAAAATAGAGAGAGGAGGGGTGGGGCTGGGGAAGGAGGGTGGGATGGTGATAGGTGAGTGCAGGTAGGCATTGGTGGGGATTGGTCAGTAAGGTGGGAGGAGTGGATAGGTGGGAGAGAACATGGACAGGTTGCATCAGGTCAAGCTGGTGGGGATGAGAGGGAGGGTTGGTCATGGGATGAGGCCAGGGGTGGGGAGATTTTGAAACTGGTACAGTCCACATTTAGGCCTTTGGACTGTAGGCTCCCAAGGTGGAATATGAGGTGCTGCTCCTCCAGTTATCGGGTAGTGTCATTGTGATGCTGGAGGAGGCCCAGGATGAACATGTCCAGGGAGCTGGAGGGGGTGTTTAAATGGTTCACAACTGGAAGGTGTTTTTTGTCATGAACAGAGCGCAGCTGCTCTACAAAGCAGTCCCTGAGCCTCCGTTTGTTCTCACTGATGTAGAGGAGGCCACATCAGGAGCAGCGGATGCAATAGACCACATTGACAGATGTGCATGAACCTCATCTGATGTGAAAGATTTGTTTTGTGCCTTGAATGGAGATGAGGAGGGAGATGTAGGGGAAGGTGTAGCACTTCCTGCAGTTGCAGGGAAAGGTCCTGGGGATGGTGATGCTAGGGGGGGGTATGGAGCGGATGAGGGAGTCACGGAGACTGTGATCCCTCCGGAAGGTAGATAAGGGTTGGGAGGGAAATATATCCTGGTTGTGGGGTTGGATTGCAGGTGACAAAGTGGCAGAGAATGGTAGGTTGGATATGGAGGCAAATGGGGTGATGTGAGATGACAAGGGGGATTCTGTCTTTGTTTTTGTTGGGGGGAGGTGATGTGAGGGCAGAGGTGCGGGAAATGCAAGAGATGCTGTCGAGAGCATTTTTGACCCACTGAAGGGGGGATGTTGCGGCCCTTGAAATAACAGGACAACTGGGATATTTGGAAGTGGAATTCCCCATCTTGGGAGCAGATGTGGTGGAGGCAGAGGAATTGAAAGTAGTGGATCACATTCTTGCAGGAAGATGCGTGAGAGGTGGTGTAGTCTAAGTAGCTGTGGGAGTCAGTGGGTTTGAAATAGATATCAGTTTCCAGGTGGTTACCAGAGATGAAGACATAGAGGTCCAGGAAGAGAGAGAGGTATCAGAGATGGTCTAGGTGAACTTGAGGTTGGGGTGAAAGGTGTTAATAAAGTTGATGAACTATTCAAGCTCATCATAGGAGCACGAGGCAGTGCTGTTACAGTAATCAATATCATGGAGGAAGAGGTGGGGGATAGCGTCAGTATAGCTGCAGAAGAAGGACTGTTCCATGTATCCTACGAAGAGGCAGGCATAGCTTGGGACAATTTGGGTGCCCATGGCCACCCCCTTAGTCTGTAAGAAGTGGGAGGAGTTGAAGGAGAAGTCGTTAAGGATAAGGGCGAGTTTAGTTAAGCAGATGAGGGTGTCAGTGGAGGGGAACTGGTTGGGCCTGTGGGAGAGGAGGAAGCGGCGGGTTTTTAGGTCACCCACATGGATAATGCAAGTGTACAGGGTTTGGATTTCCATAGTTAAGATGAGGTGTTGGGGGCCAAGGAATTGAAAGTCTTGGAGAAGTTGGAGGGCGTGGGTGGTGTCCCGGACGTAGGTGGGGATTTCTTGGACAAGGGAGGAGAAAACAGAGTCAAGGAAAATGGAAGTAAGTTCAGTGGGGCAGCAGCAGGCAGAGACAATGGATCGGTTAGGGCAGTCAGGTTTCTGGATTTTGGGAAGGAGATAGAAATGGGCTGTGCGGGGTTGGGGAACGATGAGGTTGGAGGCTGTGGGCAGAGGTCACCTGAGGTGATGAGATTATGAGTGGTTTGAGAGATGATGTTTTGATGGTCAGGGGTAGGGTCATGATTGAGGGGATGGTAGGAAGAGGTGTTAGAGTTGGCACTTGGCCTTGGCTAAGTAGAGGTCAGTGCACCACTGTGGCCCCCTTTATCTGCTTTCACATCAGACAGAGGTTCACCTGCACATCCGTCAATGTGGTCTATTGCATCTGCTGCTCCTGATGTAGCCTCCTCTATGAGGAAAAGAAGGATGATGGTAGGTGGAGAGCATTCAGGTCTCAAGGGAAAATCAGACTGCTACAGGCCATCCAGGTTCAAAAGGAAGGTGTACAGGGGTTAGACATTTATAGCAAAGAGGAGGCTGTCAGTGCCAGGAAATGAGAAATTGTTGATATGACATGTCAGAAAACTCACAAATGTAGTTTGGCAGAGACTCAACAAAGGAAGAAAAAGAAGGGAAGAAGTAAGTCCTCAGCACAATGATTTAATCTCCAATGGCAGCATTGTGCTATCAATGGCAAAGATAGAAAGAAGTGTCTGAGTGTTGTTACTCAACTGTTGCAAAGTGGAGGTTAATACATTAGAAGTCAACAGCAATACTCTTATTAGCAGATTTGATAGCAAAATTGAGAGAATAAAATTCAGCAAGTTCAGAGAGACACACATTAGAATGGGTTAAAGGAAATGAAGTGGTTAATGTCACCCTACCAAAATATAAAGCTTTGAATAATCAAGACAATACTTCTGGCTATGTAAGTTATAGAAGTTATGATAAATGCAAGATACATTTTTGAAAGGAAATAGTAATGCAAAAGGCAGATTTGTAAGAACTAATTACTGCCCAGAGCTATCAAATTTGTCTCAATGCTTTCTTTTCTCCCAATAGACCTGCATATTCTTTTTCCTTTTCAAGTATTTTTCCCAATTCTCATTCAGAATTTACTATTGAATTCACTTCCGCTGACCTTTCAGGCAAATCATCAAGCTCACTGTGTGAAAAAAAATCTTTCCATCACCAGTCTTAGTTGTTTAGTCAATTATCTTCCATTTTCTCTTCTCTTTATCATTTGATACACCAAATAGAAATTACCTGCTGGCAAGTCAGTCGAGTGGAATTAATAATATTCATGAACCATATCATTTTAAACTAGTAATCAAAAAGAATAAACAGTAGTTGTCAGATAACTAGGTTTAGAGATGAACAAAAATGAAGGAAACGCTAATTATCTGAGCGGTTACAGAAAAAAATTCTTTCAAAGATATCAAATAACGAGCCACAGTAGTTGATTTTCTACAAACTGCTGTTGTATCCAGCAGAGCGCTGGCAAGATAGCAAGGTAAAAGGCTGATTGCATTTCAACAGGCTGATTAAACTAAAGACTTTACCACGAAGATCATGGAGTGGGTTCTAGCTACCGCTGCAAAGGAAAGTGTGAATATGAAACAGTGTTTGTTGCAAAAGATGAAGACAGCTGTTCTGACCTCAGCTATGTTACTACTGGACAAAATTGGTGCTGTCTTTTCCATTTTCTAACAGCTCATCACTCTTCAAAAATTATAAATAATAGCAAGGAATACAGCTTGCATTGGACATCATCAGCATTGGGCACCATACGTTGATCAAGCACTCCCCAAGCCTCTGTGTCTCCTATTACATTGCACTACCCCAATAGCCCATTTCAACCCATTCCTGACCATATAGAGACCCACCTCGTTGAATTTCACCTCCAACTGTCCTCACTATTCACTGAACCCTGGCCTTACACTCAAAGGTGTCCATTCCTCTCTCCTCTATGCTTTCTCGTTGCAGCTGTGGTCATAGTTGATGTCAATAACTTCCCTCCCGTGGCTTGTCATAACCTCTTATGCTGTTTCCACATAACCCCTTATTCACTTTGAGTTTCCAGCTGTCACTGAATATATTTCCACTTCTACAAATGCATCTGTTTTCTCCTCCCAGCTATGACTCCCCCAGACTCTTCTGCCACTACAGAGCCCCTGAAAGATAAACACCCAAGATTATACTTGCCTTAGGCCTGCAACCAACTTTGATGAACAGCCCAAGGCATGACTGGTCAAACACTGACCACTGTCTTTGTAGCTCACCGACTAATGATCCACAATTCACCTGATGACTTGTGTTGGCCTTATAGGACTGACTATTGATCAATTCCTGTACTGTACCGGATCAGTTCCCCTAACTATGAACATGGCGAATAACTAATTGTTTTGAAGCCTGCATGTGTGTGAATTGTGTCTGCCACAACTGACTGTATCAGGACCCCTTGACTGGACTGTAGATAAGCCCCCTCCAAATTTTGACATGTCCAATGAATGAGCATGTAGCTTGTATGCCATGCAGGCATCTGACAGATGCTTTAGGTGTTAGGTCAAGGTCTTACTATCCAGCTCATCATGATGTCCAGCACCCTATGCCAGAATCCTATTCGTAAGCAGCCTGTATTTGTGTCCGTAGTAAAGAATACCTCAATGTTGCAATAATGACTGCCTTTGCCTCAAGCAGAAGCAGTAATGGGCTAACAAAGATGGCACTGCATTGATGTTGTAAGTATGCAGACTGGCGCTAAGTGAGCAAGTGCTGAGTGAGATAGAGAGAAGCCCTGAGATGCAATCTGTCCAACCTGGTAACTGGGCCCCTGAATGCGCTAGCTAAGTTCTCTTCGAAATGCACCTCATTGGTCCTGTCGCCAATTCTGCCAAACATCTCACCAAAACCCCATCACTCAGAATGCTGTAAAATTCAACTCAAAGTCTTCTTTTCCTCCACTAAACATTTCTGTAAATTAAAGTGAAGATAGGCAACTGCACCTCCTCCACAATAGCCCTCAACACTGGAGTCCACAAAGATGCATTCTCAGCCCCCTGCTGTATTTCCAGTACACCTATGACTGTGTAGCCAAATTCTGAATGAATGCCATCTACAAATTTGCGTGATAGGACTGATATCAAACAATGATGAGTTCGAAGGAGACAGAGTACTTGGTGTTATGTTGCAATGATAACAATCTCTCTCTGAATGTCGGCAAAACTAATAAGCTTATCATTGATTTCAGAAAGAAAGGAGGAGACTATGCCTCTATTTACATTAATGGAGTGGAGATTGAGAGTGTTGAGTGCATCGAGTTCCTGTGAGTGATGACAACCGACAACCAGTCTTCCCACACAGATGCGATAGTCAAGAAGGCACAACAATGTCTCTTCTTCTTGAGGGGGCTTTAGAAATTCAGCATGTCCATAAGGACCCACATCAGCTTTTACAGATGCACCGTTGAAAGCATTCTATCTGGTACATAATGACCTAGTATGGCAACTGCTCTGCCCAGGAACATAAAAAATTATAGAAGGTTGTGTGCACTGCCCAGACCATCATGGAAGCCAACCTTCCATCCTTGGACTCCATTTAAACTTTGTGCTGCTGCTTAAAGGCTGCCAATATCATCAAAGACACCTCCTACCTTAGTAATACTCTCCTACAACCTCTTCCATCAGGCAGAAGATATAGAAGCTTGAACACATGCACCAACAGATTCATGAACAGCTGCCATGATTAGATGGTTGAATAGACTTCTCTATCTTCAAATAATGTTGACCTTGTTTTGCGTACGTCTTGTGCAGTGTAACCTGTATGACTCACTCTCTCTAAGCACCCTATGATGTGTATGTCCTGGCTTGCATTACTCTGCCTGTACTGCTCATAAAAAATCCTTTTCATTGTACTTAGGTACATGCCACTACGATAAATCAAATGTAGCTGATAAGCTGTTTGAACCCTGCCTTGCCATCTTGCATTAAAACAATACCAATATCAATGTCAGATAACAAGATGTAGTGCTGGATGAACACAGCAGGCCAAGCAGCATCAGAGGAGAAGGAAAGCTGCTCCTCTGAAGCTGCTTGGCCTGCTGCGTTCATCCAGCTCAACACCTTGTTATCTCAGATTCTCCAACATCGGCAATTCCTACTGTCTCCATACCAATATCAATGTCAGCGGCTTCTCATAATAAGGCACTGCTAAAACTGATGCCATTCTCAGCACAACATTCAACTTGTCTTATGCCTGTTCAAACATTCTGCCTTTCTTCAACAAATTCAGGGAATAATAACAGGCTCAACTTCAGCATGAATTTGCATTGAAATTGAATGTTGCCAACATATGACAAGATTTCACATTTTTTTCCTCAATTTTCTTGGTGCTACATGAACCACTGTACATCCCAAATAAGTCACTCTTTTCTTTGGAATGTTGATTTTTAGCTAGATTTATAACAATGTGTTGACTCTTTGTCACCAATCAAATAGTTTATTCAAGTCCCATAAATGTTCTTCCCAAGTTTGGGTAAAAAAAAACGATTTAATTAGCTAAGTAAACCAAGCAGTTGCTAGTTCTTCAAAGACTTTATTGAGCATTCATTGGAATGTTGCATTCTGAACTGCTTGACTCTGCATTAATACAGTCCATGTGGTGATGCAGAAGTGAATATTTCTCTGGTCTTGAACTTGTCAATGTTAGTGGCAAGTTGTATGAGTCCAAATCTTTTAATGTTGTCCCTCACTTGTGGAATATGTAATGAGGCCATTTTCATTAGCACATTGGCTTTGTGAGAATAAATATAGAATCCTTACGACCCACCTGGTTTCAGCACCAATATCATGAGTGAGTTCCAGCGACAATTAACAGTAATATAGAGATGATGGCACTTTGAGCAAAATCTCTTCTCTTGCCCAAGCTAATTTTTCTGAATCAAATCAATAAGAATGTTATTTTGTAGGCAATGCATCCCTCCACTACATTAATAACATGAATGACTAAGGACTTTTTTTTTCCCCTGGTCTATTCTCTCAATTCAACGTCTGGACTTGTAATCACCTTTGTATGACAATTTAATAGCTCTCTGAAAGACAAAATATTATGCTACCTAACCTTTTAAGTACCTCCATATTATTAATCTGTTTGTTGGAGGATCAACTTTTGAATTTCTCATTCATTTGTCCAAGAATTCTGATGTTTTTTGTCATTCCCTATTTCTTTCACCACAGCATATACACTTTCCTCCTGACTATTGTTGCTGTCAAAATGTTTCAATATATTAAGCCACATTGGCTGATTTTCCTCTTATCAGAAATATTCGCTACACTAGTTACATCATTAAGTTTCTTTTTGATTAAATAAATTCCAGTAAATCTTGTGCTTAATGATTCACCTGAGACAGACAACAAAACTGGAAACCTTGCCTCAAGCAATAAAATTTCAAACTTTGCCCTTTTAACTGTTATGGTTTTCATTGTTGAAAACTCTTCAAAAGCCTCTTGGCCAACTTGAATGCTTTTACTAGCTTCACTATGAAACTCAAAACATAGACTGGAAGCATAGTCTATGAGTTTTGATTTATTGATGTTTCTTTGATCAATTTAGGAGGTCCTCCAAGTTCAAGCCCTCATGTAAGTTCAAAAGGACTGAATCCTGTGGATTTACGAGGAGCATCCCTGATGACAAACAGTAACAAGGGAATTCCTCTATCCCAATCATTCAGATATTCTTGACAATAAACTCTAATCATGTTCTTTAAGATGTGATGTCATCCAATGCACCCTATGATTCAGACTGCAATTTATACATATGTTTTAATATCAGTTGTAAAGTTGGCTTTTCTGAGTTTGTAACAAGGGGATTTTAGAACACTAGAACAAGAAGTAGGAGCAAAAGTAGAAAAACCAGCCCTCAAGCCTGCTTTGCTGTTTAATATGATTATGGTTGGTCTCATCTTGGTCTCAATTTACATTTTTGCCCATTCCCTGTAATCCTTTAACAAATTACTAATTTAAAAAATCTGTCCATTGCCTCTTATTTCTTATTATTCAGTGTTCCAGTGTCCACTGCACCCTGGTGTAGTGAATTCTATGAAATCTTGATCTTTTTAAAGAAGTAACCTCTCCTGATTTCTGTCTTAAATCTGCCACTCCGTAGCCTAAAACTATGATTTCTCAATGCCTTACAAAGGGAAATATCCACTCTACATCTACTTGTTAATCCCTTTTAGCATTTTATATACTTAAATAAGATCTCTTCTCATTCTTATAAACTCTATAGAGGAAATGTTTAAATTGCTCAATCCCTACTCATAAAATAGGCCTTCCATCTCTGGATTTAATGTAGTAAACCTTCTCTGAACTTTTTCCTGTGTTTCTGAAATTAATAATTAACTTGCAAGTACTTATGTAACCAGGATGATTACTTTTAAAACAGCTTTTGAGGCCTAGCTTTAAAATTAATGATTGTTTTTAAGCACCACTAATAGATATTAATTTACTGCAGATTGTTTGGTACCTAACAAGGTAAATAATGGGGCCTCAAGGTTTGTTAGACATTATTGGAACTTGTTTTTTTAACTTAGGAGAAACACACTTATCTTAGATAGAACAGTTTATTTGTCTTTCTTTGAATTTTGGATGTCCCAGTGAAGTTCTTTGATGAAGCTAACTGTATAGACCAGTGCTCCTGAGAAAAGAAAGATATAATGAAACTAGGTTACCTTGGGCTAATGTATTAGTGCTGGTCCCAGGCCAGAAGTGTTAGTATAAAACACTAAAAAGGTTGTTTGATCTGGGTATAAATAATTTCAGAAGTCTAATTGCTTCAGGAAAAAAAATATTTCTCCAGTGCCAGTCTTTTAGTTAAAGTCTCAAGTGACTAAAAACTATTGAGTGATAGGGGGCATCAGTAACTGACAGTTTTCAATATCTCCTAATATCACAAAATCAAGATTAGGTTCCTACAGTGTGGAAACAGGCCCCTCAGCCCAACAAGTCCACACTGCTTCTTGGAGCATCCCACCCAGGCCCATCCCCATATACCCTACACACCCCTGAACACTATGGGCAATTTAGCATGGCCGATCCACCTAGCCTGCACATCTTTGGACTGTGGGAGGAAACCAGAGCACCCGGAGGAAACCCACACAGACACAGGGAGAATGTGCAAACTCCACACAGACAGTTACCCGAGGCTGGAATTGAACCCAGGTCCCTGGCGCTGTGAGGCTGCAGTGCAAACCACTGAGCCACCGTGCCACCCAAAGAAAAGAAAGAAAGAACAAAAGACAAAGAACTGCAGATGCTAGAAATTTGAAATAAAAGTAAATAATTAGAGAACTGGCAGTTCTGAAGAAGGGCCACTGGGCTTAAAACTTTAACTTTGTTATCTCTCCACAATGCTGCCAGACCTGCTGAATTGCTGTAGCAATTTCTGTTCTTTGTTTTTAATCTCCCAAAAGCTCTATTGCTTTACTTGTTTGATTTGTAGCATAAAGCAGTACCTCTCCTTATCAGATCAATTTTTTTGGGCTAGGGCAGCATTTAATGTTCATCCCTAATTTCCAGGAAGGCAGTTAAGAGTCAACCAGATTGGTCTGGAGTCCTATGTTGGCCAGACCAGGTAAGGTGGCAGATTTCCCAAAAGGACATGAGTGAGCCAAACAGATTTTATGACAATTCACAATGGTTGCATGGTCACCATTCTTTCTATTAGCTTTTTATTCTAGATTTATTGAATGAAAATTTTGCCTCAGCCATGGTAGGATTCAAATGCATATCCTCAGCACATTAGGCTGGGCTTTTATATTATTTATCCAGCGGCATTACCAGCATTCCACCTCTGCTGCTGAGAGGGCCCAATAACCTGATTTTTTTTGTTAGTATGTGAAAAACAATTTTCATGATTATGTTAAGATGTGACTCCCTTCTTACTATTCTGAAGAAACATAAGAACATAAGATATACCAGCAGAGGTATATATATTTTGGGCAGCACGGTGGCTCAGTTGTTAGCACTGCTGCCTCACAGCACCAGGGACCCGGTTTCAATACTACCGTTGGGCAAACTACCTGTGTGGAGTTTGCACATTGTCCCTGTGTCTGTGTGGGTTTCCTCTGAGTGTTCTGGTTTCCTCCCACAGTACAAAGACATGCAAACTAGGTGGATTGGCCATGCTAAATTGCTCATAGTGCTCAGGGTTGTGTGGGTTATAGGGCTGGGTCTGGGTGGGATGCTCTGAGAGTTGGTGTGGACTTATTCGGCGCAAGGTCTGTTTGCTCACTGTAAGGATTCTATGAAGAAGGCCATTTTGCTCAAAGAATCCAGTTTGCCATTCAATAGCAATGTTTCTATGTACTACCGTTACAGTTTCAATGCATATTTCCTTTTTCCAAAGCCCTGTTTTCTGAGGATTCCTTCCAGAATTCTGCTCCCACAATTGGTCTCCCATTTAAGTTACAGCAGTTGGATTTAGTGTCTCTAGTCTTATTACAATTGAAGCATATGATGTAGATAAAATTACTTTTTGTCTCCAGCCTTTATCATTTATTATATTGACCTCTTTCCCCTTGCCCCCTAAAGCCAGTAACTTTGGATGTCCTATTTCCCAATTTCTTTCCCATATGTCCATTGCTCCATCTGTCATTGGGAGATGTCATAGATACCTGACAAAACTACTACTTCTTTGATCTTGGAGATAATGGGAACTGCAGATGCTGGAGAATTCCAAGATAATAAAATGTGAGGCTGGATGAACACAGCAGGCCAAGCAGCATCTCAGGAGTACAAAAGCTGATGTTCCGGGCCTAGACCCTTCATCAGAGATAATAAAATGTGAGGCTGGATGAACACAGCAGGCCAAGCAGCATCTCAGGAGCACAAAAGCTCTGATGAAGGGTCTAGGCCCGAAACGTCAGCTTTTGTGCTCCTGAGATGCTGCTTGGCCTGCTGTGTTCATCCAGCCTCACATTTTACTTCTTTGATCTTTGACTCTTATCTAATGACGTTTTCAAGTTTGCAGGAATGTTATTTCTGAATTCATTCATAGTCATAATTTCTCCTACATTCCCAATTCTTTTCCATAATTCTAGTGATTGAAACTGAAACTAGTTAACGCAACATTTTTTTTCCTCTTGGAAATTCTACGAAATGCCTCATAAGGTGTATCGCTTGTGGTCCTAAATTTTAATTGACCAGCTTCTGGGATAATTTCCTGAGCATAGAATGTTTCTTTTGTAACCATTCCATAAACTGCAGATTGTTCTTCCGATAAACTGACATACCCAGTCACACCTATGCCTCTGAAAACACTTTGTAACATCAAAATCCAAACATCTTTGGGCCACTGAATCTGTCTAGTTGACTTCTCAAATTAGGTAAAATATACTTTGACTTTATCCATAGCAAATTTAGAAACTAAGTAGAGGTTCTTAGTTACAGCAGACCCCTCATCGGTATCAACATTATCCTCTAAGCTATTATCTCTTTTTTCCTTCTTCATTCTAAGCCTTTTATTCAGCCAATAAGGATCAGCAAGGCTACCTATGTGTGGAAGCTCAGGAGATGGGGAAGATACTAAATTAATACTTTGCAATAGTGTTTACGTCAGAGAAGGATTTGGAAAATGGAGAACATAGAACATAGAACATTACAGTGCAGTACAGGCCCTTTGGCCCTCGATGTTGTGCTGACCTGTGAAACCAATCTGAAGCGCATCTAACCTACACTATTCCATTATGGGTTAGTCATTGGAAAAATGCAGGATTATGGGGACAGAGGGTAGGATAATCTGTGGTCTCAGTGGGCTGAATGGCCTGCTTCCACACTGTAATGATTCTATGATTCAACTTCCTCCGGCAGTTCATTCCATATACACACCACCCTCTGTGTGAAAAAGTTGTTCATCATGTTCCTTTTAAATCTTTCCCTCCTCACCTTTAAATTATGCTGTCTAGTTCTGAACTCCCTTACCCCATGAAAAACACCTTTGCCACTTATGTTATCAATGCCCCTCACGATTTTATAAACCTCTATAAACCTCAACCTCCTATGCTCCAAGAAAAGAATCCCAGCATCTCATAACTCAAACTCTCCAGTCCTGGTCATATACTTATAAACCTTTTCTGCACTCTTTCCAAGGTAATAATATCCTTCCAAAAGCAGGATGACCAGAACTGTATGCAATAGAACGTTGGGAAATAAATAATAGTATCTTGAAAAATGTCCATATCACAGAGGTGGTGGTGCTGGACGTCTTAAAACACATAAATGTGGATAAATCCCTGGGACCTGATCAGGAGTACGCTAACATGAGAAGCTAGGGAAATGATTGCTAGATTCCTTGCTGAGATACTTTTTTCATTGTTAGCCACAGGTGAGGTGCCAGAACACTGGAGATTGGCTAATACTGGTGCCACTATTTAAGAAAGGTGGTAAGGAAAAGCCAGGGGACTACAGATCAGTGAGCTTGACATCAGTGACGGGCAAATTGCTGGAGGGAATCCTGAGGGATAGGATTTACAAGCTTTTGGAAAGGCAAGGACTGATTAGAAGTAGTCAATATGGCTTTGTGCGTGGGAAGTCGTGTCTCACTAATTTGATTGAGTTTTTTGAAGAAGTACCGAAGAGGATTGATGAGGGCAAAGCAATAGACATAATCTATACAGATTTCAGTAAGGCTTTCGACAAGGTTCCTTACGGTAAACTGGTTAGCAAGGCAAGATCACAAGGGAGAGAGGGAGAACTAGTTATTTGGATACAGAACTGGCTCAAAGGTAGAAGACAGAGGATAGTTGTGGGGGGTTGCTTTTCAGATTGGAGGCCTGTGACCAGTGGTATGTCACAGGAACTGTGCTGGGCCCATAGGTTTTCAGCATTTATATAAATGATTTGGATGCACACATAGGAGGTATGGTTAGTAAGTCTACAGATGACACCAAAATTGGAGGTGCAGAAGACAGCAAAGAACGTTACCTCAGAGTACAATGAGATCTCGATCAGATGGGCCAATGGGCCAAGGAGTGGCAGATGGAGTTTAATTTAAACAGATGTAAAGTCTTGTGCTCTGGAAAGGCAAATCAGAGCAGGACTTATACACTTAATAGTAAGGTCCTGGACAGTGCTGATGAACAAAGAGACCTTGAAATGCAGGATCATAGTTCCTTGAAAGTGGAGTCACTGAGAGATAGGATAGTTAAGAAGATGCTTGGTATGCTTGCCTTTGTAGCTCAGTGCATTGAACATAGGAGTTGGGAGGTCAAGTCATGATTGTACAGGACATTGGTGAGGCCACTATTGGAATACTGTGTGCAATTCCGCTCTTCCTGCTAAGGGAAGGATGTTGTGAAACTTGAAAGGGTTCAGAAAAGATTTACAAGGATAATGCCAGGGTCAGAAGTTTTGAGCTATAGGGAAAAGGCTGATTAGACTGAGGCTACCTTACCTGAAGTATCTGAGGCTGAGGGGTGACGTTATAGAGGTTTTTAAATCATGAGGGGCATGGAAAGGGCAAATAGGCAAGGTCATTTCCTTGGGGTCATGGAGTCCAAAACTAGAGTGCATAAGTTTAAAGTGAGTGGGGAAAGATTTAAAAGGGACCTACTTTTCATTTGGAGGGCGGTGTATGTATGGAATGAGCTGCCAGAGGAAGTGGTGGAGGCTGGTACAATTTCATCATTTAAAAGCCATCTAGTTGGGTAAATGAATAGGACGGGTTTAGATGGATATGGGCGAAATAGTGGCAAATGGGACTAGATTTACATAAGATATCTGATCAGTGTGGCCAAGGGGACCAAAGGGTCTGTTTCTGTACCTTTTATCTCTCTGACTCTATGTCATGATGTATAATTTCCCAAACCATTTGAAATTCAGGCTTTCAAATCCCTTCTCTTTTTCCATTATCACCTGTTTTCTCTCTCCTTACTCTCCATTTTTCTCTGCTTCTCATTATCCTCCCTTTTTCTTTTAACAAATCTTTTCATTTTTAAACGTATCCTACTTAGTTCCAGCTGTGGCATTACAATTATTTATTGTTGTTCTTCTAATTCTAAATACTAGATGATCTCACTAAACAACTCCTCCTTACAAGATCTTAATTATAGTTCTACTTCCAATTTATCTGATAAATTTATCAGTTTAGCTGTAGCCACAGATTTTAAAAAAGTTAGATCTTCTCCTCCCAGAAAATTCTTAGCAACGTTCAAAGCCATTTTCAAAATCTGTGCAATAAACTTCACCAGAAAACAACAATTTCATGTCTAGCACCTCCATATATCCACTCCCCCAAAGGAGACACTGACCCATCTTAAATTCAGTGAACTGATACCTCTCTTAAATTCAACAAAATAAGATTGTGGCAAGAGCTTCTGCTTGTTATGGTCCCAGCTGTTACTTCTGGACAAGTCTGATCACAGAATGAAGCCTGCCTTGTTAGATCATATTTTCCTACTTTCAATTTAATGTGCTAATCTTCCATGAAATTGAACATAATTTGGGATTATTAGTTTATGGGATGTTGGCGTAATTGGCTAGGTCAGTGTTTATTGGTCCTCTCAAGGTGCCCTTTAGAAGGTGACATCTTGAACCACTGCAATCATTTTGCGTAGGTACGTCCATTGCCCTGTTATGAGGTAGTTCTGTGATTTTGATGTGGCAACACTGAGAGAAGATCAACATGTGGCTTCTGGCCTTTTTGAGGATAGTGATCATCAATTTAGAAAGTGCTGTTTGAACAGCCTTGGATTTTTTTGTAGTCAATCTTGTAAATGGGACACACTGCTGGTACTGAGCATTGGTGGTGGAGGAAGTATATCTTTGTGGTTGTGGTGCTAATCAAATGGGCTGCTTTGTCCTGGATGATGGATGGAAATGGTCTGAGAAAAAAACTGACTTCAAACTTCCCACAATACCATCCCAGAATGTCCACCTGCACCAATACCAGTTGGTGCCACACAGACTGCATCTGATTTCCATGGTGCCACCCTCTATTCCTGTGGCAAGATTGAGTGAATATACCTTTACGTTTCTTCAATTTAAATTATACTTTTAGAATAAGTTTAATTTAATCATATTCATGACTATCCACTATTAATTTACCAGCACCTCTTTTTATTCTGCCTGCTGTTTCTTTTAAAGTTTTGCACAGGTTCTTTTATCATAAAATTTGCTTTGGAGAATTTTACATATGGCTTTGAACTACTCTTTGAAAGATGCATATGTTCATCATCAGGAGTCAGGCCAACTTGTTAACTAAAAATGTCACAAGCAGGGAATTGTGGCAGGGTTTCCACCATCACTGCAGAGAAAGAGAAGCTACATGTAGATAGCAATAATTAAGCAGTGAAGAAGTAAATAATTCTTTTAATAAGACTTTTAAAATTCTAACAAGATTGGATAGGGTACATGCAGGGAGAATGTGCCTGATGGTGAGTGTGTCCAGAGCCAGCAGTCACAGAATGAGGATTCAGGGGAGGTTATTTAGGATGAAGATGAGGAGACATTTTTTCATCAAAGAGTGATGAGTCTGTGGAATTCATTACCACAGGAAATAGTTGATGTAAAAACATTGAAAGTATTCAAGAGGTGACTAGATTTAACACGTGGGGTGAATGGGATCAGAGCTTCTGGGGAGGATGAGGCTATCGAATTGGATGATCAGCCATAATCGTGAATAATGGTGGAGCAGGATTCAAAGGGCTGAATGGCCTCCTCCTGCTCCTATCTTCTATATAAATTTCTTACAAGTGATCAAAATGACAGCCTTGAGTAATGAATCTGACTGCTGTTCGGTGTCAGTTGTTTCTGGGTCAGGCTTCTTACACTTAAACTAACTAATAAATCATGATCAGTAATTCTTCAGGGATCTTTTTTTCTCTGAGGACATTTATTATACCTGCCTTATTACCCATTTACAGATCCAAAATAACATGGTCCAGGCTGGCTTCATTAGATATTGCTCTAGGAAAATATCCCAGTGCACTATATGAATTTGTTGTCATAGTTAGCCTTTTCAATTTGATTAACTTAACCAATATGAAGATTAAAGTCGCCTTTAATAGAATTGCATCCCAGGATGATGTGGGAGGCAGGGCTGGAAATTGCAGGGACTCTGATTGAAATTTTTGATTCTTCTCAATTTTATGGCCACTCCCTTAATGTGTACTCTTTCCGTAGTTTCTTTATATCATTCTCACCAGTTGCTTTGCCACCTGTATTTATCTGATTATAATCTTAGGGAATTCCCTCCCCTGGAAAGTATTGAAGACTGGGTTGTTTTCCAACCTAGGCTTAAATAAATTCAGACATTTTTCGGCAATGAATCCAGGGTTTGCAGGGTAAAGAAGAAAGTGGAGTTGAATCTACAACAGGTGAGCCATGATCTTATTGAATGGTAAAGTGTTAAAAGGAGTAAGAATAGGCTGACATCACATGGGTCTCACTTTATAATGCTTTCACTTGCACTTTGTCCCTGCCACTAGTGTCATTTTTATTCTGCTCCTCCCACTCTAAAAGGGGGTAGAAGAGCAAAGAGCTCTCTGTAAGTACAAAAACAGCAATGATGATGCTGGTCAACCTGACCATAACTGAAACAAAAGAAGCAGAAATGTTTAAATCTTCAGATAAAAATGTCAAAGTTGATTTGAATCTTAAGATGGACTTCACTTCCACTAGTTAGTGTGTAAAGCAAGTCAGCATATTAAAAGGAAGATATGGAGACATTGTAGAGGTTGTAAAGATGTTAATCCCTAATAGAAGGCTTTTGTATTGATGGTGAATAGAATTGGAATGTTTTTCTGTTAAAAAGAACATTTTAGTGATTGACCTAATACAGATCTAACAAATCCTGTTTTAGCTGAGAAGACGGTGAGGGGAGAAAGATTTAAAAGGGACCTGAGGGTATCTTTTTCACACAGAGGGTGATATGTATGTGAATGAACTGCCAGAGAAAGTGATAGATGCAGGTACAGTTACAACATTTAAAAGACATTTGGATAGACACATGAATTGGATAGATTTGGAGGGATATACGCCAAACATAGGCAAGTGGGACTAGTTCAGTTTAGGAAAGTTGGTTGGCATGGATAAATTGGGCCAAAGGGTCTGTTTCCATGCTGTATGACTCTATGTTGAGCATCTTTTGTATTGTTTGAGCTCCACTCATCAAGATGAGTGCAGAGCATTCTATCACATGTTTGAATTATGCTTTGTAGGTTGTGGGTAGGATTTCAAGAGTCGGGGGTGAGCTACTTGCAGTAGGTTTCTTGGTCTCTGACTTGCTCTTGTAGTCTCGATATTCATATTGCGAGTCTAATTCAATTTTTGGCTGATGGAAAATCCCAGAATGCTGATTGCGTGGGACTCAGTCATCACAATACCATTCTCAAAGATGGCATTTCATGTTTGATGTTAATAAACAGTTATTACAAAAAAGGAGGAATAATTAACTAAAATAATTCAAACTAACGTATCAAGATATAACACAGTTTGTAGAATTTTAAAGAACATGGCAAAACAAAATTTCTTTTACTCCCCATCATCTTTCATCTGCACAAAAACCAGAGATGTATCTTTTACCTTTCAACTTGGTAGGTTTGACCCAACTACTTACTTTCATTTCCAATCCCATGAGCTGTGAGGCCATTTTCCTTTGACCACTCAAACAACTGAGCTTAGACTCCTTCAGTTATTCAACATTCAGTGAACTTCTAACCAAACACTCCTGATCTGAAAGTTTCACAACCTAAACCCCCTCCCTCGGATATTTTTTCCCTTAAATGTTCTGAATAATATCATTTCTGGAAGAATCTATTCCTTCAACTCACCCCAGATAGTTATCCTTCAAACTACATGAAATCTTTCCAATTTCTCATTTTCTTCTAAGCTAAAATTAATCTTTGATCATCTAAAAAGCAAACTAATATCTTACAATGCTTTCTCTTTCATGTAATAAAACTCACAAGTTATACAAGCTTCCATTAACATTTCAAGAGTCACGTACTGGTTTAAAATAATAATTCTGAAAGAACTGACCTAGTTAATTTTTAAATCCCTTCACAAAAAAATGACCCCCATGTGTCATTAGTTTGAAATTCAAATTCTAAAGCTAAATCTAAATCACAAAAACTTTTATTACGCAGTATAAAAATAATCCTCCATCAATCTGACAATTGATTAATCTTATATATTACCATATGGATCAGACATACAATACCTTGGGTGATTTAATTATCAATTGTTAGACTTTTCTTAGTTAGTTTATATTTTTTATTCCTAATTGGAAAAATAGCAATTAAGATTACTCTTCAACATAGAATCTTAGAACCTGCCATGATTGTGGTACATTATAACCATTCTACTCTCTGAAAAATCTGTTCAGTTTGTAATAATTTTCTTCCTATAATTGATTCTTTTAATCTGTTTTATTTCCCATCATTTTGTAATGGTTTGTTAGAATTGAATGTGGCAAATGATAGGCTCACCTTTGCAATTAAAAATCATGGGGCCATCATCTCCATTCTGATAATATTTGCCACAAATGGTTAAGACTTGATTTTCTTTTGTTTTTCTTTGGTAGAAACCTTGATTTTTATCTGTTCTATTTTGTGAGACATTACGTAACCCTAACCGAGACTGTTTTATTTTTTAATCAATGTCACCTTAGAAACATGTACAACCACAGTTTTAGGCAGCTGCAGAAGTTGAGATACAATTTAACACATAATTTATCAAAAGCTTTTAATTTCAGGCTGGAGGTAAAAATCAATACATGTATTTCACTGCTGCATTACAGCATAAACTAATTCATAAAAATCCTGGCATTTTCAGGAATAAAAAAGCCATGATGGTATGTAGGTTTCTGCAGCTTTTTAAAAAAAGACTACCACAAACGTTTCGACTCATTATTTTATATTTTACCTATCATCTAGTTTATCTGAATCGAATGTTCGATTGTTACTCCAGGATTGTTTCCAATTCTAACACATACACTTAGTTTAGCACATCACTAATGGCTTTCAAGTTCATTAAGGATGAAAGTAACAGTGTAAGCAATCAATGTGGATAGTTACAAAGGAAATTTACAAAGGATTAATTACAGTGTATATTTCATTGGTTGAAACAAGGAACAACTAAATTTTAATCCTACTCACTGGGAACCTTTTGGCACAGTATTTGTTACCTTCACCTCATTCTCTTGTTGAATTGAGAGGAACTGTAACAGAGCCTTATGAGCTCAAGGGTTAAAACAGTGGAAATCTAACTAAAAAATCTTAAGATTCACGATGAAGTCGCCCATAAATGTATATCTAAAAGAAATATCTGTATCCGGTTACAAAAAGAACATTATATTGTTACTATTTAACTGCTTATCAAATCCAGATATGAATATTCATAATAATCTTAATTTCAGCTGCAATATTTTATGCCCTAAAATAATTCATCAAGGGACAAAGAGAAAGCATGATTGACTATGTGTATAAATTGCAATCACATACAGTTTGTTTATCCTATTGATTACTTCCTCACAAACAAGTGAATATGTATCACACTGAATGTTTCTCTTTTTTGAAGCTTTCTTTTTTAAATGGTAGAAAATCATTAAATAATATCCTGACACCATCTATCCAATAATACTGATCATTATGTTGCAGTAAACTTTCAAGAAATGTAATAGATGCTTAAGTGTGAATACAAATGATTAAAGTTCTTTTCATTGCTGCAAATCACAAGTGGGAAATTTAAAAAATGGTGAATTTTTCAAAGAAAAGACTGTTTTTCTAGGAAATGTGTCTGAGATATTGTTAGGAGTAAGTTCTTCATAAGTGGGAAACCTGCATGGGCATGTCTATCAGTGCATTAGTCACACAACTCCAAAGGAGATGATGTTTTAAGTAACTTTCCACAAAGGTCTTTACTAAAGATGCTCATTTTATACCTATATAAATACTTAGTATGAATGAAGGAAGTAGTACATTTGTTAAATACAACCAAACTTGAGGATATGTTAAAGTGTGAGAAAAAAGTTGGAAAAACATACATGGCATATATAGCTGAAAGTTGTGCATGAAAATAGGGATAAGGAAAAAGAGTGCATCTTTATGCAGTTGGAAATATTTAAACTTGATGGCACCACCTCACTTCTTACTCAGAACATTAGTTTCCAGTCATAGGGATAATACATCATCAGAAATTGGTCACATTTTGGTGTACATGCAGTGGTGAGGATACTGAAAACAGAATGGGCTAATAAAATTGGAAAGATCCTCCAATGATGTCTTGATAGGGCTGAAATGATTGACTTTCAACAACCACAACTATCTTTCTTTCTTTGAGGTATAGCTCCAACTAGTAGAAAATGTTTCCTTTGACTTTAGTTAATTCAACAAATTCTACAGATCTTTAGTGCCACACTGTGTCGATCGCTGCCTTGATATCAACGGCAATCACTCTCATCTCATCTGTGGAATTCAAATGTTTTGTTCATGTTGCTATGCCTTAGACTAATATTGTAATGAGGTGAGAAGCAAGGGGTCCTGGCAGAGCTCAAAATAGGTATCAGTGAACAGGCTGATGTAATGTATGTCTCACTTAGAAATACATCAATAACATTTCGCATCATTTTGCTCATAATTGAGAACAGGCTGATAAACTAGCAATTGGCTGAATTGGATTTATCCTTCATTTTGTGGACAATGGGTTTTTAACAGTGTAGTAAATTATAATTGCTGATGAATAATCTCTATATCCTTCAAAAATGAATTTTAATAATTTGGAGTCTTTCCATTCAGACAAAATTAATCTTGAAGATTATATTTTCGTATTGCAATCTCTTTTATTTCTATCCATTCATCCCAAATGCTTAGCCCAACATTTATTTTATTCCTGTGCAATTAGTTAAACAGCAAGTTTCATTTTGACCTTTATTACATCCTGGTGTGTAGTCTTTGTATCTTAATGTAGATACTTTAATCAGAATGGTTGAAGAATCATGCTGCTCCGTAATCTACTGAGACTACCACATGACTCAAATAAATACAGAGGGTGCCACCATGAAACAGCTGATGGGTTAGGCAATATCTGGGCTGAATAATTTGACAAAACATCTATGGTTAACTGCACTTAAAATGATTGGCAAAAGACATTCCTTCATTGACAAAGTAAAATTTAGGTCAATATGTTAAAGGAACAGTAAATTCACATAATTTAATAGGATTCCCCAATTAACTTAAATTCAACCATAAGACTGACAACGTATCTTCAGTAAGGATGCAAAATGTCAATAAAGTGGAAATGCAACAGGGGGATGCACAAGCATGGAAGGAAATACAGTGGCAGGTGATCTTTTGTAATTTTGCTGATACCACAATTACATGTTCTGGAATATTTTGTCATTCTTTACTATTACAGTTGTAAAATAAATTGAAACTGCAAAAAATTTGCCTGGGATCTTCCCAACATCTGAAGTAATGGGAACAAGATTGGGAAAACATAGCAAAAAGAAATTCTCAACATTGAGAAAATAGAGTCCAATTTTCCCCTTCAGGCTGAATGGCTAGATGAGAATCACACCAGAAAGAGGCAAAGGCCTTATTTTATGAACTAATAGTTCATGAACATCTGTTTCTGGCTCAATTGTATGCCATATCACCGGTGATTTTGAGAATCTAGATGGCGCCATTTCACAACTTGAAAGTCAGAGTGATTACTTAACGGCTGCCACTCAGCAATATATTTTCTGGGCCAGCATTCCCCAAAACTTCAGAGTATGGCCTATGGGTAGTCACCAGCTGCTCCCTCCATCCATGTAAATTGCATCTGTTTCATCACATCATGATTGCACATCTTAGATTAACTCACAGAATTGTTCAACACCTTATCGCTACACTTTGAAGCTTACTGACACGTTTCATTGCAAGGTTCCGGTCAGATCACTCTGTCATCCATTCCATAAATAGAACAGTGTGTATCTCAGGGCTTTTAACTTGCTTTCTTTGCATTCACTCACTTTGCACTTACTGGGATTTTCACAGCATCTCTGTCTGGCCTTGCCTTTTAAAGTAGACAGACAACTGGCAGTTTTTCATGCTTGCCAGTAGTGAACAGTCAAGGAGGAACACATGTTGGTGTATGGATCATACTTTACCAATATGGCAGCATCTAATGTAGCAAACACACTGCATGTGCTTCAACCAAATGGGTATGGTTGAAAATCTAAGGGGATTGGTCTGTTGTCAAGCCAAAGGGGGCTGGGGTAGTTAGGGAGTTTGACCATTTACTGTCAAGAAAGGTCGTGAAAAAAGGTTTGCAGTTTAGGGAAATGGGGTGAGCATAAAATTGCCTACAAGTGGCACCTTGGAGACAGGAAACATAACTAATAAGATGAGCAGTGAAAAATTGAGAAACAAAAGTTGGAAGGGGTCACAGAAGGAAACCCTCCATGAATCTCTCTGATACTGACTCTTAGCAAAGGTACAGGAAAAGTCAGCCCTTTTTCCCATTTTATTTTAGTGGTCGGTTAGTGATTCTAGAGTGAGTTGTAGCTCATGGCATGAACAATACTAAATTAAATCCTCACATTAATCTTCTAGTTGGTGGTGGCTTACGTGAAGAGGAATTATGAAGTTCAGTTGCTTTCACACCTTAATAGTACAGACTGTAGAAATTGGAGCTTCTGCTAATGTGCTGTTGAGTTAGATTAGGTGAATTACTGTAAAGCCCCAGTAGATACATGCTGTAGCCAAAGGGTGTTGGTGGCTTGAGGAGGTTTATTGCCCAGTAATAGGCTGCCAATCAAGAGGGCTGAACCATACAGGCAAATGGGTCATAGCAGTTGTATTGATCAAGATAACTTGTAAATTTTCCACTAAACACTTGGTTCAAGGAATCAGAAGATGAAATACATGCTGGATACTTAGCCTCTGCTTAACTATTTTTTAGCCACATAGCTGATATGATGTTCTAGATCATCCTCCAAGTACAAGGCTACCATAAAACATACATCACAGTTTTCCTTTACATTAATCTATTCTCCTCTGTTTCCAACTCCTAATAAAATAAAAAAAAATACTTCTGACAGTTCTGATATTTAGACCACAGCAGGTAAAGGAGGGGAGTTGCCTTCTGTTTGCATTGTGTGGTATAATGCAATATAGCCATGATATTAGATGTACAGGTGATGGAGGAAGTAATAACAATGATTTTATTCAGGAGCTCACTCAGGTTTTTAAGTTCATGGGCTATTACTTTAGGCTATTTTTACCAGTTTTGTTTTTGTAATTTATGTAGAGAAAAGACATTTATAACAAGATTATTGATGTGTTGTGCCTTCAGTGACCTTTATGGAAAAGAAATTATGATTTTCTATGAAATTTCTTACAATATTTACAGGAATGTTTTTGTTTAGAACACGTCATTATTGCTTAAAGAATATTTGCACGTACTAATTTGTTTCAGTATCATAGTTTGCACTAGGCTGCAAGTTCAGTTGTAATTTTTTCCTGACAATCTGCGTTTAATTTAATGGGCAATTTGTCTCTGTGTGTTGTAGACCTGGACAGTACTACCTGGGTGACAGGAATAGCCTGTTCTGCTTTTGCTGCATAAGACTCTTGGCTTTAGAATGCTTCTTCTGTTTCTCATCATGGATGTGTAGTTGTCATATTTTCACATGGGTTCTCCCAGTTGCCTAGTATAATTTCAGTGAGAGATTGACACCAAAATTGGTAGTGCAGTGGACAGCCAAGAAGGTTACCTCAGAGTACAGCGGGCTCTTGATCAGATGGGCCAATGAACTGAAGAGTGACAGATAGAGTCTAATTTAGGTAAGTGTAAGGTGCTGCATTTGGTTATACAAATCAGGGCAGGATGTACATTTACTTAATGGTAAGGTCCTGGAATGTGTTGCCAAACAGAGACCTTGGAGTGCAGGTGGTCCACCAGGATCACCAGGAACCCAAACTTACCGCTGGCACTACTGTGATGAGTTTATGCTGGACCCACTCAAGTCTTTGCTGGGTTCATTTGAGTCCATATTGGATTCAATCGAGTCTGCACTGGGCTTACTCTCTGTCGCCAATGCCATCGCCACAACAGAGCTCTTCAACAAGAGGTAAGTGAAACAAAATAGGAAAAAATTTAAAAAAACAGAAAAGGTAGGAAGGAAAAAACAAGAAAAGCAGATGGAGCAGACGAATCCCAGGCTCAGAAACCCTACTTCACCGCCATTTTACCAGACTTGAATCGGCTGATAAGCCCATACTCTTCCATGTTGAATAACAGTTGGAAGAAACACTGAGTTTGGCAAGAGTACAGAATGTACTCTGGTTGGGGGACTTCAATGACCACCATCGAAAGTGGCTCTGCAGCCGCACTACTGACTGAGCTGGGAAGTTCTAAAATATATAGCTTCGATGCTAAGTCTGTGGTAGGTGGTAAAGAAACCAAGAGGGAAAAACAAACTTCATCACATTCTTACAAATCTACATGCCCAGTTACATCTGTCCATGACAGTATCGGTGAGAGTCACCATCTCACAGGCTTTGTGGAGTCAAAGCCCCACATTCACAGTGAAAGGACCATACATTGTCTTATGTGACACTACCACTGTGATAAATAGTAAAGAGTTTAAACAGATCTAGCTGTGCCATGAACAGCAACAGAATCATACTTGAATACAATCTACAAACTCATAGACTGGCATATTCATCACTCTACTACTACCATCAATCCAGAGATGAACCCTAATTCAATGAAGAGTGCAGGAGGGCATGCCAGAGGCAGCACTAGTAATACCTAAAATTAGGTATCAATCTGGTAAAGATATAAAACAGGACAAGCTTTGCACCAAACAACAAGTGATAGGCAGAGCTAAGAGATTCCATAATCAACAAATCAGACCTAAGCTCTGCAGTCCTACCACATCTAGTTGTGAGTGGTGGTGGAGAATTAAACAAACGACTGGAGGAGAAAGATCCAAAAAAACCTCCATCCTCAATGATGGAAGAACCCATTTCTTCAGCGTAAAACTCAAGGCTGAAGCATTGAAATAATCTTCAGTCAGATTTGCTGAGTGGAAGTCCCCAGCATCAAAAATGTCAGGCTTCAATTCAATTCATTCCATGTGATATCAAGAAACGAGGCACTGGATATTGCAAAGGCTAGGCACACTAACAACATTCTGACCATAGTACTGAAGGCTTATGCTCTAGAACTCATTGTATTTCCAACCAACTTGTGACAGTACAGCGACATCACTGGCATCTTCACAAAGTACAGAAAAGCTATGTCCTGTAAATAAAAAGGAGGACAAATCAACTTGGTCAATTATTGTCCCATCAGTTTATTCTCAATTATTTATACAGTGATGGGAAGTGTCACCAACAGGACTATCAAACAGTGCCATGCTTAGCAATAACTCACTCACTGAAGGTCAGTTTAGCCTCCGCCAGGGCCATCAGCTGCTGACTTTATTACAACCTCGGCTCAAATGCGGACAAAAGAGCTGACTTACAGAGGTTGCATTTGATTGGCTGTGGCATCAAGGAGCCCTTGCAAACTGAAATCAATGGGAATCAAGTGGAAAACACTTTGCTAATTGGAATCATACCTGATAGATTGGAACATGGTTATGATTATTGGAGCTCCGAAATGTCAACTCATGAACATCTCTGCAGCTGTTCCTCAAAGTAGTGTCCTAGGCCTAACCATTTTCAGTTGCTTCATAAATGACCTTCCCTTCATCTAAGATCAAAGTTGAAATCAAGATGATAATTATACAATGTTCAGCACCATTTGTGACTCCTCAGACACTGAAACTGTCCATGCCCAAATGCTACAAATCATACAGAATATCCAGGTTTGGGCTGACAAGTGGTAAGTAACATTCATGTCACACAAATACCAGGTAGTCACTATCTGCAATAGGAGACAATCTTATAAAGTAATTACATAGCCAGTGACACCCATGTCCATTGCGTGAATAAAAAAAATTAATGATCACCTTTTGACATTACCATTGCGTAATTCCCCACTCCTGATATCCTGGTGGTTACTGTCGACCAAGAAATAAACTGGGCCAGGCATATAAATACAATGGCTACAAGGGCAAGTCAAAGGCTAGGAATGTAGTGAGTAACTTACCTCCTGGCTCCTCAAAGTCTATGAGCGATCTACAAGACACAAGTCAGGAGAATGATGGAATACTCTTCAATTATGTGGGTGAGTACAGCTCCAGCAAGCTTGATACTATCCAATACGAATCAGCCTACTTGATTGGCTGAACATCACAGACACCCATTTCCCCCCATCAGTGATGTACGTTAGCAGCAATGTGTACCATCTACAAGATGTAAAGCAGAAGTACAACAAAGATCCTTAGAGAGAACCTTCCAATGCCAGAACCACTTCCATCTTTTATCAGGCAGCTGTGAAAAGCTTGAAATTTAGCCCCAGTTATGTTGATAACCATCAACAAGTAATCAAAGACTTTGTGAGAAAGGTTATTGTGAAAAAGAATCAAAAAGTTGAGAATTTCAGTCAAGAGTATCCATGACCATGTTTAATATGCGTTTTGAAGTAACATATACATAACTATCTAAGAGAATCTTTATTTTTCAGTATTTGCAGCAAAGTTTATTTATTTTGAACCGTGGGATCTTGTAAATTCAGGTAGTTCTGTTATAATGCATGTTTCATTAACGCAAATTGGCTGTAACACAATTGATAAATAGCGGATGCTGCTTGGATAACATGAACTTTCTGCTTTACAGATATAATGATTTTGTGGAGCAGTTTCCCTCTAATGTGATTTTTCAATGGTGATTTTCTATAGTGCGAGGTCGCACAAGAACGTAACTATCACCTTACAGGAGTACTACCTGTTCTTTCAGTAAATGACTAGCTGTTTGAATTTCTGTGAACTCTACAGGGATGGTGACAAGGCTAAATAAAAGAAGCTAATAAATCATTATATGAAACTGAAATACTACAGATGCTGAACATGTGAAAGAAAACAGGAAATGCCTGAAATACAGAGCAGATCTGCCAGCAGATATAAAGGAGAAACAGAATTTACCCAGTTCTAAAGAAAGATCACTGACCTGAAACATTGATTCTCTTTCTTCACAAATACCGCTAGACCTGCTGAATATTCCTAACATATTCTGTTTTAATTATTGATAAACTGTGTTGCCTAGCAACTGTAATTTACTTTGGTTGCCGTCTGTGGATACCTTCGTACATGGTGAGCTTTTTTCCATAATTATCCACATTTTTACCTATGGCATTTTTAAAATTACAGACAATACCCTCCAGCAACTATGAATATGAGATCCAATGTTGGCTGCAGACTATATGTCACAGTTTACATTCTGCGTTATATAGACCTGACCCTTACATGATTTATTGTGACTTTCATCTGTAAATCTTATTATCAATGTGTTTGTATGGTGTGTCTATTTCTCCCAGGAATTGAGGAGTGTAGATTTGCATTGAACTAAAGTGTACTATGTGGGGAACTTAAGTAAGATCATAACACGACAAGATAAATGAGCAGAAGTAGGCCATTTGGCTCATCGATTCATCTCTGTATTCAATCATAGATAATGGGTTTCACAGTCTCATTCTTCTACCTTCTCCCAGTAACTCTTGATCTCCTTATCAATCAAGAACCCATCTACCTCTGTCTCAAATACACACAATGACTTGGCCCCCACAGACCCCTCTGGAAATGAGTTCAACAAATTAACCACCCTCTGGCTGAAGAATTTCTCCTCATCTCAATTCTAAAGCTTCATGCCTTCTCTCTGACTTTGTGCCCTCAGGTCCTAGTCTTTTCTACTAGTGGGAACATCTTCTCCGTGTCTGGTCTATGCAGGCCTCTCACTATTCTATAAGTTTCATCCTTCTAAATCCCATTGTGCACAAAGCCAGAATTCTCAACCACTCTTTATGAGTCAAACCCTTCATCCCCGGATCATTTCTGTAAACCTCCTCTTGCACCCCCCCCCCGCCCACCCCAATGTTAGCACAACACTCCATAGATACAGATCCCAAAACTGTTCATAATATTCCAAATGCAGCCTGACCAGAGCCTTATACAGCCTCAGCAACACATCTTCACTCTTGTATTCTAGCACTCTTGAAATGAATGTGAACATTTTATTTGCCTTCTGAAGTGCCAACTGAACCTGCACATTAAGCTTGATTCTTGAACTAGGTGTCCAAAGACCCTTTGAGCTTTCAGGTTTCCTTCTGAAGCCTCCCTGCTTTCTCAATTCTACCTGGCCTTTATGCCATCAGCAAACTTAACAACAATGCCCTCAGTTTCTTCATCCAAATTGTTAATCATAGCCAGTTAAACATTATTCTCGGGGGACATTTGAAATGGCCTCTCAGATGTGCATTCCTAAAAATATTTACAATTGTGAGGAGTGTGCTGAGTTTTGCATTGCAATAAATGTCTATTATAAAGGACAAAAAAAGCTTCTGTTTAATGAAGTAGCTTTGATTTTGACCTATTCTGTTCTAAAATGGATTATGTCAATGGAGTATAAAATCAGAAGGGCTGTAAATAGTTTTCTGACTTGAATGTTCTGATCTGTTAGGTGATTAAATTAAAAATATGGCTAAGACTTAACTCCTTTGTTGTTTATACATTAAGAACTTTCCAAATAACTTCCTGGATGAAGCTAGTTGCAATATTAAATTTCCTTTACTCCCAAATTCCAATTATTATCATCATTTGTTCTATATGTTATAGACTAGGCCAGGATCCCTCAAAACATTTTAAGGAGGCAACCTAAACCCTAACTTTTTCTTATTTTAAAGAAAGATGTGAAGCACATGTTCCAGATGTGATGCACTGATCAAACCACTCGACATTTAACAAAATACACTCTATTTAATTGCTATAGTTAAAATATAAACAAAAGAAAGAGGAATTTAGAATAACTCAACTACTGGAAAACTTAACCGACTGTTAATTAACTGTTCCAATATAGTAACATCCTATAAACACGCCCCTTAGCAAAAAGGTAAATTTAGACATAGAATCTTATTTTGATAATGGGAACTGCAGATGCTGGAGAATCCAAGATAATAAAGTGTGAAGCTGGATGAACACAGCAGGCCAAGCAGCATCTCAGGAGCACAAAAGCTGACATTTCGGGCCTAGACCCTTCATCAGAGAGCATGAAGGGTCTAGGCCCGAAACGTCAGCTTTTGTGCTCCTGAGATGCTGCTTGGCCTGCTGTGTTCATCCAGCTTCACACTTTATTAACATAGAATCTTACTTGCAATTTTCCAATCCAGGAGGAAACAACATTATGTGAGAGTTCAGAGAACATAGCAGCTAGGAATCATTTTAGTGAAGCTCCACCTTTTCTGGGACCCAAACAGCTTCTGACTGCTACAGATTAAAACAGCCTAAAAAGCTTGATCTGTGAGAACTGGACATTCCCTTCCATTGTTCAATCAAAAAAAACCCCAAAAGCCTCCTCTGATTGTTAACTTCGATCATCTCGCATAGCCACTTTCTGCCTTTACAACCTCCCTTCAAAGCCAGCCAGGACAAAATAACATTTCTAAAGTGGCAGCATCATCGCACATAACAAGGTAGAATTGTAAAACTTAAGTTAAGTAAAAACTTGATCTGGTCATACTCACTGAAGCATAACTTTCAATGCACCAGAGATGATTATCACTATCCTTGGTTATATCCTGATTAACCATGTCACCTTATATCCATGTCAACCAGCTACAAAACTCAAATGAGCAATACTGTCTACTTGCCAGGAAGGATAACAGCTGCAACAAGATTTTAGAAGCTCAACAACCTGCAGGTCAAAGCAGCCTGCTTGATAGGCATCCCATTTACCAGTTTAAACATTCTTTCTCTCCACCACTGATCCACACTGCCAGCAGTGTGTGCCATTTACAAGATGCACTGCAGCAACTCACCTGGGTTCCATGGACAGCACTTTCTAAATGTGCAGGACAAGGGAAGTAGATACATAGAACACCACCATCTACAAGTTGGCTTGACTTGGAATGATATTGCTGTCGTAGATCTCCCTTCCATTCAGCACTGTGGGTATACCTACACCAAATGGACTGCAGACATTTAGGCAAGTGGCTCACCACCATCTTCTCAAGGGCAGTGAAGGATGTGCAATAAATGCTGGCCAATGATATCTAAATCCAGTGAAAGAATAAGAAATATGGCACCTGACATATTTACTGTTAAATTTCATGCTTTTTTTAACACTTAACCTAGTTCTTGAAGCTTCTCTTAGAGTGTACCTTTCACCATTCTTGTTTAATTATGCTTCATTACTCTCTCCTAAGCCTCTATCATTTGTCACACATTTTCCTTCTGAATAATAGGGATGATACAAAGTCTACAAAGGTGCGTAGACAGGTGAAGAGAGTGGGCAATAATTTGGCAATGGAATATAATGTGAGGAAATGGGAGGTTATGCATTTTGACAGGACAAATGGAGAGTTAAATGTTATTTAAATGAGGAAAGACTGTGCAAATCTGCAGAACATAGGAATTTGGAAGTCCTCATGTATAAATCTCAAAAAGCCAGTGTACATGTTCAGTGGGAAAGCAAATAAAATGTTGACCTTTATTTCAGTAACAATGTAGAAAAATAGGGAAACCAGTCAGACCACAACTGGAAAACTCCAAACAGTTTTAGTCCCCTCATCTAAGATTTAAAAGCCAAAAGAACTGCGGATGCTGTAAATCAGGCTCTGAGGAAGGGTCACCGGACCTGAAACGTTAACTCTGTTTTCTCCTCCGCAGTTGCTGCCAGACCTGCTGAGCTTTTCCAGCAACTGTGTTTTGTTCCTAAGGAAAGATTTGTTGGCACTGGAGATGATCCAGAGTAGTTTTTTCTAAGCATATCTCGAATATGCAGGGACTGTCTCATGAGGAGAGATTGGACTGATACTCATTGAAATTTAGAAGAATGAAAGGTAGCCTTAGTGAAACATATAAGTTTCTAAGGGGACTTGCCAGGGAAGATTTAAAAAAAAACATAGTTTTCCCCTTGTAAGAAAATCTAGGACCAGAAGGCTTACAGTCTTTAAGTCTCACATAAGGAGAAATTTCAGAGGGTGGTGAATTTGTGGAATTCTTTACCACAGAGTGCTGTAGAAAAGGTTGGCTCATTCAGAATCTTCAGGTTTGAGATAGTTTTTTTTATTAATAAAAGGAATCAAATGTTTCAAGGAAAGGGCAAAACAAGTGGAGTTGAACATAGAGAACATAGAAAAGTACAGCACAGTACAGGCCCTTCGGCCCACAATGTTGTGCCGTGGAGTAATCCTAATCCAAAAATAAAATAACCTAACCTACATTCCCCTCAATTCACTGCTGTCCATGTGCATGTCCAGCAGTTGCTTAAATGTCACTAATGACTCTGCTTCCACGGCTACCACTGGCAAAGTATTCCATGCGCTCACAACTCTGTGGGTGAAGAACCTCCCTCTGACGTCTCCTCTGTACCTTCCTCCTAACACCTTAAAACTATGACCCCTCGTGGCAGTCATTCCTGCCCTGGGGAAAAGTCTCTGGCTATTGACTCTATCCATGCCTCTCATTACCGTGTACACCTCAAGAAGGTCACCTCTCTTCCTCCTTCTCTCCAGAGAGAAAAGTCCGAGTTGAGGATTATCAGATCAGCCACCAATCTCTTTGAACGTTGGAAAAGACTCAACGAGCTGAATATCTGTTTCTTCCCCTTTAACATATTGTGTCTTATGGTCATTGTCATGTTCACTATAGTAGAATATAGAAATCATGGAATGATCACAGCACAGGAGGCCATTCAGCCCATCGTGTCTGTGTTGCTTCTTCAAAGAAGCAAATTATCTTTTGTTACCATCTACTTTCTCTCTGAAATGTACTGTCCTTTTCTGGATGTTAACCCAATTCTGTCTTTAATGTTTCCATTGAATCTGCCTCCACCACAACCTCAGGCTGTGCATTCCAAATCCTAACAACACGCTGCGTGAATATGTTTTGCTCTCAGGTTGCCATTACTATTTACTTTAAAATGTCAGTCCATTTGTTCTTGCTCATTCAACCAATGAAAGCAATTTTTCCTATCAACTTTGTCCAGAACCTCAGTGATCCTAAAACGTCAATCAAATCTCCTCTCAACCTCCACTCTTCAAAACAAAGACTCAACTCCACCAAAGAAAACAGTCCGAATTTCTTCAATCTACCCTCACACTTGTACTATTCTCATAAATATTTTCTATCCTCTTTCTTGTGCTTTCAAATCCATCCTTCCAGATAAGAATAGTGTACATTATCACATTACAAGTTCAGTTTCAGGGTAAAATAACCTCAGTAGTAATTATGTATCCTTTCTAATCAACTGTATAAGTTTGAATCTAATGACTATTCACACAACCATATCTTTGTTATTTCTAGGTCAGCAGCCGTCAAGTTTTGGTTAGAGCAATTCTAGGACTTGGTTGATTCATTTGCTACAGCTGTGGTTCATCTGCTCTTGGCAAAATTATGTTATATACAATGAAAGATGATTTCTACCACTCGACTGATCAACATGTTTTAAAGAAGAAAAGTTTTAACTTCTTGAATATCGTGAGCCACAAGAATGGCTATAAGATAGATTGTCTCTGAAGTTAAAACATACAGGAGAATAATTTTTATTTGTTGATATCTGAATATAATTCACACACACAAGCACACGCACACCTTCCAACAATGAATTGTGGCAGCTTATTTCTTCTAGTGTCACATTTAAGCCTTTGTCCCATTTACTATGTAGTCAAGTGGTTGAAGTGAAGGTCTGCCTTGGTCTTTCAACTCACTAGGTAAACGGCAAGTCCAATTCCACATGTTAGAGATTATAAGCATAATCCTTTCCATCCGAGTCCCTTCATTACCAAAACGTATTGAACTAAACTGTCAAAATATGCACTAATAGATGTCCCTATCATATCTTTGTTTCAAATGGATGAGCATTTGGTTTCCCATCATCCATACAAGTAATCCTTGATGGCCTAAGCATCAGCATACAGTGTTGACTCAGAATGAGTCTTCTCTTCACCATTCTTTGAAATTTCATTCTGCACTCCCACAAAGTGGGGGGACGGGTTGGACTTCAACTGCCTTTTGAAGTAATACAGACACAAAAACAGAGGTAGACAAATGTAGTGATAGTTAGTTTAGAAAGTCTTCTTCCATATGGAACTCCAATACTCACAACTGGACTCTTTGACAACTCTATCAACAACAGCAGCTGAGTTGAATTCATCTGGGATTTCATTGCACAATTATACCAACAAAACCTTCAGATCTTAATATGTTCAAGCCTTTGAAGTCACTGAAAGAAAAGGGGTCTGAAGAAGGATCACTGCGCTCAAGATGTGCCAGATTGCTGAGTTTCTCCAGCAATTTCTGTTTTTTTGTTATTGAAAGAGTGCACCTTCTGTTCATCCCTTTAAGCATTAAACAGACTGTTGAGCTGCCAAAGTGTTCAACCATCTGGTTATGTGTTCAATCAATGAAGCTGTCAATCAACAAAAAGATTCAATTACGAGGGACATCGACACAGTTAATTCTAAATATTACTTTTTAAAATGTAGATGATGAAATCGAACACATCTTAACTCTTTTCCACCTTCACAACATTGGGTAATTTAATTATCTCTTAAATTCTGTAAAAAGAGCCCTAATATCCATCATAGCAACAATAACACCAGACTTGAGCTGTCCCATGTCTCATAACATCTCTGAGTTGGTATGACCACATTACTTTAAAGCTAGAACAACACCATCAAAAGGGATGAAATCTCACCCTGCAATGGAGTCGGCAGATTTCAGACAGCTGCATGTGGGTTTAAGATTTGTCCCACTTCTCCTGCCAGAAATGGTGATGCAGCTTCCATGTTTGTCCCATACCAGCACAGGAAAATTATGAGAGCGTCCCAGCAGTGTCTACCTAAATAATGCATTATAAAGATGCTTACACATTTTCAATAACTGAAACACAACTATTATATAGTGTAGATTAATGACCTGAAGGCTTTGTCAACAATTTTTCATAGCTGTTTAATTATTAATACTTATAACTGTAATAATTTATCTTTCCCAGTCATTAAGTTAATTAATTTCCATGAATATACTTAATTGACTTCCAGTGAGAAGTTTTTTTTATGCTGTATGATAATTGGAATATGAGATATTACTAAAGTAAGTTATGAGAGTTTCTTGGCTCATGGGAGATCCAGATGTTGACAATGACCATCTTGTGATGATAACACTTCCTGTCAAATGAGACTTCCTTTCTTTTCAATAGTAGGCACTTGGACTGCACCATCTAAATACAATTCTTTGAAGTTACATAGCCATTGTTACACTCTCATCCTGGTGCTACAGCCTCAGCACTGGTCACCACAAGTGATGGGCACCATCCTTAACTGGGCATCTTTACAACAGCCATTTAATTGGCTGCCTCCAGTCACTGGTCCTGCCATTCGAAGTGGAGCTGTCTCAAAGTTTAAGGACATAGCAGCTGGTCTTCTGCAGCTCAAAACATAATGTACCAGAGCCAGGGTTCTAGGCCCTCCGATCAATGGTAGAGGTTTTACTGGTGCACAGAGATAGGAGGGAAGAGACCAATATATCATGAAGGTGAGAGGGTGACTAGTGAACCAGGGGTCATCAAAGAACAACTACAAAAGGGAATGAAAGCAGATAGAACATGGCTTAGAACATAGTATCTGAGGTGGAAGCATGCTGGAAGGAAGTTTAATCAGCCCACATGAATGCTCAACATCAGCAAATGCACTTTCACTGACACCTCTTACCCATTGCAGCATTAAGCTTAGATTTCTTCCAGATCCCAGTAAACACGATTCAAATGAACATCATAAATGTAAAAACACTTCAGTTTCTGCAGATTTCAGGACATCAGCAGCATTTGGGATTGACATTTTCAATTAATCACTAAAGAACCCCATTAAGTAACAAAAAATGGTTGTAGCAAAGTTTTAACTCAGCTTCAATCAAGTTCCCAATTTACCATTATCTAGCCAGAAACATTTTCCCATCTTGCCAAGACAAGAAAAATTTAGCAGCTAAAATACACAACAGTAACTTTGCTATGCAATAACTCCAAGTTCCTAGTTTCCCTCCCTCATTTTGTTGTTTGGCACTCCACTTTAATGTAGTTCATGCAGTGGGGCCAATTTTCACCTCCAGTCTGAATCATGTAGATTATAAGTGGATGAGCCATGTGCCATCCAATGAACTGAATTGGGCCCCATCCCATCGTAATTTAGATTAAATTGACAAACTTCCCTTTGGCAGCAGAATTAGTACTTTTGTTCATGCAATATGTGTGTCACTAATAAGGCCATAATTTATTGTCCATCCCTAATTTCTTGAGAAGTTGGTAATGAGTCCCTTCTCAAACTATTACAGTGCTGATAGATAAAGTGCCCAAGAAGAAATTTAACCTTTCAATACTATTTTTATTCTATAATTCAGTCAGGCACTATGTGGTAGAAAACTGTTTCTCTTCTCCAACTGAAAAAAATGAGTACAAACAGTTATTATCTGAGATTCTGTAAGCCTGGCATTCTCAGGAGGTTGTCAGGATGGATACGTGTCTTTAGCCTCACCTCTTGCACTGATATGTTGAGCTTCCCTCATTGTTGAGGATGCGGATATTTGTGGTGCCTCCATGTGCTACTAGTTGTTTAAATGCCCACCACCATTCATAAAATGTTATGGCATGGATGCAGCTCTTAGCTCTGATCCATTAAATATAAGCTTGCTTAGCGCTGTCCATTCCAAACTGTTCCTGCTATTTGGCATGCAAGTAGTCCAGTTTGGTAGTTTCACCAGTTTGACACCTCATTTTTAGTTATGACAGATGTCACTGCTTGCATGCCCTCCCGTACTGTTCACTGAACCAGGTTTGATCTCCTCGCTTGATGGTAATGGCAGAGTGGTGGAAATGAGTTTGAAATGAATTGAAAAATGAGAAAAGAAATCCATAATGTTCCAGATTGTAGTTGACTATGATTCTGTTGCTAATGGTGATCCACAGCACACCTTGGATGCTGAGTTTTGAGTTGCTATATCAGTTTGAAATCCAAGGCAATTTGCACAATTGCAGTGCTGCACAACCCAATGGAAGGTATTCCTTTTGCAAAGATAGGACTTAATTCCATCAGAGGGCCTGTAGTCTTACCAATAGTGACAAAGCCAAATGCATCGGTGATAAATATTTGGATAAGGCTGAAGTCATGAGAATTTTTGCCTCTTGTTGTTTCCCTCACTAACTGCTACAGACCCATTATAGCCATTATGTCTTTTAGGACTTGGCCAACTCAATCATCAAAATGCAACCTGCTGCTGTATTTTGAACCTTCCATCCAGAGGATGTTCTACACCTTTGCCACCCTCATGTTACGTGTTCAACATATAGAAATACTTATTTAGCAGCACCCTCATGTTAAGTGTTCAACATATAGAAATATTTATTTAGCAGCCAATGGAGTTAGTGAGTGTTAATCAACAGGTGGCTTCTTCCCATATTTAACCTGATGCCATGAGACTTCATGGGTTCAGAGTCAATGTTGAGGATTCTCAGGGACAACTTCCTCCTGATTCTATACCATCTTGCTGCTGCTGGGACGTTGTGATGTTGTGCACGTAGTCGTACTCATGGAATCATACATGACAGTTAACAACAAGCTGTTACTTGAGGAATCTGTGTGACCGCTCTCTTGATTTTTGTAGAGTGATAGAAGTCTATAGTCCAGAAAAAGGCACTTCAGCCCATCAAGTCTGTGTCAATCAGAAACAACCACTTAACTATTCTGATCTGTTAATCTAGCACTTAACCTGTAGCCTTGTATGCTTTTCATTCCAGTTATATATCTATAAATAGTTAAATGTTATGAAGGTTTCTGTGTCTACCACCCTTCTACCACTACGGATGGTGAGTTCAAGGTTCCCACAACTGTCTAGGTAAAAATGTTTTTTTGTCACTTCTTCTCTAATCCTTTTGCCTTTTACCTTAAACCAATGACCCCAGTCACTGATCCCTTCACAAAGGGGAAGAGTGTCTTCCTGTCTACCCTGTCTATGCCCCTCATATGTTTATACATCTTAATTATGGAGTCCCTCAGTCTTCACTGACCCAAGGAAACAATGGAAGACAACACCAGTTGGTCCATTCTCAGTCCAGGCAATATCCTGAAAATCGCCCCTGCATGCTGTCTAGTGCACCACATCTGTTCTATAATTTGAATTCTGGAACATATTGTTGTAGTTATGACCTAATCAATTTGTTATGTAGTTCCAGAATTACCTCCCTGCTCCTAAATTCTACATCTCTGAGTTATATTTCAGGGCCTCCATGCAGTTTGAGACTTTAGGGTGAGATCTTAAGAATATCAATGTAATAGCAGTAAAGATTTGGGCAGATTTGAAGATTAATGATGCTAACATCAAAACCATACATAAATGGAAGGAAGCAGAAGCTTTAACCCAGTGCAGAAAGAATATGTGGAGATCAACTTATAAATGAAGAAGCTTCCATGAAGTCCAGGGTATTACTTTAGGAGAATAGTTCAATCCTAATCTCACAGCAGCCAGGATTGAAAGAGCATCTGAATACTCCACTCCCACTTTCCTTCTGAACAACAAGTATTCAGGTTTAGTCTCTGCTGATTTTTTTAATTGTAATACTGCCCCAGTATCAATTTTACAGCGTTTCACGGAGGGTTTATCTCTACGAGCACAAGTGGGCTACACACATATTTCTCTGTTACGCACTTCATTATATAAGCACCATGAATCTCTGGTGCTGTGCTCACAATATCATGCTCATTGCTGCTGGGATTTCCAGGGTTTGTGCTGTTACCACCATTTTTAAATTGCTGTTAAAACTTTACAAGACTAACCCTTCACAGTTACTGACAGAGATAAGTTGGCACCCTAATTCTCTAGCCTGGAGGTCCTAGTGGCTGGGGTGCTGAAGAGGATGGCTGTCGACTTTCCTAAAAACATGGAAAGGAAACCAAGAAATCAGACCTGACCAGCCTCATCTGAAGTTGCCAGCTGAGTCAGTGCAGTGTACACTGTCCAAAGGAATGCCCATCAGTACAGCAGGAAGTTTAATGACCTTCTGTGCTCTGCAAGCATTAAGTGTCACCATCCTCACTGAACCACAGAATCATTGCAATACAGTAAGAGGCTATTCAGGCCATCATGCCTACAATGGCTCTTCAAAGATCTCTTCTATCTACTACCTCACACTTATTCTAACATAACTACTACACCCACATTCCAGCAAGGCTCATCGTCCACCATTTTCATCATTGCTTGCAGCATCTTCTCTCAAGAATGCTCATCTATCCTACTCATCCAAATCACTACCCCTTCCTGCCCTTTCTAGATCCTACTCACCTACTCAGGACACTCAGCATTTTCCACCGCCTGCCCAAATACAACAGCTATGCCAGGCACTTCCATCTCGCTCATCCTCTTACTTAACCCATTGCAGGAGAAAACAATCTATATTAGGGCAGGAAGAGCTGAGATAAGTGCCCAATATTTGTCTCCTCAACCCCAATAAGGAGAGGATCTTTGAGCTCATAGGAAAGGATAAAGATCACAGATTAATGTTAGCCTGCAAATTCCAGCAAAGTGTCAATGGGGTAACATTTTATCCTTGCTCAAGACATCTTTTCTGCATATTTGATATGAATAGAGGATATTACTAACTCAGTTATCCTCTTTGTTAACTTTTCTTCAGGGAAATCCCCCTCATGCCCTTTGCTGCATTATCTCGTGTTAAAGTCTACAACAGACCTATGCTCCCTCCAAGGCCCATGTGCAGCAGCAACTTCCAGAATCATGTTCTATGCCTTAGGCTAACACTGCTACCAACATACTTTTCCTTTGGATCAGTGTATTGTGGGTGCCTACACATACACTATTGAAGACGGCTGGCTCTTTAATCTCAAGTAATGCTCTTTTGCTCCTTCAGTACTGGAACATTCTTTACTTCCATCTAAATATTGCAGCAGAGAGCTGTAGTAACCTACAGTATGTCTACATCATCCACCCATGTCTGAAGTGGGTAATTCTGTGAATAACTCTGGCATTGTGAGGAAGTCAGTAAAATACTTGCAGCATCAAAACAATCATCTTCCTAAGTCAAATTAGATGAATGTAACATACCAGGCAGGTGAGAGGCACGTAAACAACTATTCACCAATATTCACACGAGCTGAAGAGCCTGAAGGAACATGATGCTAATAAGCATGGCAAAGACATGTGCCAGAAGTAGTACTAAATCCTGTGCAAAGCTCACAAACGTAACTTTATTGTGGGCGTGGCAAAGACTCTAGATCTCGTATGACAGTTCTGCTTGGAGTGAAGGAGAGCAGCTTTCTCCTAACACATAAACAGATGCTATTTCTCCTTCTCCCAGCCTGTCAGAACAAAATAACGCACAATGCAAGAGACAGAAGGTTGAGTAACCCAGTTTGCTATCTTTTCATCCATTGATAAGAACTTGGCCATTACTTCAGTGAGTCACATAAAGAAGTATACAATGAAGAAATGGAAATCTGTCAAAGACAGGGTGAAATTGTTTCAAAATCTCTAGGTAGTTGAGTAGAGTCCCTGTTCTACACCATGCCAATTATTAAACCATAATGTTGCAATTCAACTCTGCAGAAACATCTGCTGATGGAGGCACATTCACATGAACCCTCGTTTTATCTCACTTACAAGCAATTGTGGAGGGGGAGTCTATGACTGACTGCAAGATGGACACTCTTGGCATTGCATGCAGAGGATGAAGTATCAGGGTCTGCAGTGTTCTATCATTCAAGCACATCTTCCACAAGCATAGATACACACATTCAAGGAATCCTCAATCTAGCTCAGAGCAACAGCACAGGGCAAATCACATTACATGAGTGAATACCAGGGGTTGAGGACTGAGGAGCAACCATCTCCACAGATGATGCATGACAGACAAAGCCACGCATATTCTCAGGAGTCATACACATGATGGATTTTCCTCAGTGACATGTTGAGAATAGAGGAATCAATTCATTACAAGTGTTCTTCTAACTCTCTGAGTTTAAGCACAGGAGCACCTCTGTTTTGAAAAAGTGGTCAGCCTCATAGAGAGGCAAATGGGGCACTACTCTGAGTGGATGTAGGAACTGCATGTTGAGATGGGCGGAATTCATGTAACACAAAGTTGTATAGAAAGATTTAGGACTCCAGTTGGTGTCCTGTCCTCTAATTATCACAAGCATCATGAAAGGATTCAGGCAACCACAGATGATAACAATAATGAGTGAGCTCCCTGCACTCACCAACCACTTTATGGAACACTATCGCCATTATCAGTACCACTGGCTCCCCTAATTGAGGAACTATTTGTACAACAAAGTACTATGACAGAAGTTTTATCACAAGTCCAGCAAGTTAGTGGCACCTCCACACTGAGGGTGATCATCACCAGCATTTCAGCTACAAGAACAAATTAGTGAAGAGAATGCTATCCCCTTAGCTCATATCCAGCAACACAAGGAGTGCATTAAGTAATATTGCAAGTGGAGGCCAATGCAACAGTAATTTCATCTACTTGTTCACTTTGGTAACAATTTCTGTGTTTCTGTTAGAATCAAAGCCTACAGTGCAGAGGGAGGCCATTCAGTCCATCAATTTGCACTGACCCTCTAAAGAACATCCACCCAGACCCAGCCCCCAACCATACCCCTTAATGCTACATTTGCCATGGCTAACCCACCTAACCTGCACATCTTTGGACTGTGGGAGAAAACCAGAGCACATGGAGAAAACTTATCCATACACAGGGACAACACGCAAACTCCAATTGTCTGACACCGGAATCGAACTTTGTGTTTGTATTCTTTGATGGGTATAAAACAAAAGAGGGAAGAGATGGAAAGCAAGACAAGACTTTTTATTAAGCCAGATAGTGGCTGCTCAAGATTAGAGCCTCATTCAAGATTGATTAGCGTGGAAGTTTCTCACCTCTTGCACCCAGAATGCCTTGGAAGAAACTCATTCTCTTCTTCAGGCAGCAAAGGCTTCAAGGTGGCAACGTCAGCTGTGCCATTCTCAGCTTCCAAGGTGTCTCCAACACTTGATAGACAGTGAGAAACAATAGGTTCCAGAGCAGTTGGAAAGGCTGTAGAAGAGCTGGACATGTTTTGCTCCCACACCATTTTTAAGTTTGCAACTTTCATATGGTCCATGTTCTTCGTCAGAACTGTTGCACCAACACAAGCTTTATACATCACTAGACCTGACCTTGCACCAACCTTGCCTCTTACCCATGCAGAGCCATTCCCGTGGTTCCAATACCAAACTTTATCCCTGTCACTCACACTTACCAGAGTCTTGTGGCTGGCACTGGTGTTCCTGATGCCATTTCACCCATCCCCGTATGTCAGGGAAGATCAGATTTAACTTGTGCGGAGTCTTCTCCTGATTAGCAACACTGCTGGAGCTGTTCCTTTAGCTGCAGGAGGGGTAGTTCAATAATCAAATAGGAATGGGATAGTCTGGTATCCAGCGAAGCGGCAGGCTGTTCCTTTAAGACTGCTTTCAAAGTTTGGATTGCTCTTTCTGCCAGGCCAGTGCATGATGGATGTTATGGAGCTGTCCTTATATGAGTAATACCATTTGACTTTAGGAAATATTGACATTTCCTGCTGGCCCATCATCTGTGACCAACACTCCCAGGAGTCAGTGTAGTACAAAAGATGTGCGCAGATTTTCTATTGTTGACCTAGTGTTTGACAAAATAACTCTATGCATGTCCAATCACTTTGAGTGGGCATCCACAATGACTAAGACCATTGAGCCCTCGAGAAGACTGCATAGTCAACAGGTAACTGCATCAAGGGTTTACCCCGCTATTCCCACAAACGTGGGGCAGCTGCTGGCGGTAAACTATATCCTTGTTGGCACTCTGGGCACTGCCCCACCCATGTGATTTTGTCTGCATCTCATCCTGGCTACCTCGCCAACATCTTCATTTTGGAAAACTGTGGATGACCCTGCTGAATTTCAGCCAGTATCTGGTGGGGGTGGCCTTTTCTTGACACAGTCACTTCCGTTCCACATAATAATATGCCATCCTCCACTGTGATCTGGTCTCTCTGGGCTCAAAAAGATTTAAATTCTGGTTGTGACAGTCCTTTCCCCCATCACCACCAGCTGTTTCAGTTTTGCCAGGACCAGATTTTTCTACATCCAAAGGCTAATATTGTCAGCTATGTCTACAAGTGCACCCAGAAAATTTAAAACCATTACAGACTGTTCCAGTGGTGGCACCACTAGTGGTGCATGTGCCAGTGGGAGGCTGCTCAATGCATCCACATTTGCTACTTAGCCTCCCAGGCAGTATTCCAACTTGTAATCATATGCACTAGGTGTCAGGGCTTATTGCTGATTTCAGCCTGAAACTATGCATTGACCTACCCTCACCTCTTTAAATGGATCTAACAGGGCTTTGTGGTCCATTATTACGACAAATTTACATCTGTAAGGGTATTGCTGGAACTTGCTGACTCTAAATATGACTGCCAAAACTTTCTTCTTTATCTGGGTGTAATCATGCTCTGCATCGGCCAAAGTCTTAGGTGCATACACTGTTGGGTGTTCCTCTCAACTGTGCCACCCATGACCTAATACTTCCCCTATGCCAGATGGGGAAGCATTGCATGTCAATCTTCTGTCTCACTTGGGATCATGGTGTGCTAACACCTTAAAGAATGGCAGCTGTTTCTTCACTTCCCTGAAAACCACAGCTACATACCCATTTCCCAGGCTGACCCTTTTTTAAGAATTGATGCAAAGATACCAGATGGAGGCCAGGTTATGTATGAACTTTCCATTATAATTCTCCAGCCCAATGAAAGACCCTGAGCTCCTGCACAGATCTACGATCCAGGGCACCATTGATGGCTCTCACTGTATCTTCCGGGGGTGTAACCCAGTCTTGTCAACTCTGTAGCCCAAATAGGTCACTTTGAGTGCCTAAACACACATTTTTGCCTTCTAAAGCATACGCTCTCCTGGTTAAGGGCTATGCCCAAGCTCTCTAGGCGCTACTTATTGGTCTTCCCTGTTATTAGCATGTCATCTAGATAATGGCAACCTAGAGTAAGTCTTTTAAAATGCACCCACCATCCACTGAAAAATTCCACAGGCTGATAATATCCCAGATGGCAGTCTTGTATATTGGAACAAGCTCTTATGGGTATTAGAGATAATGGGAACTGCAGATGCTGGAGATTCCAAGATAATAAAATGTGAGGCTGGATGAACACAGCAGGCCAAGCAGCATCTCAGGAGCACAAAAGCTGACGTTTCGGGCCTAGACCCTTCATCAGAGAGGGGGATGGGGGGAGGGAACTGGAATAAATAGGGAGAGAGGGGGAGGCGGACCGAAGATGGAGAGTAAAGAAGATAGGTGGAGAGAGTGTAGGTGGGGAGGTAGGGAGGGGATAGGTCAGTCCAGGGAAGACGGACAGGTCAAGGAGGTGGGATGAGGTTAGTAGGTAGCGGGGGGTGCGGCTTGGGGTGGGAGGAAGGGATGGGTGAGAGGAAGAACCGGTTAGGGAGGCAGAGACAGGTTGGACTGGTTTTGGGATGCAGTGGGTGGGGGGGAAGAGCTGGGCTGGTTGTGTGGTGCAGTGGGGGGAGGGGACGAACTGGGCTGGTTGAGGGATGCAGTAGGGGAAGGGGAGATTTTGAAACTGGTGAAGTCCACATTGATACCATATGGCTGCAGGGTTCCCAGGCGGAATATGAGTTGCTGTTCCTGCAACCTGTTGCAAGAACAGCAACTCATATTCCGCCTGGGAACCCTGCAGCCATATGGTATCAATGTGGACTTCACCAGTTTCAAAATCTCCCCTTCCCCTACTGCATCCCTCAACCAGCCCAGTTCGTCCCCTCCCCCCACTGCACCACACAACCAGCCCAGCTCTTCCCCCCCACCCACTGCATCCCAAAACCAGTCCAACCTGTCTCTGCCTCCCTAACCGGTTCTTCCTCTCACCCATCCCTTCCTCCCACCCCAAGCCGCACCCCCCGCTACCTACTAACCTCATCCCACCTCCTTGACCTGTCCGTCTTCCCTGGACTGACCTATCCCCTCCCTACCTCCCCACCTACACTCTCTCCACCTATCTTCTTTACTCTCCATCTTCGGTCCGCCTCCCCCTCTCTCCCTATTTATTCCAGTTCCCTCCCCCCATCCCCCTCTCTGATGAAGGGTCTAGGCCCGAAACGTCAGCTTTTGTGCTCCTGAGATGCTGCTTGGCCTGCTGTGTTCATCCAGCCTCACATTTTATTATCTTATGGGTATTAATTGTAGTGTACTTCTGGGAATCCACATCTAACCACAATCACAAGTGCATATGCCTCATGTCCAACTTCGTGAAGGACAGGTCCGCTGCCAGATTTACATATAAATCCTCTATGCGAGGGATTGGTTATTTATTCAGCTGTGAAAACAGTTCACGTTTCGTTTAAGATTGCAACAAAGGTGAACCTACCCATTAGGCTTCACAATCAGTACCTCTGGTACTGCGCATTCTACAAATTGAAGCTGTTTGATTATTCCTTTGCTTTCCAGCCTCCTGATTTCTGTCTCTACTTTTTGTCCGTTAGGCCTTGCAGAATCATGGAATCGCTTCTTGGACAACCTGCCTTAGACTCCTTGGTAGCTCCTAGATCTTCCTGAATATCTTTTTTGTAATTAATTAGGACTTCACGCAGCCAGCCATTTTCTACTCTAAAAAACACAATTTTCTCCCCGGTCAAGTTTGGGCCCAAGCCTTTTACTGCAATCAGTGGTAACTGAACCAGCTGCTTCTCTAAGAGACCAAAACCGAAGTTGTACCTTTAATCTGTAAAGGCTCCCTGGTATAGGTTCTCAGTCTAGCTGAGGTTTTGTGCAAACTTAAGGGTTAGAGTCCAGAGCAAATTTTGTTAAAGTTTGGTTTTGCGATCACAGAAAAGGCTACACTGGTATTATCCTCCATTAGAACCAGGTGGCTATTTAACCAAGCATTTACTTTGATTGGCTCTGATTGAATGTTGATAATTAATTTAACTGTTCCAGACTAATTGTAGGTGAACTTTCCAGGGTGTGAATTCTCCGAATATAGTCCGATGCGTTCTCTTAACCAATTTGGGTCTAGTGGGAGTCTTTTGTTGTCTCGAATCTGCATATCACCAGCATCTATAATGGCTTGCAGGCCTGGATTCTGAAGAAAATTTTAACCATTTTGCTAATGATGGCTTTGTTTTGGCTTTTTGCTGTGGACTGACCTAGCATCCCTCTGTTCAGACTGGTGAGAGTGTCCACTTCCATTGGAATACCCTGCAACTGATCTTTCACATATTGGGCCCAGTCTTTGATGGCAAAATCAAATCAGTCAAGCTTCCCAAATAATGGCATGATGGCAGAAATGCTTAGCCTAAATCAAGGAAAACTGATGCAAGTGAGTTTCTTTGGGAGCATGCTTTTCTTTAATCCCACTAAAATAACTCCACTGAGATCAGAGATAACAAAGTGTGAGCTGGATGAACACAGCAGGCCAAGCAGCATCTCAGGAGCACAAAAGCTGACGTTTTGGGCCTAGACCCGGGTCTAGGCCCAAAACGTCAGCTTTTGTGCTCCTGAGATGCTGCTTGGCCTGCTGTGTTCATCCAGCTCCACACTTTCGTTATCGTGGATTCTCCAGCATCTGCAGTTCCCATTATCACTATCCACTGAGATCAGAATGCTGTCTCAAAGTCACCCTTCATTTACATTGGAGTGTCTTTGACACTGACCCAACTTCCTCAGAACCAGCTCTCAGAATGAACAAGCTGTAGAGCTGGATGAACACAGCAGGCCAAGCAGCGTCAGAGGAGCAGGAAGGCTGACATTTTGGGCCTAGACCTTTCTTTAGAAATGGGGAGGGCAAGGGGGTTTTGAAATAAATAGGGAAAGAGGGGCAAGTGGATAGAAAATAGATACAGGAGAAGATAGATGGAGAGGAAACAGACAGGTCAAAGAGGCGGGGTTGGAGCCAGTAAAGGTGAGTGTAGGTGGGGAGGTAGGGAGGAGATAGGTCAGTCCAGGGAGGATGGTTAGGTCAAGGGAGCAGGGTGAAATTAGTAGGTAGGAGATGGGGGTGGGGCTTGAAGTGGGAGGCGGGGATAGGTGGGAGGAAGGACAGGTTAGGGAGGAGGGGACGAGCTGGCTGGTTTTGGGATGCGGTAGGGGGACGGGAGATTTTGAAGTTTGTGAAGTCCACATTGAAACAATTGGGCTGCAGGGTTCATAAGCAGAATATGAGTTGCTGTTCCTGCAACCTTTGGATGGCATCGTTGTGGCACTGCAGGAGGCCCAAGATGGACATGCCATCTGAGGAATGGGAGGGGTATTTGAAATGGTTCACGGCTGGGAGGTGCAGTTGTTTAGTGCGAACTGAGCGTAGGTGTTCTGCAAAGCAATCCCCAAGCCTCCCCAGTGTAGAGGAGGCCACAACGGGAACAGCAGATGCAGTATTCCACATTTGCAGATCTCAAGAACATTAACTACTAAAATATCTACCAATCAAAATCGAGAACATTAACTACCAAAAATATCCACTAATCAAAATCGAGAACATTAGCTACTCTTAGGCAACTTATATAAATGCGAGCACCAGAGGACTCACCCACCTACGTACTGATGATATCTTCTTGACTGGAGACGAAATGTTTGCAATTCATTTGCCAAGCTCAGTGAACAAACCAACAGCCAACCAATTTACCTGAACTATCAATATTTCGCATCATCTCTAAGCAATTCAGTATCTTGGCAGTCACACAGTGCTGCTTTTTTGTTCCAGAAGACTCTGATCTTTTCTTGTACGTTTGCAACAAACTCAGAGTAAGGGTCAAAGTGACCAGTTGGTAGCACAACATGGCAGCAATAACCAACACTGAACCCGGTAATACAATGCTCAGAGTTATCCTGTTAAAAGTCCTAAGTGGATGGTCACTTTGGTTTCCAGCTCATGCCAATTCACTGGATAGGATTCCTCATCAGTGCACAGACAGACTACCAGATGGAGGAGGTGGATGGCACTCCACATAAAGTACCTAAGTTCCTCTGCAGACCAACCAAAAGTCTAGAACATTTACTCTATGAGATTCCTGTGACAGAAGCTACAGAGTAATCTTCTTGGTACTCACACATCCTCCAGTGACCGCATGCTGGAATGGATAGAGATAGAGGAAGCTGACGTGCTGAAAATTTTGTCAAACATTAAGATTGACAAGTCGCCAGGCCCGGACCAGATTTGTCCTCGGCTGCTTTGGGAAGTGAGAAATGAAATTGCTTCGCCACTTGTGAAGATCTTTGCATCCTCGCTCTCCACTGGAGTCGTACCTGAGGACTGGAGAGAGGCAAATGTAATTCGTCTCTTCAAGAAAGGAAATAGGGAAATCCTAGGCAATTACAGACCAGTAAGTCTCACGTCTGTTGTCTGCAAGGTGTTAGAAAGGATTCTGAGGGATAGGATTTATGACCATCTGGAGGAGCATGGCTTGATCAAATACAGTCAACACGGCTTTGTGAGGGGTAGGTCATGCCTCACAAACCTTATCGAGTTTTTTGAGGATGTGACTTGAAAAGTTGATGAGGGTCAAGCTGTGGATGTGGTGTATATGGACTTCAGTAAGGCATTTGATAAGGTTCCCCATGGTAGGCTCATTCAGAAGGTCAGGAGGAATGGGATACAGGGGAACTTAGCTGCTTGGATACAGAATTGGCTGGCAAACAGAAGACAGCGAGTGGTAGTAGAAGGAAAATATTCTGCCTGGAAGTCAGTGGTGAGTGGGGTTCCACAGGGCTCTGTCCTTGGGCCTCTACTGTTTGTAATTTTTATTAATGACTTGGATGAGGGGATTGAAGGATGGGTCAGCAAGTTTGCAGACGACACAAAGGTCGGAGGTGTCGTTGACAGTATAGAGGGCTGTTGTAGGCTGCAGCGGGACATTGACAGGATGCAGAGATGGGCTGAGAGGTGGCAGATGGAGTTCAACCTGGATAAATGCGAGGTGATGCATTTTGGAAGGTCGAATTTGAAAGCTGAGTACAGGATTAAGGATAGGATTCTTGGCAGTGTGGAGGAACAGAGGGATCTTGGTGTGCAGATACATAGATCCCTTAAAATGGCCACCCAAGTGGACAGGGTTGTTAAGAAAGCATATGGTGTTTTGGCTTTCATTAACAGGGGGATTGAGTTTAAGAGTCGTGAGATCTTGTTGCAGCTCTATAAAGCTTTGGTTAGACCGCACTTGGAATACTGCGTCCAGTTCTGGTCGCCGTATTATAGGAAAGATGTGGATGCTTTGGAGAGGGTTCAGAGGAGGTTTACCAGGATGCTGCCTGGACTGGAGGGCTTATCTTATGAAGAGAGGTTGACTGAGCTTGGTCTCTTTTCATTGGAGAAAAGGAGGAGGAGAGGGGACCTAATTGAGGTATACAAGATAATGAGTGGCATAGATAGAGTTGATAGCCAGAGACTATTTCCCAGGGCAGAAATGGCTAGCACGAGGGGTCATAGTTTTAAGCTGGTTGGTGGAAAGTATAGAGGGGATGTCAGAGGCGGGTTCTTCACACAGAGAGTTGTGAGAGCATGGAATGCGTTGCCAGCAGCAGTTGTGGAAGCAAGGTCATTGGGGTCATTTAAGAGACTGCTGGACATGCATATGGTCACAGAAATTTGAGGGTGCATACATGAGGATCAATGGTTGGCACAACATTGTGGGCTGAAGGGCCTGTTCTGTGCTGTACTGTTCTATGTTCCATGTTCTATGTGTTTGTGAACATAAGAACATAAGATCTCCAGATCACACTGACTCATTTTCAAGGTTGATAAATGTGGAAGAGGGGATATACCCATAGGTACTTCTTATTTCTACATAGACTCAAATACATTAATCTCCTTCACAAAAGATACAGGAATAGCTCTACACAAATTGAATGTAACCGGCTGGACAGGAGGCAGAATAGATGCACTCCTCTCTCTAAATGAAGGGCACTGTCAGGGACTTTAAATAAATATTTCAGAGAAGCAAAATGGACAGCTAAAACTTGTAGAATCCCAAGTAAATACTCAAATAAAAGCAAAATACTGTGGATGTTGGAAATCTGAAATAAAAGCAGAAAGTACTGCAGAAACTCAGTAGGCAACATCTATGGAGAGAGAAACAGAGTTAACATTGTGAGACTAGCATGACTCTTCTTCACAAAGCCTTGACATCACCACTTTGGTTTCCTGCCCACTCCCGGCGGTGTTTTCAATTTCTGAGCAAAAGAAATAAATGTAGTACAGATGTCCATTGGTACAGTCCAACTGGACTGTATTATGCTGACAAACTGCAAAGTCACCCATAGTTCCCTAATAGAGATGAGGGAAACATCATCCACGAGCACCAGCTCACTTATCGCTTCTACTAAATTTTGGCTATCATCAGTGAGATCTCATCCTTCTCCAGATCTTTGCTCTGACTTCAAATTGCTCCTGACATTGAATGTGGGTGCTGGCCTTGGATCACAGGTTAAAATTGCCATTGTATCAATCCCATTTTAAGGATTGACACCAGCCTCAATGGCAAGATTCACTACCTGCTCTGAACTCCTGAAAATGACAACTCTACCAAACATTTTTGAGGTGATCACAATGGTAGCTGCATTAACAAAATTGGCTACAGATTTTCTACCTGTCTCAAATATCATATTGGGATCAATATAAACTTTATCCCATGTCTCTTGCTGATGAGCTGGAATGGGATGGGATCACAAAACCATCAGAGTTGCTGGAGGCAGCTACCCTTGCATACATGGGGTTGAGTATCTCCCTTGGTGACTGAGGTTGTCTAATGTTTTCTTGTTTTTTTTATTTCTCTCCAGATCACACTGACACATTTTCAAGGCTGATAAATGTGGAGGAGGGGATATACCCATGGATACTTCTATAATGTCTTCCCTGATTTAACAAAAGAAACTAGAGAAAGAGACAAAATACAATGTGAGTAGGGATCCAGCAAGAGATAGAGGACAATGTTAAACAGTCAGGATGGGTAAGTATCTTTTCCTGACTGATTTAGTGGTGATATTGGTGCTCGATGTGGGGAAGGGAAATGTTTTGCTTTCCTTCCGAGATCAGGTACTCTTCTTTCCCTCTCCCACAAATACAGGTACGGGCATATTTCACCATAGTGAACAAAGTGTAGAGCTTCACTTATTTGTTTCCCAAAGTTCTTGTGCTGTTGCTGTTTATTTGTTGTTCTTCTGCTCCTTTCTTCTTTAGTTATTTAAACGGCTCATCCTCTTTCAAGCAAACGTGCCATGCAGCTCAACCCCGAGTCTCAGATTTTCTTTCTCCCTCTTCCAGAAGTCTCACATTCTAATTTTACATCTTTAACACTGATACCTTCTCCACTTCCACATTCCACGCACTGGAAGGCACTGGTATCTCAGAGACAGGAAGTATTCTTAAAGCACTCAAAAATAGTTAGCTAGTTTGAATATACAGATAGTCTTGAGAGAAAGAAGAAATGATGTAAAGCACGGGTAAAAAGAAAACAGGAGAATACAAAGAAAGTTCTCTGTAGATTCAGGCAAGTGCTTTCTCATAGGCGTGGCAAGATAGTGGTATGGCTCAGGAAATAATTGTTAACCAAAACAATCCTTAACTTCCTCAACCCCAAAATTAATATATGTCTGAAGCTGAAGACCAAAAAACCCACATAGCTGATTTTTAGCTGACACATCTGTTCATTTATACATTGCTTCTCTTCATCTCCTATTTCTGAAAGAAAGATGAACAATTATTGAGCCCTTCCGAGGACAGACACTTGTCTTAAAAACACGATGTATGCCATTTCATAATGGCAATAGATACAAGTTGCATTGATTAGTTTTAAATTCTGCAATATTTAAATATTATTCTGTTTATTTCAAATATTTGACAATTCTACTGTAATAAATGCTGATTGTTTTAAAGCTTGTACTCTTGCATTAAAACAATGCTGCTTTAATGATGAAGGGTCTAGGCCCGAAACGTCAGCTTTTGTGCTCCTGAGATGCTGCTTGGCCTGCTGTGTTCATCCAGCCTCACATTTTATTATTCTGCTTTAATTCTTTTGTCTTAAATTTCCATCCGGTTTTACATTCTTTAATAGCAATTTAGCAGTACTTTTAAGTATTTTATAGCAATGCTGTGTAATATATAAAGTTCTAAATTCTGCATTAGAACAATATTGTACACACTGGGAATTAATCCATTTAAAAAAAAACACAAAATGGTATTTTTTTCAACTTCTAAAGGTTTAGTTTACCTCCTTCAGCAGCCAAAATGGAGGTTTCCTGTCTCTTCAGAAACAAAATGATATTTTCCCATCTTTCATAGTCTAAATACCCTTTTATATTTTTAGTTAAGCCTTGTGGCAGCAACCTTAATAAATAATACTTTTGAAACTGCCAAGAAAAAGTTGCATTAATCAACATGTTAACTTTGTTTCTCACTCAACAGATGGTACTAGGCCTTCTAGGCATGCTCTTTTGAGTATTTACAGGACCTACTGTTTCTTCAGCATTCCAGCATTCACTGTGTTTAATTTTATTCTATGTGACAAAATAGTTCTTTCCACTAAGTTACCTTTCTTGTATTCTCACTGGGGGTGTGAAAGAAAGGTGACAAACCTCCTTAGATACAGAACAAGCCTTCAAGTCTTGGCCAGTGCAATCAGAACCAGATCTAATTCCATTGGTTACATCTAAAAATCAGATAGCCAATAATGATGCAGTGACTGCATCAGTTCACTATATTTATAGAAAGCACATGGCAAGAATTATGAAGGTGAAAATTTATTTAACCATCACATGCTCCAAAACTGTTGTGACATTTTCAATAATTACATTGAAAAAGGGAAGACTGTTAATTGAATGAAGATACATGTGTGTGTCCCAATGGGAGTAAAATATTTTCCATAATTTTTTAAATGATGTTTAGGAATATAAATATGATAAAAGTATTAGTCAAGAAGATTTTCTATCACCTTGCTGAAATGTTGTTCCTTTATTGCTTATTTTGTGGATGCAGCTTGTATGTCCATACACAGAATGTGGCTGAGCATACAAATGTGACTGCCATTGTAGTTGACCCTGAACTTACTCTTGCCTGTTAATTTCTCAGGTCTATTTCTAAGCAAGCATTAAGTAGCCTCTAGAGATTTAACTGACTTCCTAACAGGCATTCCCACCACTCCCTGAAGATGCTCCCATCAGCCCAACCTCAGTTGAGAACAGTTAGTTTTGCACAGACCAGGGATCAGAACAACAATAGAATTGCAGAACTTGCTGTTTTGTAAAGATCAACACCAACTATTTGGCTATTGCAGGAAATTTTACTATGTTTAATGTTAATCACCAGGAATTATTTGTATTCTAATCAATATTCTGATCGTGAAATGTCACATCCAAACCATTTGCACACCTGGAAATTTTGTCAAAAGTCTTCTTCAACTACCATGTTTTTGGGATACACTGAATATTTCTTCATTTCTTTGTAGGTTTAATCTTACATATAAATTGTCACAACAGGAGTTTAAATGCACCCTGGTCAGCATATAAATGAAATTGCCTTAAGTAGTAGTTAGAATCATACTCACTATTAGTCCTCTTCTCAACAGCCATGAGATGGAAGTATGGATAATTAGAAGAATTTGATGTTTCAGAATATTATTCTACTTGTGTGCGGAGGTCTTGCCTTTTTCGCTGCGATGAAAAAGCGAAGCATTCTATTTGGTTTTTAAATGTAAGCCTTCAGTATTGTGATCGACTGCTAATAATTTAGAACATAGAACATAGAAAAGTACAGCACAGTACAGGCCCTTCGGCCCACGATGTTGCGCCGTGGAATAATCCTAATCCAAAAACAAAATAACCTAACCTACATTCCCCTCAATTCACTGCTGTCCATGTGCATGTCCAGCAGTCGCTTAAATGTCACTAATGACTCTGCTTCCACGACTACCACTGACAAAGTATTCCATGCGCTCACAACTCTCTGGGTGAAGAACCTACCTCTGACATCTCCTCTATACTTTCCTCTGCTACTGATCAATTTAATTTTTTTTTGCCATGCGAGGTCAGTGAGAATAAAAAACTTTAAGAACTTGAATTTCTGATTGTTTAAAAAAAATTTCTCCAGTCTCCAGCAAAATAAACATTTCATGTGGCTCTTCGTATTCAAGTTATGTATCAGAATTATATATTCGAGGAAAAAAACCTCTAAATTATTCCAAACTCTCTTTTTATTTAATCTCAATTTCATAAACATTCAAAATCAAGACAACCCCAATTCCAGTACATGACTGGTAACATATCTAAAAATGTTACATACGCCAAAATACTGAACAGTTTGCAACACCAGAGAAAAATAATCTGACAATTTTAAATGCAGCACAGGTACAGTTCTGAGTTTTGGAAAATAGCCAGCAACAGCATGGTCAAGAAGATTATGTACGACACTTTAACTCATTTTCTTCAATTACAATAGAAATATGTTAATTATGTAAACATTTTACAATATTTCAGTGGCAAAGGTAAAACACTTATACATGTTCTATTTGCTTTTTAAATTCACAGTCACATTGAAAACAACAACTAATAACACTTTAATAAAGACCAATATTTCTGACTGGCAAGTGAAGATGGTGAGTACATGGTTGAAAAATTCGTTCCAGTGAGCTTTCTGTTGCATCTTATTTAATCTTTCTATTGCACACTGCATTATAAAAGAAGGGCTTTTGGCTTCTTGATTCAGACTTGATTGCCTCTTCCAAACCTCACTTCATTGCCTCAGTCTCAGTTCTAGAATATAGTTACTTACACTCAGACTTAACTTTGAGCCATAGGCTTGTTAAATGAAATTTTACACCTAAACCACAGCTCACCAACAAAATCTTTTGCTCTTAAAACTTTTGTATGCAATTTTGTTTTATTTTCATTTTGGCCTTGGTTTGTAAATAAACAATTTTTCTAAAATGACATTCTACTTACTGCTATTTGACACTATTTACTTTATATAATGGAAATACTCAACATTTTTTACATAAATCAGTAACAGCTCACTTTTTGACATATAATTTTGTGTATGATTGACTGTAGACAGCTTCTTTTCACCGGATTTGAGATTTTCACTACAGGTTTGAAATTCTTTAAGTTGCAGAATGTCTGTTGCTATTTTACAATGAAAGCATTAGTTTGAAAACAGAACTTTGGAATTATATAACCAAATATATCCAATGTAGCACAGTCTATGATAGGCCTGCCACATTAATTTGACGTGCTTGATCTCCCAATGAAATGGGAATGTAAAAACAGCACTGTTTTAGAATCAATGCCAATTACCTAGCTTGGATGCTAGATATGTCATTTTGTGCCAAAGAAACCTAAAGTGGAATTCATTTTCCCATGCATACTGATCATTTGCTCTGTGGGCGATGAGCACTGGAAGGCCAAATCATTGTATGTATTGTAATGATAAATAGGCCTCATTTTCCTCATTAGAAGAAGAATTAAAGTTCAGAAGTAATTTGAGTCACACCTAAGTCCTGAAAGTCATCCCTTGCTTGGAGTGCTAAAGATGACATTTCCACTGCTAGTCATACTTCCCGGTGTGCATTCCCTACACTATTGTGGAACAATGTATTATGTGTGGTATTCCTTACTCTGCTGCTGGTCTGCCACTCGAGCTTCATCCCTGAGGAACAGCAAAAATCTTTGAAGCACCTTTTAAAATTTTCGTCCAAAAAAGCATAGAGAATGGGATTAAGGCTGCTATTGGTATAACCAAGTGCTACTGAGAAATAATAGCAGGCAGATACTACTGTAGTTTCAGGCACATCTGTCAAAGCTTTGACTAATACAAAAATGTGAATGGGAGTCCAACAGATGATGAAAACTGCTACAACAATGAGGACCATATGAGTGATTCGACGCAAGTTTCTGTCTTTCTCTCTGGAACCAGAAAGTAGCCTCACACTCTTTAAACGCAGAATCATCAGGCTGTAGCATGCAGAGATGATGAGAACAGGGATAACAAAGGCAAAGATAAAAACACAGATTTTCAGTATGGTGTCCCAGTACCAGTAGGGTTGTGGGAATTTCAACTCACATTCGACACTCCCTGTTGAATAAGAAAAACAAAAGTCTGCAGTTATGATGACATCTGGAGTCATAACTATTACAACCAAACCTTCTTAACTGAGACTGTTATTTTATTTTAAATGGTAAATTTAATTTCCTTGAGGAATTTTTATATCAATATAATCAATTTACTGAATAGTCCACTCAAATGAAGAAATTATCAACAAGATCCCTTTGTTTTTGTTGCTGTTGAGAGAGAATAGTTCCAAATCATAGAAAGAAACAGCCATGGACAACTAGATAAAAGGGACAGCATAAAACTAAAAGAAAGGGTTTACGAAGGTGCAAAGAACAGCACAGGTGTTGCCTAATGGGAAAGATTCAAAGACCAGCAATGTGCCACAAAGCAGCATCAAATGAGCTACTAAAAGGGATTATATGAAAAGAAATTTGCAAAGGCCATCAAAACTAATAAAATAAATTTTATAGTAACATAAAGCGGGTGTTTAGGAGCAAAGTTGGCCCACTGAAGGTTGAATGTGAGGATATTATTGATGACTGTCAGGAAATGGAGTCAGGTTAAATAATTATGTTGCTTCAATATTTACAATAGAAAAGGAGAATAACTTGCCAGAAGTCCTGAGGAAATTAATAGTAGTCGGGGACAGACACTCATAAAACTAATGTAAGTAAAATATTAACAGTGAGGAAATTAATAAAACTAAAGAATGACAAATCCCCAGAACCTGATAGCTTCTATCCATGAGTATTAAAGGGAGTAGGAAGCATGGTGCAGATGGCCTAATGAAAATCTTTCCCAGGTTACAGGAGTTGTCCCTTTAAATTGGAAAATTGCACCTGTCACATTTTTTTTAAAGAAAGGTGAAAGAGGAAAACTAGGAATTACAGATCAATTAGTGTAACATATATGGTAGGAATATTGTTGGAGCCTGTAATTAAGGATTGGATAACGAAACATCTTGAAAATTTTCATTTAGTCAGGGAGAGCCAGCAGGGACTCACGGTATGTAAGTTATTCCTGACAAACCTTGTTAATTTTTTAGGAAGAGATAACAAAGATGATGGACAGAAGAATGTTTCTGGATGTTCTTTACAGAGAATTCCAGAAAATGTCCCATATAAAGACTTAACCTAAAGTTGAACCCCATGGAATTGAGGGCAAATTACTGGCATGGCTAGTAAATTGGTTGATTGACAGGCACCAGAAATTTGGAATAATGCAAAATTATCAAATTGTCAGGATGCGACTAGTGGTGTCCCATGAGGAGCTGTATTATGACCTCAGTAATTTACATTATTTATTCATGACTTGGAGGACGGCATAGAAAGTCATATCTTCAAATTTGCTGATGACACAAAGTTAGGTGACTTTATAGGCAGTGTAGGTGATAGCATAAACACCAAAAAGGATAAAATGAGCAAAATCATAGCGGACTTCAATGTAAGCAAGAATGAGATTATTCATTTTGGACTGATAAAGGATAGCTGAAAGTACTTTCTAGATGATATGAAGTTATATGCAATGGCTGTCTAAAGAGGTTTGAGGGTTTAGGTGCACAGTTCTTGAAAATGGCATGAGTAGGTGCAGAAAATAATCAAACAAAGCTAATGAAATGTTGGCATTTATACCTAGATGACTGAATTATAAGAATGGAGAAGTTTTACTGCAATTGTACAAAATTCTGGAGTACTGTGAGCAGATCTTGGCACCAAACTTTGAAGGATATATTGGCTTTGGAGGGAGTACACCATGGGTTTACAAGAATGTCACCTGACTTCAGGGGTTAATTTATACAAATTAGGCCTGTTTTCTTTAGAATTTAGAAGGTTAAGGAGTGATCTGATTGGCTTTTTCAAGATATTAACAGGAAAACACAGTTTGATAAACTATTTCCACTAGTTGGGGATTCTAGAACGAGAGGGCATTGTCTAAAATTGGAGCCAGACTGCTCAATAGAAATGTTAGGAAACATTTCTACATTCAAAGGTTGGGAGAGATTTGGAACTCTCTTCCACAAATGATAGTTGGTACTAGGTGAGTTGTTAACTTTAAATCTGAGATAGATAATCTTTTTGTTAAACAAAGGTAATAAGGGATAGGAGCCAATGGCAGTTATATTATGGAGTTAGGCTATAGATCAGCCATGATCTCACTGAATGGTGTAACAGACTCAAGGGGCTGATTAACCTACTTCTATTCCTATATGCATGCAAGGACCTCAGGACCCTGGAGCAACTTTGCAATAATGTTATGAACTACACATCACTCGTCATAATTAGCAGAGTGGGCAGAGTCAGCCTAATCTAGATTCTGAAAGAATCAGATGAGCACATGTACACGAGCACATTTAGAACATAGCTTAGTCCTTTCCTAAAGTAGTTAGAAAATCAAAGCCTGGTATATTTAGGATAATCATGAGTAGCATTATTTAGTATTAATGTGCAAGTCAAAGCCTGAAGACAGTTTCTGACTGCCTTTTCCGCAACATGTCTCACTTGAACCCAAACTCATTGTGTGGCATCCAGCTACACAATGATAAATATCCTTTGTTTAATGGGAATCAAAATAAACACAGGTTACAAATGCATAACAGGAAAACAATGAGCAAATACAAAGGTAAGTCTCACTTAAAATAGTCCATAGTGTGAAGACCTTGCCTTACTACCAAACTAACAAGATACTTGTTATAGGTTTACAGTTTCACACTATGCTGATATTTATTCATGTCTTGTAATAACATTCAGCAACAGATTTGAACTTTCAGGTTTCATAGGTATAGTTATCACCAGCAGAGCACACTTACGCAAATCCTGTGCCTTGGGTCACAGCAGTCTTGATAGTGTAGTTTCAAAAGTTCCTTTTCAAACGAACAATCAAAAACACCTCAGTTCATCATTTGGCCACCAATGGGAAAACACCTTGCCCTTTAACATGTGCAAATTTTCATTTGTTTTCCAGATTTTGGACCTTTTTAGCACACATTGCCTATCTCTGTCTCCTTTGCTGCCAAAAGGAAAATTAACATCTTCCTAATAGTTTTCATCTTCTCCTCACGAGAATTTTCCATGTTTCTCTTTTTCTTTCTGTATCCTCTTTGTGTCTGCATCAGTTCTCTGTTGTCTTCACTCTCTAGTCCTCTCTTCTAGCTTTCCTTTGTGTCAGCAACTCTCCTTTATATGTGGCAGCCACATGACTCTTTCTTAACCTCCTTTCTATTTGTAATGCATCCAGCTACATTAGGGATCACCAAGTAATATTGCCACTTCTTATTATTCACTTTTTCTAAACTCTGACCCCCCGAAAGAATTACAATTGATCCGTTTCCGATGGACACAAACTATTAAAAGTTATTTTCAAATGTACTTTAAAACCATTACAGGTTCTTGAGCATTCTTCTTGTCAAAAACGTCTCATTTTGTTAATGCTTTTGACTTTCAGGGCCATTCACAGGAAATAACAATATAAAGGGAAAGCAACCTTTTTACTTTATGAGAAGACACTGCTGACCAATTGGTAAGTGAATCCTGATTGTTAGAGGCATTGCTATGGAGAAAGCACCAGTTAGCTGATAACTGACAGCTAAATACCAAGCCTTGCTAAATTCAAGCCAGGCAGGTTGAGGTCAAGGCCTGAAGAATGAATCTGAGAATGGCTAGCACCTACTTTGTCAAGTTGAAACAAGTGCCAGATGTGTATATGTTCTGTCTGTCTGCAAAATATTATGTTTCTGCATAATAATACATGTGACTTCCATTGCTTTCTATTCAAACAATATTAAAAAAAATTCTCCTGAAGATTGGTATTTCTTGTAATTGCCCTGATGCTGAAAAGCTTTCAATAAAATATCATTTTTTTTAGCAATACATATGGTCTTTACTATCAATTAATAATGTAATTACAGATTTCTCAAAACTTTAGTGAATGTATAAGTTTTATTTACTGTAGTGCATCTGGGCCAAACAGCATTTGCTTAGGATTATCCTCAGGAGTCATGCTATATCACATATACTATCTATGTACAGAATCTTTTATGGTCCTGAATGATGTGAGCTGTGGTGAAAGATCTGTGAGAATCACATGAAAAGTCCAGAGAGGCCTTTCTTGAAGTCAGGAGCACCTAACTGTATTCACCTACCAAGTTCTGGACATTGTGATGCGATTCTCACCATATACAGTCATAGAGTTATATAGAATCAAATAGACCCTTTTGTTCAACTCATCTGCGGCGACCAGGCATCCCAATCTGACCTAATTCCATTTGGCAGCATTTGGCTAATATCCCTCTAAACTTTTCCTATTCACATGCCCATATAGATGCTTTTTAAATGTTGTAATTGTACCTGCCTCCACCACTTCCTCTTGCAGCTCATTCTATACACATACCACCTTCTGCAGAGAAAGGCTATCTGTTGACTCCCTTTAAATCTTTCCCCTTTAATCTTAAACCTGGTCCTCTAGTTTTGGACATCCCCATCCTAAGAAAAAGACGTTGGCTATTCACCCTATCCATACCCGACATAATTTTGTAAACCTGTACAAGGTTACACCTCAGCTTCCGACTCTACCGGGAAAAAGGCACCACCCCATCAGCCTTTCCCTATAACTCAAACCCTCCAGTCCTGGCAATACCCTTGTAAATCTTTTTTGAACCCTCTCAAGTTTAACAACATACTTCCTTTAGAAGGCCGATCAGAACTGTAGGCAGTATTCCAAAAGTGGTCTCACCAGTGTCCTGTACACCACAACATGATATCCCAACTTCTATACTCAATGTTCTGACCAACAAAGGCAAGCATACAAAATGTCTTCTTCACTACCCCGTCCATCTGCGATTCCACTTTCAAGGATCTATGCACCTGCGCCCCAGGTTTCTTTGTTCAGCAATACTTGCAATGACACTACTATTAACTGTATAAGTCCTACCCTGGTTTGCCTTGCCAAAATGCAACGTCTCTCATTTATTTAAACTAAACTCCATCTGCCACTCCTCAGTCTATTGGCTCATCTGATCAAAGTCCCATTGTTCTCTGAGGTAATCTCCTTCACTGCCCACTGTACCAAACTTACTAACACAGCAAACTTATTAACTATGCTTCCTATTATTCACATCCAAATAATATATATAAATGACGGAAAGCAACAAGCCCAGCACCAATCCTTGTGGCATACCGCTGGTCGCAGGCCTGCAGTCCAAAGGTAGGGTCGCTACCGTTGGCCTCATTGTCTCTGAGTAATGAAAGGAACACTATCTAGGGTTCTTGCTTCTGATTGAAATTAATAATCAGTGCATGTGGACAGGACGGGAGTTTTTTGTGTTAGCTCCCTCAATTGAATAGTCTGTTCACCCATGGCCTGAATATGAGTGGGAAGTAGGATCCATTTTGAGAATAAGTAGGAATATGGAGTTGGTCCATGAATAGGTCAGCCATAATCATAACAGATAATTAAGCAGACTAGAGGGGTCAAATAGCCCAATCTTGCTCCTAATTTACATGTCCATGTGCATACTCATATGTACAATAATGGATTACTTAAATAGGGTATCAGATGGTCACCCAGTCAAGGATGCAATTGGAGACAAAAGGAGAGGATAATGTTGTAGAGAACACCAATAAAGGAACCAAAGGATGCAGTTCACAGAACAAAAGCCTGAATCTTTCCAAAAATTGTTGTTTTGTCGATGTTATACCTGCCTTCTAAAGACACTGATGAAAAGCATTTCTTCAGTCAGGTTTCAATGTGGAAGATGAGTTAATTGAACCTCTGTATTTACCCCACGGTGGCGCCTGAGATGGCAAGTTTTAAGTTAAAAATAACAAAATAATGTCATTTCTGAAGAAGGGTCCCAACACAAAACATCAGCTTTCCTGCTTCTCTGATGTGGCTTGACCTGCTGTGTTCCTCCAGCTCCACACTGTGTTATCTCTGACTCCAGCATCAGCAGTTCTTACTACTCCAAAATAATGCTCAACTTTCTCTGTGGAAACAAAATTCATGACAACTTTCACCTTGCTTATAACATCTGTCATTAACACCTCTAACATCCAAGCATAATTCATCAAAATTATTCATTATAATTTCCAATTTCCACTTTAATCAAAGCTGCCAATGTAAATTTATCATATTGCAATGACACCCTCCCAATATTGAAGTCTTTGCAGTATCATAGGCAACCAGTAAACACTCTAATTTTTTTTTCTATATCCTTGAACATATAATTCTCTAAATCTTCCTCTTTTTAAATGAGCTATCTCTTCCTGCAGCTTGAAGCCCTCCAAATCTCAAGCATTTAACTTAGGCTGTGTGTCCTGACATCCTGGAAGTTTCACATTGTGCATTACAGAAAGTTCTGCACATGCACACTTTGTGGGTTTTGCCAGTAAAAAAACATGAAGCTGAATGCAAATAAGCACAATAACTGATGTATCTCCTGATAACCCCAAAAGGGTCACATTGCACATGCGAATGTTACTAGTAAGGAAGGAACAGACTGAAAGAGGTATATAATCATATATAATTATAGACATATCAATCATGGGCAAAGGAATATATCACAGTTAAGTTTGATTTATCATCATTGAATGTCAATGTAAAACTTCTTTCTAAAAGAGTCAGTGGATAGGTATTGGAGTGGGCATCCCGGTTGATATTTTATTTCCTTCCCAGTTCTCCTGCTGCCACATTAGCTGAGATTGACTAAGTCACCAAAGGCCCGATAGTAGGATTGAGCTGTTTTGGATGCAAGCTTGACAAATTCGCTGAAGTAAAAAGAAAAGCATGAAGCTGGAATTAACACAAGATTTCATGTTTCTACTGGACTGGAGATGATGAAGACTATCAGAGGATTTGCAGAATGAAAATCAAGTCTCGTCTGAAGTCAGAAGATGGCTCAGAGGAATCAGATCAAGACAAAACAACTTCCAATTTACATATCATCAGAAAGGTATACATACTGTTCATATTTCTGATGCCACAGTCAAGACAGACATAGAAAATCGGAATCCAGAAATTCAAATAAAAGTTTCAAGTCACCACTGAGAGATCAGGACCAAAACTGGAAACATTAGAGATGGAAATGTTAATCTCCCAGTCTCTGAAGGCCTGTAATTTTAAATGGGAGACAGCCAACAGACCGCACGTACAATGCACATTGTGAAAACAAAAGTTATAGAGGTAATTGGACCAGATATGGAATATGGCCAAGCTACTTTCCATATACCACAGGTTAATATAGCAGGAGGAGGAAGAATAATGCAAACAACAGATTTTGAGTGCAAAATTGCAATGGCAAATATGAAAGTACCAGTTATTAATATTAATAGAAGTGGAGCAAAAACAATCAGTCATTACTTCACCAAAGACTGATGCTGATCTTAACGTATCTGGAAATTGTGATGACTTAAAATGTCCAACAACTGATAGTCAAAAGTTAAAAGTTGGTGGTCCAGGTTTCAACACACAAGACAGGAAGATAAATATCAAAATGAAGACACCGAATTCACATGTAAATGAAAATACATGGACGAAAATAGAAACACCAGATCTGGACATTGGTATGAGCGCTCCTGAGGTAGTCATTAAAATATCTGGACCAAGGATGGAAGATGAGATTGCAATACCTGCAATAGATATGAATTTTGGAGGGGGTGCTAGTGAAATCATAATTCGGAATTTTAACTTGCCAGAAAGCAGGATCAAAACGCATTAGTCTTATTTTAACCTGGAAGGCAAAGGCACAAAAGCAACAGTGAATGTTAATGTGAATGATAGTAAATTGGCCTGTGGCATCAAAAGCTCTACATTTAACAAGACAGGATTAACTATTTCTGGGCCCAAGATGACAATGCCTGATATTTATTTAGAGCAGAAAGGTCCAAAAGAGGCAGGTAATGTTGAATTACCTGACATCAATCAGGATCTTATCAAGGGTCTGGATCTGAATACCAGTGATCCCAAAGTTGACATCAAAGAACCTGACAGCAAAGGAAAGGGGCTTAAGCTTTCACTGCCTTCTATGAATTCGCCCATTGTTAAAAACTGCAGACATCAACTTAAATCTTAAAGGCTCAACAGGAAAAGGTGACCATGGTAAGACCTCCCCACAGCAAATATAAAGGGAGAGATCATAGAACCCAAAGTAGATATAGATATAGTTGTACCAGATACACACATTAGATACCACATTACAAAGTCAAACTTAAAGGGACTAAAGACAGAAGGTGAGGCTCATGTACCTGATGTAGGTTTAAATGTTAGAGGAGGGTCTGGTAAAATCAAAGGCCCTAATTGAGAGATGCAAGACTTAAGCAACTCAAAGCAAAAGTTCAAAAATCCAGATATCAATCTGAACTTCTAAGGCCAAGAAATCACAAAAGATGTTGATGTCCCTAGTGTTAACTTGGAGATGATCTCAAAGGCTCAAATGTGAACATTAAAGGTCCCAAACTTGATACTGAAGGGTGTGAGGCTGAAGACTTTCTTTGCCTTCAGTAGATAAGGGCTCCTGTCATTCATCTGAGTCTCAAAGACTTGAGAGTGAAAGATGACTATGACATTGGACGTTGTTCTACCAACTTAAGAATGGGTGATAGTAAAATAGCCACAGCAGATGTGAATGTCCCTGATGTTGATCTAGATGGTTATATCAAAGGGCCAGATGTGAACACTAGAAGGTCTGATAGTTGACATGAAGGGACCGGATGCTAGAAGTCGTGGCCTTAAGTTGCTCTAGCATTTAATAACTTTGCCCAAGACAAAGGCACCAGACTTTGATTTGAGTCTCAATGGCCCACAAATGAAAGGTGACAATGACAATGACATTCCATCTGCCAATTTTGAGGGTGAGATCAAAAAATCCCATGGTGGACATAGATGTTCCTGAGCCTGACAGTAAAGGTCCCAGTGGAACATTCAACATGCCTAATTCAAAATGCCCACGTTTGGAATAGATGGAGGGAAAGGAGATCAGCCACACAGAAGTTTTGATCCTAATCTTCCCATTGCCAATGTCAGTCTAACTGGTCTAAAGACAGAAGGTGATATTGATGTGCCTTATGTAGACATTGGTGGAGGTTCTGGTAAAATCAAAGGTCTGAAATTATATATGCCAGGCTTGAATATTTCAAGACTCAAGATAGAAAATCCAAATGTCAACCTGAAATTCAAAGGCCCAAAAGCCGCAGCAGAGATAGACATTTCTACGGCCGACAATGAGACATCAGAATGGTGTGTTGCCACCCTGGGGCCAGAGTCAAAGAAGTCTTGGAGAGTGTGCAAAATATTCTCAAAGCAGAGCGTGACCAGAAGGAAGTTATTGTATGAGTTGGTACGAATGACCAAAGAAGAGAAAGGAATGAGGTTTTGAAGGGAGGGAGGTTAAAAAGTACGTCCTGAAGGGTAGTAATATTTGGATTAATCCCATGCCATTTGCTAGTGAGAGTAGGAATGGGAAGATAGAGTAGATGCATGTATGATTGAGGAGTTGGTGTAGTGGGTAGAGATTCACATTTCTGGATCATTGGAATCTCTTCTAGTGTAGAGGTGACCTGTATAAGAAGTAAGGTTGCATTTGAATTGGGAGGGGTCCATATCCTGGCAGTGAGATTTGCTGGTGATACTCAGGATGAATTAAAATAGTAAAGGGTGGGGGGAGGGGTTGTGAGGGACCAAAGGTGATAATGAGAAAACAGATAAATCTGAGGCTTATACAGTTAAGAGTATGAGCAGTCGAATAGTCAAGGCAGGCAAGAGCGATGCAGAAAACAAGGAAAGACTGATCAATCAAACTGCATTTATTTCAATGCAATTCAATGTCTACATAAGGCACATCAACACCACCTTCTGTCATCCAAAGACAGAAGGTGGTGTTGATGTGTCTTATGTAGACATTGGACGAGGTTCTGGTAAAATCAAATGTCTGAAATTATAAATGTCAAACTTGAATATTTCAAGACTCAAGATAGAAAAGCCAAATCTTAGCCTGAAATTCAAAGCACATCTGGGCCTTTGATATAGCCGTCTAGATCAACATCGGGGCATTCACATCTGCTGTGACTATTTTACTATAATCCATTCTTAAGATGGTAGAAAAAAGTCCAATGCCATAGTCATCTTTCACTCTCGAGTCTTTGAGACTCAAATGAGTGCCAGGAGCCCTTATCTACTGAAGGCATAGAAAGTCTTTAGACTCACATCCTTCAATATCAAGTTTGGGACCTTTAATGCTCACATTTGACCTTTGAGATCATCTCCAGGTTAATATTAGGGACATCAACATCATTTGTGGTTTCTTGGGCCTTGGAAGTTCAGATTGATATCTGGATTTTGAACTTTTGCTTTGAGTTGCTTAAGTCTTGCATCTCTCAATTAGGGCCTTTGATTTTACCAGATGAGCTCAGGGCATGGTTGGGAAGATGGGACTGGCACATCATAGCTATTATAGAAATGTGGCTCATGGGAAGGCAAGACTAGTAGCTTAATGTTCCAGGATATAGATGCTATTGGAGGATAGAAAGGATGACAAGAAAGGAGGAAGAGTGACATTTTTGGTTAAGGATAACATTACAGTTGTACTTAAGGGGGATATTCCTGGGAGTACATCCAGTGAAGTTATTATTGGGTTAACTGAGAAATAAGCAAGGGATAATTACCTTATTGAAATTATATTATAGATCACCCTATAGCCAATAGGAAGTTGAGAAGTACATTTATCAGGAGATCTTATTTATGTATAGGAATGATAGGATTGTAGAGGTAGGGGATTCTAGCTTTCCAAACATATTAGGACTGCCATAGTGTTAAGGGCTTGGATGGAGTGGAATTTATTAATTTTCTTACTCAGTATGTGGATGAACTTATTAGAAAAAGAGCAAAACATGACCTTCTCTTAGGAATTAGGCAGGGCATGTGACTGAGGTGTCAATGGGGGAGCACTGTGGGTCCAGTGATATCAATTCTACTGATTTTAAAATAGTTATGGAAAAGGACAGACCAGATCTAAAAGTTACAGTTCTAAACTGGAGGAAGGCCAATATTGATGGTATTAGGAAAAAAACTTACAAAAGCAGACTTGAAAAGGCTATTTGCAGGTAAAGGAGTGGTTGGAAAGTAGGAGGCCTTAAAAATTGAGATAGCCAGAATCCAGAAGCAATATGTTCCTATGAGTGTGAAGGGTAAGGCTGGTAGATCAGGGAATGCTAGATGATGAGAGAAATAGAGGCTCTGGTCAAAACAAAGGAGGCAGGCATCTGGGATTGAGTGAATCGATCAAGGAGTATAAGGACAGTAGAGGTATAGACAAGAGGGAAATAAAGAAATAGCTTTGGCAGATAGGATTAAGGAGAATCCAAAGAAATTCCACAAACACATTAAGGTCGAATGAGTAATTAGGGAGAGAATAGGGCCCCTTAAAGATCAATAACATAGTCTAAGTGTGGAACTACAGGAGACGGGTGAGATACTGAATGAATATTTTGTGTCAGTAATTATAGGGAAGGATATGGAAGCTAAAGAACTTGGAGAAATAAACAGTGATATCCAGAAAAGGGTCCATTATACAGATGAGGAGGTGCTTGACTTCTTAAAACACATAAAGATGGTTAAATCCCTAGAACCTGACCAGGTATATCCCTCCCACCCACAGCCTCCAAACTTATTCTTCCCCAACCCCGCAAGGCCCGTTTCTATCTCCTTCACAAAATACACAAACCCGCCTGCACTGGTCGATCTATTGTCTCAGCCTGTTCCTGCCCCACTGAACTCATCTCCACCTATCTGAATTCCATTTTCTCCCCTTTGGTCCAGGAACTCCCCACCTACGTCCGTAACACCACCCATGCCCTCCACCTCCTCCAGAACTTCCAATTTCCTGGAACCCAACACCTCATTTTCACCATGGATGTCCAGTCCCTCTACACCTGTATTCCTCATGCAGATGGCCTCAAGACCCTCCGCTTCTTCCTGTCCCACAGGCCTGACCAGTCACCCTCCTCCGACACCCTCATCCACTTAACTGAACTAGTCGTCACCCTCAACAACTTCTCTTTCGCTTCCTCCAGACAAAGCGGGTGGCCAAGGGTACCCGCATGGGCCCAAGCTATGTCTGCCTCTTTGTAGGTTACGTGGAACAGTCCCTCTTCCGCACCTACACAGGCCCCAAACCCCACCTCTTCCTCCGTTACATTGATGACTGTATCAGCGCTGCCTCTTACTCCCCAGAGGAAGTCGAACAGTACATCCACCTCACCAACACCTTCCACCCTAACCTCAAGTTCACCTGGGCCATCTCCTACACATCCCTCACTTTCCTGGACCTCTTAGTCTCCATCTCAGCTAACCAGCTAGAAACTGATTTCCATTTCAAGCCCACCGACTCCCACAGCTACCTAGACTACACCTCCTCCCACACACCCTCCTGCAAAAATTCCATCCACTATTCCCAATTCCTCTGCCTCCACCGCATCTGCTCCCAGGATGAGGCATTCCACTCCCGCACATCCCAGACATCCACGTTCTTCAAGGACCACAACTTTCCCCCAGCAGTGGTCGAGAACGCCCTTGACTGCGTCTTCCGTAACACATCGCTCACACCCTGCCCCGGCCACAACCGCCCCCAGAGGCACCCCCTTGTTCTCACATACCACCCCACCAACCTCCAGATACAATGCATCATCCTCTGACACTTCCGCCATCTACAATCCGACCCCACCACCCAAGACATTTTTCCATCTCCACCCTTGTCTGCCTTCTGGAAAGACCACTCTCTCCATGACTCCCTTGTCTGCTCCACACTGCCCTCCAACCCCACCACACCCAGCACCTTCCCCTGCAACTGCAGGAAGTGCTACACTTGCCCCCACAACTCCTCCCTCACCCCCATCCCAGGCCCCAAGATGACGTTCCATATTAAGCAGATGTTCACCTGCACATCTGCCAATGTGGTATACTGTATCCATTGTACCCGGTGTGGCTTCCTCTACATTGGGGAAAACAAGCGGAGGCTTGGGGACCGCTTTGCAGAACACCTCCGCTCGGGTCACAATAAACAACTGCACCTCCCAGTCCCGAACTATTTTAACTCCCCCTCCCATTCCTCAGATGACATGTCCATCATGGGCCTCCTGCAGTGCCACAATGATGCCACCCGAAGGTTGCAGGAACAGCAACTCATATTCCGCTTGGGAACCCTGCAGCCCAATGGTATCAATATGGACTTCACAAGCTTCAAAATCTCCCCTTGCCCCACTGCATCCCAAAACCAGCCCAGTTCTTCCCCACTCTCCACTGCATCACAAAACCAGCCCAGCTCGTCACCTTCCCCCACTGCATCCCAAAACCAGCCCAGCCTGTCTCCGCTTCCCTAACCTGTTCTTCCTCCCACCCATCCCTTCCTCCCACCTCAAGCCGCACCTCCATTTCCTACATACTTCCTCATCCCGCCTCCTTGACCTGTCCGTCTTCCCTGGACTTACCTAACCCCTCCCCACACCCCCACCTATACTCTCCTCTCCACCTATCTTCTTTTCTCTCTATCTTTGGTCCGCCTCCCCCTCTCTCCCTATTTATTCCAGAACCCTCTCCCCATCCCCCTCTCTGATGAAGAGTCTAGGCCCGAAACATCAGCTTTTGCGCTCCTGAGATGCTGCTTGGCCTGCTGTGTTCATCCAACTTCAAACTTTGTTATCTTAGCTATATCCCATAACTTTGTGGTAAACTCGGGAAGTGATTGCTGAGCCCCTTGCTGAGATATTTGTATTATTGATAGCCATGAAGGAGGTGCCAGAAGACTTGCGGGGGGGGGGGGTAGCTAATGTAGTGCCATTATTTAAGAAAGCCTGCAAGGAAAATATAGGGAACTAGAGACTGGTGAGCCTGATGTCAGTGGGAGTGAAGTTGTTGGAGGGTATTGTGAAGATGTGATCTATCTGCGTTTGGAAAGGCAAGAACTGATTAGGCACAGTAAACATGGCTTTGTGCATGGGAAATAATTTCTCACTACCTTGACTGAGTTTTTTGAGGAAGTGATAAAGAAGATTGATGAAGGCACGAAGGTGGATGTTAGATTTCAACAAGGTTCTGCATGGTAGACTGATTGACAAGGTTAGGTCACATGGGATACAGGAAGAATTAGCCATTTGGATACAACTTTGGCTTGAAGGTAGGAGACAGGGTGGTAATGGACAGTTGTTTTTCAGATTGGAGGACTGTAACCAGCATTGAGCCATAAGAATTGTTATTGGATCCATAGCTTTTTGCCATTCATAGAAATGATTTGGATGTGAATATAGGAGGAATGGCTCGTAAGTTTGTTGATGACACAAAGATGGTGAGTCTCCAGAGCCTCTATTTCTCTCATCATCTAGCATTCCCTTGGTGGTGAGATTATCCCAAAATATAAAGGGTTCTTGATCAGATGGGCTAATGGGCTGTGCAATGACAGAGGCAGTTTAATTTAGATAAATATAGGTATTATGTTTTGGTAGGACACATCAGGGTAAGAATTATACACTTAACAGTAGAGTCCTGGGGAATGTTGCTAAACAAAGTTTCCTTGGAGTGCAGGTACATAGTACCTTGAATGTGGAGTCACGGGTAGATATTCATGAAGAGGACCTTTGGTACACTAGCCTTTATTGGCCAGAGCATTGAGTATAGGAGTTGAGATGTCATCTTGCAGCTGTACAGGTAATTTATTAGGCCATTTCTGGAATATTGCTTTCAGTTTAGGTCGCTTTGCTATGGAACAGATGTTGTTAAACTTGCAAGTGTGCAGAAAAGATTGACAAGGACGTTGTTGAGGATGGAGGGTTTGGGATATAGGGAGAGACTAAATAGACTGGGACTATTTTCCATGGAGCAACAGATGTTGAGGGGTGACCTTATGGAGGTTTATAAATTCATGAGGGACACGGATAGGGTGAATAGTCATATCCATGGTCTTTTTTCCAGGATAAGGCAGTCCAAAACTAGAGGGTATAGATGTAAGGTGAGAGGGACATGATATAAAGTTACCTAAAGGGCAATGTTTTCGTGCATAGGGTAGTGTGTGAATGGAATGAGCTGCCAGAGGAAGTGGTGGAGGCTAGTACAATTACAACATTTAAAAGGCATCTGGGTGGGTACATGAAAGCTATAGAGGGAAATGGGCTAAATGCTGACAAATTGGACCAAATTGATTTAAGATATTAATTTAGAATAGTTTATGTCAGCATGGATGAGTTGGACAGAAGGGTCTGTTTCTGTGCTGAACAACTCTATGACTGTATGTGGATGTTCCTGATGTTGATCTGGAGGATGATCTCAAAGGTCCAGATGTGAACATTAAAAACCTAAAGTTGATATTGAGGAATCTAATGCCCCAGAAAGCAGCCTTAAGCATTTTTTAATGCCTTCCATAGGACAGCCCACAATTAAGGCACCAGAGTTTGAGTTGAATCTCTAAGACCCAGAGATGAAAGATGACCATGATATTGATTTCCCTCTGCCAATGTTGAGGACCTGTTCAAAGAACCCAAGTTAGATATTGATGTTTCTGAAGCTCATATTAAAACTCCCAGTGGAAGGTTCCAAATGTTTAATCTTCGACTGCCTATGCTTGGAATGGGTGGAGGGAAAGTAGAAGGTCCCAATTTGAATATTGATGGCATTCTTCCCAATGGAGATGACAGGCTCACTGGCCTAAGGATAGACGATGAAGTACTTGATGTGGATGTTGACATTGGCAAAGGATCTGTTAAAAAATCAAAGGCCATAAACTTGAAATATCAGGTTTCAGTATCTCAGGACCAAAGATCGAAAAGCCGGATTTTAAATTGAAATTCATAGGCCTAAAGCCACAGCAAATGTGGAGATCTCTGATGTTGTCTATTAAGTGGGATTGTTTCTTATATTGGCCCCATTACCTGCACATTTCACCTCATTAACGTATATTGTCCTTCCTACCACCCAGCATGAGGAAACTAGACATCAATAACTCTTGGCTTGAAAGTCTAAGCAGGTAGCCAGTGACATCAACTCACCATTTGGTCCTTTGGACTACCATTTTGTACACCTACCAGAAAACATACCAGGGCATACTCAAGGGAACCAGATACACCTGTCTGCACCATCAACGTACATCAGCATCTGGCACCTACCAGTCTCTCAGGATCCCTCATAGCATTTCTTTGATCTACTCACTGGATGTTTATATGCTTTAAAGTTGTACTTCAAAGTGCACCAGCACTGGAACTGTCATGCTGCTGCAAGGAAATTTTGCATGCAGGAATAGCTGGCTCATGGATTGGACAAGGCTGAATTTTAGGGCTGTTCACTTGCTCTCTTATCACTCACCTCACCTTAAGCCTACCTGAATGCTCATAACATCACCGCTTCCCATAACTTACCTATTTTTGCCCTTCTCCCTCCCAATGCCAGAGACGTCAGGCTCACAGTACTTTTGTCTTTATTTGTTATGTAGCACAGACATAAAGGTTGTCCTGGTTTTTAGTAGTCCTCAGTGAAGTCAAGGGAGATGGCTTTCAATCAGATAGTGTCACCACAGTAAGTCAAGTCCCAACTTCGAAATCAATCCAGAGGTGTGGGCATGATCAGACAGCTACTTGGAGCAGTCAGGGTCAGGTCATTTCATCGTAAGAGGTGACATTCTGAATATCCAACACTAATCTTGGCTCTTTCTGACCCTATTGTGGGCTGTTTACTTCTGAATGAGAGAAAGGGAGAGATTGATGGAGAGAAAAGAGGGTTACACACCTGTTAGCACCGGTGTTGGTGGGGGAAAGTTGGTGAAGGGTCCTGACCGAGTGGAAAGGACATCCCTTATCTGTACTTCCATGTACTTGTTCTCAAAATAAGCCACTAATTTGCCCTTATTTTCCATGTCCAGGGCAAATTTCACAACCCATGCAGTGCAATACCAGGCTGGCAGTGCCTGTCCAGGTGCACAGAAGGGTGCAAAAGAATACCAATCTGTTCTGGAATCTCAGAATTCTCCAGACACAGAGGGGAAGAAATGAATTAGCTTCAGATGTGAGGAGTGGGTGAGTTGTTAATGAGGTGATTCTGGGACTATAGCATGAGTAAACATGCTAGCCCTCATGGAGAGAAAATCTCCATGACACTTAATGAAATTGACAATTTAATTAGCCAATAAAAATACCAGTCAACCCTAAATAACCGAATGCACATTTAATTTTGTCTTAATTAACAAAGTGGAATATTAATAGAAAATATAAGAAGATCATTGAGCAGCATATTTACGTATTGTAGTAAATTATATTAAAAATCTTCAACTAAAAAAAAGCAGCCAAGGTATTCAATGGATACATAATAGTGGTCACGTTTCATACGCCAGGCTTGGTTATTGAATATATGCAAATAATATATACAGCATTTCTGCTTGACCTTCAGCTTTGCATGAAAGAACTCATCTGGTGCAAGTTACAAACAGTTGAAAGTGACTGGGACTCCAGTGAGCATCATGATTATTTGGCTGCAAAAAAATTGAATGGAGGTATGTTTTTGGTGTGCAGATGTAAAGTGGACATTTGTTTAAAATTTACCTCCAGAAATACTATTTGATATACTACAATATATGGAGGTGACAACATGAAAAACTGGTATCTTTCTCCTATTTATTTTTTCCCAAATAGATGGTTGACTTTTGTTGCTAAATTGCAAATAATGTATATTGAAATTGAGCTACCTACCTAAAATGTATCAACCAGTCAATTTCAAAACATTGTGTTTCAGATCCTGTTGCCATGGAAACTGGAATAGATTTAGACATTTAGACTTACAGACCAGTGCCTGTAATGTCACAAGTGTCTGAATCTAGCTGTTTATACTCTCACTGTTTTTGTCACTAAAAGAGTGACTCATGTTTTTTATATTTTCATAAGGAGTAAAAATAGTTTGTGTTTTCCTGTTTACTTCTATGAGCAATTAAATCAGTTCTCTGGTTTACAGCTCCTAACAATTGATTTAGGAGTACATCTTACTACTTCAGCAAACAAAAGAAAGCATAGATATGAGTGTCTGCTCCACAGCACAGTCTTCCACATTGAATCTGCAATCTACATTTTCATCAAAATTAGCAAACAGGGGAAAATGCATCCTCTAGTAAGTTATTATGAAATATTGATTAAACTGAGCAAGCATGTGCTCAAATTCTGAAGATGCAGTGCCATTGGACATGGCTTTTTAAACAGAATGCCATTTTGTAAATTGAATCCTTCAGCATTTGTACACCAGCAGCTCATGAGCTCGTGCATCATATTTAATATAACTTTTACAATGCAATGTATATATTGGAATTAATGGTTCAATACTTTTAGTTAAACTACTCGGATAGGTAATTTTTTTACATCAATTGTAGCTGAATAATTTTCACTGTGACTTGCACTTATGAATATATTAGCTTAGACTGGAAATTATTGATGCTTCATGCAGCAATTTCTTAGGAAAATCAGTTTTAATGCTAACTAAATCTTAATGGCTATAATACCAATGTTAACTCCATAAGAAAGGATTTTATATAACCATCAGCGCCACACAGTTTTATGGGGATAAAGGCATAAAAACTGCAGCAAGACGATGTGTGCTAATCTTGTCTAAAGCAAATAACTACTATAATCTTATAACATGATTTGTCTAATTGAGATTTTATTTTTGATTTAATGATGCGCTTGAAAATGCCAAGTGGATGTTTTTAACATCAGATATTCAAGATATTAATTCAAACTTTGAGTGAGCAATCCTTCTAAGTTAAGTTTCTATTTATCATCAAAGAACGTAGGAGCATAGAAACATAGGAGCAGGAATAGGCCATTTAGGCAATCGAGTCTGCCCACCATTCAAAGCAATCCTGGTTGATTGAGCATTTCAATGCCTTTTGTTCACTCATGCCACCCTCCTGTGCACTGCAGATAATCAGAAATCTACTAAACTCTTCTTAAGCATACATAAAGATCTTCCACGGTCCTCTCCATTAGAGAATTCCAAAGATTCCTAACTCTCTGAGTTAAGAAAAATCACTTCGCTTCATCTCAAAGCTATGATACATTTCTCATATTTTTACATAATACCCTAGCTCTGGACACTCCAATATGGAAAAAAAATCATTCTAGCTGCATTAATCTTGTCTATACATTTATATATTTTGTTAGTTTAAATTACATCTTGTACAATCCTGAACTTCCTTTGTTAGCCATGGCAAAGTGGCATTTTTTGAGTTTTAGTACCTCGAGGGAGTGTCTCATTTCTCTTAGTAATGTTCTTTGAAGACTAACTATTGCCGATATTCATCCAAGCCTTTTAAAGTAAACACTCTCTAAACCTTCTACACTTCACTTTAAAATATGATGCCTTGTTAAAGACTCTTCAACTAAGTGGAATAGCTGCTTCTTATGTATTCTGTATATGGCCCTCATAGCTTTATACACTTAAATAAGGTACCCCCTCATACTTCTCTGTTTCAAAAAATAACCAAGCTACCCAGCTTCCTTACATAGTTAAAATCCTTCATCCCAAGCAATATCCTGTTTAATCGATTCTGGTGCATTCACATTATTCCCAGAAAACGATAACCAGAATACTGGCATCACACTAAGGCCAGGCAATGACCATCTCTAATCAATGCCCCTTGACATTCAATGTGTTACCATTACCGAGTCCCCATTATCAGCATTCTGCAGACTTACTATTAAGCAGAAACTAATTGACAAAGGCAAGTGTCCAGTATACCTTCTTAACTATTATTAAGTGGTCCTGCTGCCTACAAGAATCTGTGGGCAAGCAACCCAAATCCTAGTGTCCTGCCATTCTTTGAGTATTCTCTTGTCTTGTTATTTCTTCCACCTCACCGCCTTCTTTGTTAAATTTTATCTGTCACAGATATGCCCATCTGACCATCTGTCTATATTATCGTGTGACCAAAGACTTCACTGTTAACCAGCTGACTAATCTTCATGTTATCCACAAACTTACTTATGCATTCCTTGCCCCCAGTGTTCTTATTGGCATTGTTTACACATATGAATAATAAGGGATCCAGCACTGATCTACTGCACACTGGACTCCAGTACAGAGTCAGCCTTCTAACATCAGCCTCTGTCACCTCCCAGTAACTAATTTTGGATAAATTCTTGCCAAGTTACTTTGGATCCCATGTACTTGTACCTTATTTATCAGTCTCCTATGTAGGACCTTGACAAAGGTTTTGCTAAAATCCATAAAAAAAGATATCAGTTGGCATACCTTCATCTGTGCGCCTAATTACCTCTTTGAAAAATTCAATCAAATTTGTTTTACATGACCTCCCTCTGAAAAAGCCATGCTGACTATCCCCGATCAAACCTTGCCTCTCCAAGCACTTCAGAATTATCTCCAATAGTTTCCCTACCAGTGACATCTGAAATACATTCATCTGTAATTCCCTGGCTTATTCCTCCCATTGTTTTTGACAAGTGGAACATATTAGCTGTTCTCCAGTCTTCTGGCAACTTCCCTGTGGCCAGATAGGAATTAAAAATTTGGGTCAGAGTCCCTATAATTTTTGACTTTGCCTCCCACAGCAGCCTGGCATATGACACATCCCGACCTTGGAATTTGTTCAATTTTAAACCTGCCAAGTCATCCAATTCCTCACTTCTTAAGTCTCACGACTCAATAACCTCATTGACCCTGTTACCAAACTCTGTTCTACTCTTCTTGCTAACCTCCTCCTTTTCTGAGTGAAGACAGAAGTGAAGTTCAATACCCTACTAAGTTCTCCAGCTCCATGCACAGATTGCTCCCTTGGTATCTATGGGCCTTACTCTTTCCCTGGTTATCCTCTTCCTCTACATTTTCTAATGGAGTTTCTTGGGATTCTTACTAAATATGCCTACCAATGTTTTTTCTTGTCCCTTACAACTCTCCTGGTTGTTTCCTTATGTTTCCACCTGCACCTTCTATAATCCCCCAGGGCCTCCATTAATTTGCTCCCTTTGCTAAACACCTCTCTTCCTTCTTATATGTCCCAAATATTCCCAGTCATCTAGGGTTCTACAGAATTTTGCTACTAAATTTCACTTGAAAGGTAACATGTTGGGCCCTGTACTCTGCCCATTTTCTCTTTGAATGTCCCACACGCTCCCCCCACATCAGCACCAAACTTCCCTGCACCCAACCATTCTGCTGTAGATTTTTCCACTGGTGGCTGTTCCCAGTCTACTTTGGCTAGATTCTGCCTTATTTTAATAAAATCTGCCCCCCTTAACCTAAAACCGTTTTCTCAGACCATCTTTTTCCTTCTCTGGAATAAACTTAAATTGTGCTTTCACTGAAATGCTACCCCAATGTATCTTGATCACCTGTATGTGGCAACATGAGGATCACTTTCTTTTATACAAAACTTTGGTGCGATCTAGAATGCATTCTTACAAAGGCGGTGAATGTAATTAATAAAAACTCAAATTGAAAGATAGCTCATGGTCATCATTACTGAGATTATCATCCATTGATGCAAAACAGACATCTAGTTAAAAAAAATCAGATTTTACTGAAACTTTCAACTACTATCCTTCAGGGGAGGAAATCTTGCTACAATACATGGTCTAGCCTACCTGTGACTCCTGACACTTAGTAACGTGATTAACTGCCCTCTGAAATGATCCTGGTCATGCCCTGAGCTCAGAAACACTTAGAGATGGGCAAGAAATGCCGGAAGTGTTGCCAGAAATTCTCACATCTTATAAAAAAATAAAAGAAATAGTAATTTTCAGGGCTCTGGAGAAACAAAAAGTAAAGTGGAATTAATTGAATAACTTTACCATTACATAGTACAGGCTCTATCCGTCAGTTCTCTATAATTTTATGATAATATGAATTCTCAGTTTTTTTAAATTCTAACTTCTTGTGAAAATCCATTTTAATTAATCCACCACTGGAGCACTAACGTCAGCTTTCTAGGCTCTAAGTTCTCAACTTTCCTCAATAAATATTTTCATATTTCTACTCACTTTTTGTACTTTATAAGATCTGCCTGACATTCACCTCTTTAATAAAGATTTTTGTCTATTCACAATGAAGTACTTTGTGATGGTTCAAGACCGTAAAGTTCACATATTAATGCTGTTGTTAAGTTGTATATAATATATAATTAACATTTAGAAAACCAGTTGCTTGAAAAGTTCAAACATAATCTGCTCTGAAAGGCACAGTTACATGGAAACATTTCAAACTTCTCAAAACCTTTTCTTATATTTGACACCATCCAGGTTACTTCATCACTTATAATTTACTCTTAAAAGCATATTTTGCTTATTCAATAAATGTTTCCACTTCTTTAAAATGTAGGAAAAAAATTAAACAAAATTAGCAAAAAATTTAACATAAAAATTAAATACTTTTGAGAAAAAAATCAGACTTTACTAATATTTCTTAACTGAATTAAAATGACTTTGAAGTGGTTTTAATACTCACCATTCCTTGTCCCAGTGCCCCCCAGCACTGTAACGGGTATGCCAATAACTGAGGCAAGGATCCAGATGCAAACGTTTATCACTTTTGCCTTCAGAGGGGTACGAAAATCCAATGCCTTCACTGGATGGCACACAGCAATATATCGGTCAACACTCATCATTGTCAATGTGAAAATGCTCGTAAACATATTGTAATAATCAATGGAGACAACTATTTTACACAATGTATCTCCAAATGGCCAAGATCCCAACAAATAATCAGCACTCTGGAAAGGCATTGTGCTTGTTGCTAGAGCATCTGCTGCAGCAAGATTAAAAATGTAAATATTGGTAGCTGTCTTCATCTTGGTGTGCCTAAAACAGGAAATACAGAAGCCTGTCTTAGTTATCATCACCATATGCTGCCATACAAAATCACAAATGCAATAAAAACTAATTCTATTATTTATATACTTATCATTCAGAAGTTACATCCATTTGTTTGTTTGATATATTCACATATAGAGTTACTGTGTCTTACCTTAGAATCTGTATAGTGCAGATAGATGCTATTTGGCCTGTAATGTCTGCACTGAACCTCCAAAGAGTATTCCACCTCCCTATCCCCATAACCCTGCATTTATCATGGCACATTCCACCAAGAATTCCACATCCTTGGACATTACAAGGCAGTTTAGCATACCCAATCCACCTAAATTGAATATCTTTGGACTCTGGAGACCAGAGGTCCCAGCGGAAACCCAGCAGATACAGGGAGAATGTACAAACTCTATACAGAAAATTACCCAAGGTTAGAATTGAATCCAAGCCTCTGATACTGTGAGGCAGTAGTACTAACCACTGTGTCATCCTGCTGCCCAATTTTATCAGAGATACTCATATCTAACACCAAAAGATTGGCTTGAATATTCCTGAAGGTGTCAGGAAACTTATGAAGCCATATGTTGGGCAGCATTGTGGCTCAGTGGTTAGCACTGCTGCCTCACATTGCCAAGGACCTAGGTTTGATTCTAGCCTTGAACAATTGTCTGTGTGAAGTTTACACATTCTCCCCGTGTTTGCGTGGGTTTCCTCCGGATGCTCCAGTTTCTGCTCATTGTCCGAAGATGTGCAGGGTAGGTGGATTGGCCATGCTAAATTGCCCATACTGCCTAGGGATGTTTAGGTTAGGTGGGTTAAACATGGGAAATTAGGGGAATGAGTCTGGGTGGGATCCTCTTCAGAGGGGCCGTGTGGACTTGTTGGGCTGAACAGCTTGTTTTCACACTGTAGCGGTTCTACAAATAACTATTTCTGGGCCTTGATCACATTTTTTTCAATAGCAATTTTATGGGAGATGATTAATTAACAGACTGTCTCCCTGTTTGCTATCCTGTCAAGGTTCAAAAATTTCCAAAGCTCGGGTTGGTATAGCCCTGAGCAAGGAAAGTTGATAGCCCAAGCATGGAACCCTGCTGAGGCTCAAGTATCTAGAGTAGCAGGGAAGCAGTACAGCCATGATCAACATGATAGGAGGCACTAAGACATTATGAACCTTCACGAGGATCTGTCTGCAGAACTTCTGCACTCAATGATAAGTCTATGAGATGGAAAGAGAGCAGTCTTGCAATTTTCTAGCAGGACGATTTAAACCTCTAAAGTCTGTAATACAGCCTCTACCGCCCATTATTCATCAATCTCATCTTATTTGATAGGTTGTGGGTGGGAAAGGTGGTGGTGGCTCTTGTGATGCCAGCAAGATTGTAGTCTGCTTATGAAATGCCCACCAATTAGTTTACCTTCTGTCCACCACCAACTGCATTTCACTTGCCAGTGTGCTTCTCCCTCTGGGAAAAGTGAGAGGCAAAAGGAATATCTCATGGGGTGAGCTCAATGCTGTCTTTTGTAAATTTCATTGTTCCAATCTCCAATGGGCCTAAGAAAATTCTGGTCACTGGGTCATACTGTCACACATAAATTTACTTCCTGTGGTGGAAATATAATGTCCAATTCAGAGATTATAAGTGAAAATTTCAACATTGGGAAATTGAAGCCGTATCAAACAAAATTGTAAGGAATGTCAGTTATAAATCTAATGAGTTTAGTCAGATGCAGACAATATGCTGCTAGGCTCCATTGGTTAACTAATATTTTCTGACAGTAATAAAATACAATCATGATTCACAAAGTTCTTCTGAACAGTCATTTTGTTAAATTAATTAGGCTTTTCCTCAGATTTAATAAGAATTGTAATGTATAACAAGAATTTTCTAATATCTAATAAAGTTACAACAATAATAGAAAGAGATTTAAATGAGACCATTATTAATTTTGTCAGACCAAAATTAATTTCATCAACATGGATCTAACCTTGTGAATGTTGAATTGAAGGGAATTATTGCATATATGGGAAATAATAATATTATTATAACAGTTGGACAGCTGGTGTTTGAGGAATCAAGAATAAAGATAGAATAAGAGTTGTATATTGCCTCCATACATGTGAAAGGTGACCCATTAGCTATAACTGTATCACCAAAGGATGACATATGTTTAAGGAAGAAGAGGAAGAGCAAGAATGGAACCTAATGATACATTTGGAATGACTGTTGATGCACGGTAGTATTGAGATTGGACACATGATCATTGCTGGAGATGTGCTGGACTTGCTGGAGGTAAAAAAAAATAAAGGACCACAAAGGAGAAACTATAGACTTAAATGTTAGATAACATTTGTATTGGTAATTATAAAGAACCTTTTTGGCAAATTTGGCAAGAATCATCTGGGAGTTTTGAGCAGTACAGAAATTGGTTTGAAGGAAATCAAGAAGTGATGGCAGAGATCGGCATGGGGAACACATTTAAGGAGGTTAGAGAGAAAGGAATGTTGAAAATGGATTTTTGAATGTTCTCATTGTACTATTTCACTTGCATTCCTACAACAGATGGTTCTAAGGATGAAATTTACAATCACAAATATTAGAGTCTTTTTGGAGATAATCTTATGTCCTATCAAAATAGCATTATGGCATCTTGTTAGTTAAAGTGCCATTCTATTTCATTCAAACAGCATGACACATAAACAGGTCAACCTTTAAGGCCCCTTATTACAAATCAAAAAATAGATCTTAGCCCACCTTGAATGATGACATTTTCTAACTCCTTCGATAAAAGGGCAGACCTTTAGTTGTTTGGAACCCTTTATGATTGACAAGTGAGTGGGCAGAAACTTCATCATTTGGGTTGCTATTTGTAGTATATTATCCATTATTATATTGTTCTAAAGCAGCCATAATTTGTCTGAACTTTGCAGTTAATGTTAAAGGCATCTATTTTGATAACCAGAATTTCTACACAGTACCAGGTAATAGCTGATTAAGAAATTATTCTTGTTACAATGTAAAACTTTTTATGATGGTTGGGTTTTAAACTTCCTTCTTTTACTTTAAAGTAAAACGACAGTTTCTGAATATTGCGATCATGCCAATTCTGCCTGGAGACAGGCCCATGTAATCTGTTACCAAATTCTACAGAAGATCAAGAGGTACATTATTACACCTTAAAGTAAAAAAAAAGCAGCTTTTTTTTGGAGAAAGACACAAAGACAGAGAGACACAGAATGACAAGGATACAAAAACAGACATATCAGTTCAAAGCAGACAGACAGTTTTGACAGTTTTGAGTGCATGGCTATCATACAGATGCACTGCTCTCAAGTGGTTCAGTCACATAGGTGAGACCTGAACTTGGTAAATATAACAAGAGTACCAGTGCCCTGTGGGTCTTCATGGTGGACCAAAGATGCCGGGTATGGTTGAATTGTGCAGGATGAATGGATCATGGCTGCTGCCTCAAAGCTGGCATTCACTGTCAGGATCATCTGATCACATTCACATGGTAATTGATCATGATGGAGTATTTCCTGTACACTTACAGAACATTTCCCTGTCAATATGCTGAGCTCACAGAGGCCTGCACATGCTGTTAATGGCACCCAGCATCATTGAAGAGGTGGATGTTCATGTGATGTGGCTAGATCATAATTTATTGCTCATTCCTAAGTACTCTTGAGCAAGTGGTGGTGAATTTCAGCAGTCCCTGGAGTTTAGGTATACATATAATGCTTTGTAGAGAGAGTTCCATAACTTTGTCCCTGCAATAGTGAAGGAATAATGATACTGTTTCAAGTCAGGATGGCATATGTCTTGGAAAGGAACCTGCAGTGGTGGTATTCCCTTGCATCTGCTGCCCTTGTTCTTCTCAAAGGAATGGTGCTGTGGAGGGAATCTTGCTAAACTGCCTGGCAAAACCATATGTTTCCGCCTCCTGATTTTTTTCTCGTGAGGTTTTCCTGGATATGGCTTATAAATGAATGTTAGAAAAACATTATTTTTCAGTTTGATGTGGGGCTGGGAGTATTTTTCTCAGGCCTAGATATTTTCTAATCAACCTGTTCAAAGATGACCTTATATATCTCTAGAGGGAGGCAAAATTTGTACCCAGACCTTGTGGGTCAGAAGCAGGGACACAACACAGCACTATGAAGGCTCTCTAACTTCCCAGTTCAAGTTAGTTTAGAATCAAACTGTTTACAGATGTTATTACACATCTCTGGAGCAGATGGGATTTGGCTTTGGCCTCCTGGTTCAGAGATAGGAACATTATCATTGTGCCTCAAGGGCAGATCTTCCCAGCTCTCCAGCACCAAAAGCAGATCATAGCCAATTCCCATTAATTACATTAAGGCCTCCAATTATTCCCAGAGAATTTTATTGCATTTTGCAACTTACTTTGGCACAACTTACATTAAAAGTAATGACTGCTTCTAAAATTATGATAAAACACCAAACACTAAATGTGACTAATTGATTACAAGGTGCATTAGACTTCTGCATAAAAATCATTCAATTGAGAATCCACTGAATTTCCAAATGAGCAGTGTAATTGTTCGCAATTTACATCTGCCAGGAAGAGAAATACCTGTAATATAAATAAATAAAATGGAATACTGAGAACCAAGAAGCTTTGTATAGAAGTTCAACATCTGTTTACCATAATATGTCTTTAGAGATAGAAACATAAATGAAAAAAAAATCACTGAGTGAAAAGAACAAAGATGAGACAATGACATGTATGCAGTGAGGTTGCAGAAACCTCCTTAGGGCTGAACTAAATGTATTGACCAGACTAAAACTCCAGAAATCAGCAGACTCTACATATAACAGAAAAATCAATAACTGAGAAGAGCAGACTCTGTGTACCATCTTCTTGACTGCGTAGATTGAATTTGTTTACCAACGAATAATGTTAAAGATGGAATCAGTCACTTCTAGTATTGAGCAAAAGTAATGGAACCAATGTTTCTTTTTCTTTTTAAGCAATATTTCAAACTGCTATACTTCCTTGCCCTGCTAAGCACAATCTCACTTTTTTTTTCTAAGCTAGATGCAATCTCTTCCACTACGCACCTCCCTAATGTTTCACTTTGAGCCCATTTGATGCACTGTCTCATGCCCTAAGCTGTCATGCATGTATTAAAGAAAGACTTGTGTAAAGACTGTTTTATGTTCTGGGGACAAAAGCAGAAGTTGCTGAAAAGCTTAGCAGGTTTGGCAGCATCTGTGAAGAGAAATCAGCGTTAATATTCGGGTCCGATGACCCTTCATCAGAACTGGAGAACTAATATTCTGGGGACATGTGTTTGAATCCTGTTATGTCATTTGGTAAAATTTGATTTCAATAAAAATCTGGAATAAAAGCCAGCCAAATAGTGACCATGACACCATTATTGATTGTCACAAAAACACATCCTTTAGGGAAGGAAATACACCGTCATTGCCTGGTCTGGTCTACACATGACTTCAGGCCCACAGAAATGTGGTTAACTCTTAATTGTCCTCAGGACAATTAAGGATTGGCAATAAATAATGGTCTCAGAAGCAATGCCCATATCTGAAGAAAGCCAGTTTAGTTCTCCTTATCAGTTGTTGTAAGGTGTGGCTTTTTAGCAACTAATCATAGACTTTATAAGTTGTGAAACAGTTACCCAGTGCCAGCTGCAAGCAAGTGAATGTATCTCAAGAAGGAAGATCAAAGAGCAGCAGGTCCTAACAAGCCAAAAGTATCACCTCAGAGAACTCCGCAGGCAGGAATCAATGCTTTCCCAGGCCTTGCTGTCAGCCATGGTTTATTGTGTCTACTGTGTCTACCTGTATATGTGTACAAGAACTTAAAGGGGTTAGAGTTTTAACTGGCAGAGTTATTTGTTGATAGTTCATAATTGTTTATCTTTATCCTGAATCAATTTATTTGTAATGCATAGCATCCTTATTCCGTGCAGAAACATAGTCCATGCTTTCTGTCAACACGAGAGTAAAAGACAGGTAACTTGGAGAATTTTGCATATTTTTATAAAATCTTTAACTTTTTGTGATGACGCTGGGAATAGCAGAGCTTGATTCCAGTGCATTCCGCCAGTGAGGCATAACACTTGCATCCCAAAAAAAATGATGAAGAAAGATAACAGAGGATCCTCATAAAGTGTTTTGGAATAATAACTGGAAGAGGGAAGCATGGTGGCTCAGTTGCTAGCCATGCTAAATTGTCCAGACTATCCAGGAATGTGATGGTTAGATGAATTAGGCATGGGCAATGCAGGGTTACAGGGATAGGGTAGGGGTTTGGGTCTGGGTGGGATGCTCTTTGGAGGGTTGTTGTGGTCTTGATGACTCAAAATGGCTTGTTTCCATACTGTAGGGATTCTATAATTCTATGACAGTGACTCTGAATAGCCAGCAAATATCAGAAGTCTCAAGTGCCAATAAGTGCCAATGCAAATTTCAGCACCTAAACAAAGTCAAATAGGATTCACAGATCTGCGTTGCCTCCCTCCCTGCCTCCTATTGGACTTAGTCCACCCTCACACCTCCTACCGACTGCATAGTAAGCCATAGGTTGCAATTCTTTCGCTAAGTATCTAGTTTTGTTCACTGTTGGCTGCAGCTCCCAACTAGTCCCACCTTTCAAGCTATATTTCATGTTCCGACACAAATCATTGGCTTCCAATCCCTTTCGATCTAGGGTCTGGATTTTGTTTTCTCCTTTACACATTAGTTGTAGTCTTGCTTCATGTCGATTTTTGTAGTAATTCTCCTTAATGATTTCTTTATTCATGGCAACCTCCCCAGTTGACTTCTTATCCCAGTTTCTCATTGTCCAATGCTTAAGTTCTACCATCCACTTTGATCTAATTTTTCACCTTCTTCATGCTCCCTTTTCTTCTTGATTTTAATAGTTTTCTTCCTCATCTTCATTTGCCCTTTTCTCTTGTTCATTTCTGTTTACCCACCCATCTTCTCCTCTTCCTCTGCCTGTACCACATCTATATTCTCCTGTTACTTTTATTATTTTTCCCACAATCCCCAACTTTGTTCTATTAACCCAGTATTGCTATTCTACTTGACTAAGAAAAACTTGAAATTAATTAGCATGCAGTGCTGAAGGAAGTTAGCCAGTTCTATTCAATAAAATACTGTTTTTATGGACTTTTCTCTTGTTTGTTCATTTAATTCTTCCCTAAGGGTTGGTTATTTTGGATGATACCTTTAATGTATCATTAGGAACTTAGAATACATTCCCTCAATATCATTTACGTCAATCTGCCTGGAAATTGGCATGGTTTTCCAAATCAGGTTTCTGTTTTGGTTAACATTCATTCCCCTTACTAATTTAAATGCACAAAAGACAATGTTCAAATAATTACCTTATCAATAGTTATGTGGACAATTTAGAATACATTTTCAAATGTTTTCCATCCAGATTACAAAATATGTTTTGTTTTTTCAGTGAAATGTAAGAAACTAAGATTTTTATTTCTACTCTATATTGGATAAATTATTGCAGGACTTACTATTAATACAAAAATTAATCTAATGATTTTACAGCATCTATGTATCTCATCAAAGACAAATCTCATATTTAACGGTATATAATGATGAATAATTTGTCAACAATTTGATCTGAGTTAATAGTCTGAATTTTATTTTTCCACTTTACTAAAATATGCTTTAATGTTCAGGTCCCTATTAGTTTAATATTGAGTCAATAACTTACTCTGATAATGGAACATTGATGATTGATAAATGCTTTCCTACAGGAAACCCAAAGAATTGGGAATGTAGAATTATGTTTAACATTCAAGGGGAATGAATTATAATAGCAATAGCAATATCCTTAAAGCTTAATATGTCCATTTTAGATCAGGCCATACTCACAATTATTAATAGAAGTGATCAGCAGGTCTGACAGAATCTGTGAAAAGTGAGCCAGAGTTAACAATTCAAGTCTGGTATGACTCTTTATGGACACTGGGCAGGGAGGAGGCAAGTGTTAGACCTTCAGGAATTACATAGGAAAATGCAAAGGATGAAGCACAGGAGTGAGGAAGCATTAGGATCAGGAGATGATGCAGTTGGTGGTAACCTGCTGGAGTTGGAGAAAATGGTGGGGGTCATAGCTGACTCAAAATTTTACTGTTGATTCTCTGCTCACAAATACTGCCAAACCTGCTGAGCTTCCCCAACATTCTCTGTGTTTGTTTCAGATTTCCAGCATCCGTGTATTTTGCTTTTATTATAATAAAAGTGATTTCTTTTTTTAAGTCTCCTTTAGATTTAGAACTCAAGTAGCAAATGGAAGCACTTTGTTATTTTGATTGTATCATGTAGGCACTTTATATTATTACAGAGGTTCTTACCTGTTCATTGTGTTTATTAGCAGCAAATTATCAAATCTAGAAAGATAGCTTCACATTTTTTAATGTCTCCAATTCCGACAGAATGAGCACAGAAGTAAAACTGCGTATCACTCATATTATTGTTGCATCCTTGAAACAAAATGGTTGACTCAAATGGTGGCCCTATTCTCTATTCTACACGTTAAAAAATAACAATTTAAATACATTTTGAAGGGGCAATCATATTTTCTACGTGAAGACAATTATTAAACGTGTGAGGTCTTGTCAACATCAGAGACTGCACTGACCCAATTCGGTAATTTGCTTGCCTGCTTCACCAAACAATGCTGAAGGCACTTCAAATTTAAAAGTTTTTAAATTTTAAAACATTTAAGTTGCTGCCCTGCTTTAGAAGTGAACGAAGAAAACCCTACATATCTGTCATCAGCCTTACCCATTGTCTGGAGAATTGTCTGGAGAAACATGTTGCAACCTCATAAATCTTATTGTCTCCTTTTGCAAAAATTAACAATTTGTGTTTACTCATCCTTGGAAGTTAATTAGTGGAATTCTCTGACCCCATAAGTGATGTGGGCAATAGTAAGAAGCTTGAAAGAATCCTCTGAGGAAAGATAAAAACAGGTTGGAAAGACATAACTAATGGAGTTCCACAAAGATCTCAATTGTTTACTATCTATATTAATAACTTGAATGAGGGGCCAGAGAATAATGTATTCAAATTTGCTGACAATGCAAAAATAGGTGGGAAGACAAGTGGTGAGGAGGATATAAGGAATACGCAAGGGCACATTAACAGGTTGAATGAGTGGATAAACACTTGCAGGTGGAGTCTAACTAGCAAAGTGTGAGGCCATGCACTTTGGTGGGAAGAATCAAAGTGGAGAAAAACTCCAAACAAGCAGTATAGCCAGATCTGAGTGTTTTTGTGCATGAAACAGAAAATGTTTGCATCCAGACGCGGTGAGTAATTAAGAAGGTAAATGGAATTTTGGCATTTATTGCAAAGTGGTTGGGGTTTTTAAAAATGGGAAGCCTCATTACAATTTTACAGGGTGTTGGTGAGGCCACATCTGGATTGTTGTGTACAGTTTTGATCCCCTTATTTAAGAAACCAAGTATTGGCATTGCAGACAATTCAAGGGAAATTCATTCATTTGATCCCTTGTATGAAAGGGTTGAGTTATTATGAACAGCTAAACAGAGTGGAAATTTATTCATTCGAGTTTAGAAGAATGAGGATGTTAAACTTTTGAAATATACAGGTTTCTAATATGACGTGACATGATAGACGTGGAGACGTCTCTGTAAATCATGCTTAACATAAGGCTCCTCTTAAGACATTAGTGAGTAATATTAAATCACAAAGAATGGGGTAATATGTTGGCATGGATGAAAATTGCTTAACAGGCAGGAAACAGACAGTAGGAATAAATGAGTCTTTTTCCAAGTGGCAGGCAGTGACTAGTGAGGTACTGCAAGGATTAGTGCTTTGGCCCTAGGTACTCATACTATATACAAATAATCTGGATGAGGGAACCAAATGCAACATTTTCAAGTTTGCAGAAGACACAAATCTGGGTGGAATTGTGAGCTCTAAGGTGATTTATATGAGCTTAGTGAGCCAACAAACACAGAGCAGATGCAGTACAATGTGGTTAAATATAAAGGTATACATTTCAGTATGAAATTCAGAAGAGTATTATTTAAATGGTGATACATTAGAAAGCATGAATGTGAAAAAGAATCTGGCTTTACTTATAAACAGTTCATGAATGTAGCCGGAGACAACTAGAGCTGGGTGAACACAGCAGGCCAAGCAGCATCATAGGAGCAGGAAAGCCGACGTTTCAGGCCTAGACCCTTCTTCAGAAATGGGTCAAAAAGGGTCTAGGCCCAAAACATCAACTCCCCTGCTCCTCTGATGCTGCTTGGCCTGCTGTGTTCATCCAGCTCTACATCTTGTTGTCTCAGATTCTCCAGCATCTGCAATTCCTCCGATCCATGAAAGTAGCCAGGTGGGTGCGGCAAGCAATTATGAAGGCAAATAGTAAATTGAACTTCACTGCAAGACGATTAAAGTTCAGAATTAGGGATGTCTTACTGCAGTTAAACAGGGCCTTGTTGAGACTAAACCTGGAGCATTGCTTACAGTTTTGGTGTCCCTCCCTAAGAAAGGATATTCTTGCCATACTTGGAGTGCAGTAGTTTCACTTGGCTAATACCAGAGATGGTAGGACTGTCTTATGAAGAGATTGGCTTGATAGAGCTTTTATTTCACTAGAGCTTGGAAGAATGAGAAAGGATTTGATTTAATTGTATAAAATTCTAACAGGTTTGGACAGTTTAGATGCAGGGAGGAAATTTTCCCTGGCTGGGGAGTCTAGAACCCGGGGACACAGTCTTAGAATGTGGTGTAGACCATTCAGGACAGAAAAAAAGTTCTTCACTGAAATAGTAGTGGATATATGGAATTCTCTACCATAGCTTGATGTGGTGGCTAAGTCAGTAAATATCTGAGACTGTTTTTTAGACTCTGGAAGCTTCAAGGCATATGAGGAGAAAGCAGTATTGTAGCATTGAGATACAGCATCAGCCATCATCATTTGAAAGATGGAGCAGGGACGAATAGCCTCCTTCCGCTCATAGTTTCTATGTCTCTATGTTTAGTGGTTGAGGAGATGAATGTTGGCTTCTACCTAATCTGTCTTCGCTATTTCTGACCTATCATGAGACAGTTTCTCCTGAAATGAAACAAAGGCAAGGATTTAGTGAGAGGAAAGTGGTTGGAAGAGCTTTTATTTGTGATGCAAGAACATGATGGATGGTGAGTGAGTAATAATTGCAGATGTTAGGAAGACTTCATAGTTTAGGAGCATGAGGTGGGTGAGAGCTACTGAAGGAAGTTGCTGCATGCAATATTGAAAGTGGTACACTGCTGTTCTTAGATAATGGGAACTGCAGATGCTGGAGAATCTGAGATAACAAAGTGTGGAGCTGGATGAACACAGCAGGCCAAGCAGCTTCTTATGAGCACAAGAGCTGACATTTTGGGCTGACCCTTCATCAGAAAAGGGTTGTTCTTGCTGTTCTTATTTGGGAGATTGTGCAATGACAGGGTGACATTGGGTTTGAAGTAGCAGAGAGGAGATTGTGACTCTTCAATTTTCAGACTACAGATGATCGTTGATCTGCTTCTGGAACAGTTGCATTCCTTCTGATGTGACAGTATTCACCAACACTCAGTGGCAGTAGTATGTACTACCTACAAGATGCACTACAGAAATTCACCAAAGATCCTTGGACAGACATTCCAAACCCATAACCACTTCCATCTAGAATGACAAGGACATCAGATACATGAAAGCACCCAACTTCAAGTTCCCTTGCAAGCCACTCGCCATCCTGTGTTGTAAATGTATTGTCATTCCTTTATTGCACTGTGTCAAAATCCTAGGATTCCCTCTCTAAAGGTATTGTGGGTCAACTTACAGCATATGGACTATAGCGGTTCTAGAATGCAGCTCACCACCATCTTCTCAAGGGCAAAAAGGGTTGGGCGATAGAAGCGCTGACCAGCCAGCTATATTCGAACCCCACAAGTGAATCACCCAGGTGGCAATGTCTTACAGGCTCACAAGATTTGATGATTGGGTCTTTGCACTTAGGGAAAAGAACAGTCTTCCTCTATGCCATGGGCCTTACATTCCTGTTCATGAAGTGAGATGTCAACCTCACTTTCTCAATTGTCTGCTTTCAAAATACAGTGGTGCAACAGTCTTGTGAAAGGGAAGACTCTACCACACACATATAGACGCACACACACACACACAGACACTAACACACACATTCATGTCAGTATGGTAGAATAGACATAAAATAGCTGACTGGAAGTGTTTAAGCAAGGCTTTCTCCTGGGGAATAATGTGGTCTACTGACTGTGTTGAAATGGCTGACACCTCTGTGACATTCAGTTAGGCCAGAGGACCATGCACATAGCTGGTTATGAGATTAGACAGGCAATAGGACAGGAATAGCTGACAAAGTAGACAGCCGATTAAATTATCAAACTTTGATTAAATTATCAAACTAAAATGAGAGTTTATGATGTGCCCTAGGGAGTGAACACACCAGAAAGGCGGCGGGGGGGGGGGGGGGGGGGGGGGGGGGGCGGTGGTGGAGATAAACTGCTGTTGAATGCTAGAATTTCTGTGTATAAAATGCTGTAATTCACGCTAATGAATTAAAGTGAACAAAGTGTGAAGCTGGATGAACACAGCAGGCCAAGCAGCATCTCAGGAGCACAAAAGCTGACGTTTCAGGCCTAGACCCTTCATCAGAGAGGGGTATGGGGAGAGGGTGCTGGAATAAATAGGGCGAGCGGGGGAGGCGGACCAAAGATGGAGAGAAAAGAAGATAGGTGGAGAGGAGAGTATAGGTGGGGAGGTAGGGAGGGGAAAGGTCAGTCCAGGGAAGACGGACAGGTCAAGGAGGCGGGATGAGGAAGTAGGTAGGAAATGGAGGTGTGGCTTGAGGTGGGAGGAAGGGATGGGTGAGAGGAAGAACAGGTTAGGGAAGCAGAGACAGGCTGGGCTGGTTTTGGGATGCAGTGGGGGAAGGGGAGATTTTGAAGCTTGTGAAGTCCACCTTGATACCATTGGGCTGCAGGGTTCCCGAGCGGAATATGAGTTGCTGTTCCTGCAACCTTCGGGTGACATCATTGTGGCACTGCAGGAGGCCCATGATGGACATGTCGTCTGTGGAATGGGAGGGGGAGTTAAAATGGTTCGGGACTGGGAGTTGCAGTTGTTTGCAGTGGGGGGAGGGGAAGAACTGGGCTGGTTTTGGGATGCAGTGGGGGAAGGGGAGATTTTGAAGCTTGTGAAGTCCACATTGATACCATTGGGCTGCAGGGTTCCCAAGCGGAATATGAGTTGCTGTTCCTGCAACCTTCGGGTGACATCATTGTGGCACTGCAGGAGGCCCATGATGGACATGTCGTCTGTGGAATGGGAGGGGGAGTTAAAATGGTTCGGGACTGGGAGGTGCAGTTGTTTCTGAGGAATGGGAGGCGAAGTTAAAATGGTTTGCGACTATTCAGCTTCAAACTTTGCTATCTTGGATTCTCCAGCATCTCCAGTTCCCATTATCACTGATCTAGGCCCGAAACGTCAGCTTTTGTGCTCCTGAGATGCTGCTTGGCCTGCTGTGTTCATCCAGCTTCACACTTTGTTATCTTGGATTCTCCAGCATCTGCAGTTCCCATTGTCAATGAATTAAAGTGAGTTCGGTATCCCTGTGTGTCCACCTAGAACTCCTCTCCCTGTATTTACCGGTAACTGCTTTAATAAATCGCTCAATTCACTTAAATGAAGTCCTCCACCTCCAAGTTGTTACTGCCACCAGGAAGGTCGCTCTTACAGATTGGTGCTGTTAGCAGGGTGTCCTAAGATGGTAAGCAGGATCGCTAAGATGGTAAGTACGTTATATATTACCACCCTGTAGATACAGCAAGCCCCTGTCAATAGTCTCTGTAAAACATGACATTCATTTTATAAAACAAATGAATGAACCAGAGCGCAAAGGAGGGGTAAAGTGCAAATCCAATGGGATGCTGACAGACGAGCACTACAGCGAGCTCAAATAGAAGGACTGCACTGACTGTCTAGAGCCACTGTAAGCCCTAATAAAAACCTCCAACAGACAGGCAGGTAGGGCATTATTTGAAGAGGATAAAGGGAAACAAAATAATACATAATGTAAGACGGACTCCACGGATAGAGTGAATTAAGGAACTCAAACTGTAGGAGTGAACAACCGTCTGAGAATTGTTCGCATTTGATAGAGCATAAGTCTCTTGATTAAAAGCACTTAACACTGACAACATTGACACAAATTGGTTGAGAAGATCTCAGACCTTGATCACTCAGAAACAAGCAGGTTGCATCCAACAAAGCTCTCAAACACCCAGACTGAGGCGGAATTAAGAGTCCAGGTGGGTTACGTGACGGCTTGGTGAAATGGACGTAGAAATCATCAGTTGAAGCAAGAAAGGGATTGAGAAGCCGAGAAATTGTAATACTCAACAAAGTTAACGGTGCAGGTTACAACAATGACTGCCTTAGATCCTAAACCCCCTGAAAATTGAAGGCCAGAAGGCTCCATTTTGCAGACACCATTTGAAGCAAACAAGAAACTTATTAACAAAATTATGATAATGGTTGGGATGGACGTCAATCTGCCAAAAAAGTCAAGGACAAAGATCAGAAAGGACTGATTGTTGTAGCTATGTTATAAAAACAAAGTACTAATGCAGCTCACAAACAAAAACAATTTTGGATAGCTATGGCCCAGAAGGAAATGAGTTTTGTGGGGGACTGTGCCTGACTCCTGAAGTCCCACATGGTGCCTTCTTTAGGAATTCGTCATCTTACAGCCCCTGTTCTTCGGCCCCACCACCTTACCACTGCTAATATCAGTACTGGATCAGATGATTCTGGTGTGGATCAAGGAAGTAAAATAATTAACGAGGGACCCGATGATTAGGATTTCAATACCAAACATGCCAAATATGAGCGTCATAAAGATGAAAACCACTGGTCAAGTGATAAGGGACACACTGGGGGATCTCAATACCATCTTAGACTCATTTGCACCCAAACAACCCAAGGCCCCCAAAGGAGGACCTACCACCAAGATAGTACAAATGGCCCTGACACTAGGGGAGAAACAGTAAGTTTTTAGACACATTCTCTAAACCCAAATGGAATGCTAAAAATGCAGATTTTTGGGAAAAAATTTCAAGAACTCAAGGATGGTCATGATTTGATATTAGACAATCTTTGGGTCCTAGTAAAGGCTAAGGTCTCGTGACCCATTTGGGCTCAATTGACCCAGCAGTATCAGACCAGAGCTAGATAACAAACCAACGGGGAACTAAAGCTGAGAGGATTGCCAACTTCAGAATACAAATAGAAGGAGTACTAGGAGCTCCTCAAAATGACTGTACCTGTATTACCCTTATGGTCCAGAAGGCCCTCGAACCCTTTGAAGACAATGAAGAAAGAAAGTTTAAGGCTTATTTTGAGTACAGAGGAGTTGATAGACAAGACAGGTTGTTATATATTCCTGCAAACCTTTAAAGGACAGGGGTAGGCAACCACCTTAAACAAGTAATCCAGTTGGGGCTTCTGATAGGAGACGCATATAATGCCGTTATCAATTAGCAATGACAGCACAGGCCGATCAGTACAATAGCAAATCTCACCAAGTTAATGTAACAGGGGCAACAAGTTTGTCTCCCAGAGATCAACAACACATGAAGTGTGCCACAGGGGCAACCCAGAAGGACGAGACATCTTCACACGTTTTGCATGTGGGTGCAAGGGGCATTTTGCCAATCAGTGCCCCAACAGAGCATCTGGATATGCCCACCAGAATAGTGGGCCTGCAGTGAATGGGTGTAGCAACTGTGGGAAGAAAAGACACCGTAAACATGTTGGAGGTGAGGAGAAGATAGGGAAGACTCAGACAAGGTGTGGAGAAAACAGGATGCAGTAATTCCCCCACAGTGTACCCAATAGACATTACCTGATATATACCACATCATGGCACATGCACATTTGATGTCCAAAATACGGTGGTGGAAGGGAACAGGAATAGATATAGCTAAACATTGCCAGTGATGCATCCCCTGTGCTCGTACAGAGCCTGCAATCTCAACCTAAGTGACCATGGGAAAATACATAAATGGATTGCATTGGGCCATTGTCACAAAGCCAGAATAAGCTATATTGCCTGGTCCTGATTGATAAATTCACCCAGTGGGTGGAGGCTTTTCCCACCCGTGATTGTACAGCAGAAACTGTGGCCCGAAAATTGGCCACTGAAATAATTCTGAGATGGGGAGTCCTGCAGTAATTAGACTGAGACTAGGGGATCCATTTCACTGGCAAGTGCCTCAAGGAGGCATGTAAACTATTAGGGATCTCCCAGCGATTTCACATCCCTTATCAACTCCAGAGGTCAGGAATGGTAAAAAGGACAAATAGAACTTTAAAACAGGCCTTGACAAAGGGATGTCAGGAGGAAGGGGTCAAATGCTCCCCCCCCAATATATTAAAGGCACAGAAAGGGACACTTTGTAGACGCAATGGACTGACACCGTTTGAACTGATGACAGCAGGCGCTATGAAATTGCCGTGAGACCTGTTCACCTGGACAGCAGAGATAATAAATGCAGAAGGGGATGTTTAGGAATGTATGCAATACCCATACGCCCACCTACAACAGTTGAAGGGTCAAGTGACCCAAATACAATAGATTCATAACTGAACACACTTCCTCCCATGGTCCCGCTGTTAAGACAGGAGACAGGGTTCTCGTACAAGGAATACCACCTAAAGAGCGATCGGCATCAAAATGGTATGGATTTTTCGAGGTAATTATAACTGGTAATTGTAGGGTGTTTGTTAATGAAGCCAGCATAGGGAGATGGCACCATCCATCCCAGTTGAAAATATATGAATACTAACAGCATTGGCAAGATTTTGCACTTGTGTGTCCCACATTATCCAGTGGGTCCATGTCGTCAGCTAAAACAATGATGTGCTGGTGATAATTCAGACCAGTGATCTCACTATTGTGACCATAGAAGCTTACTCCATGCACTCGCAGGCCTGCCAACATAACTGCAACTACACCACCCATATACCACAGAATAGCAAAATATACTGGCAATACTGACACTGCCAAAATGGCGAATAGTGAATAAGGAGGGAAGACACTATCCAATTTCCGTGTGTGCTACGTATTCCCCTGTTAAACTGCATTGATGCGTACTGAAAACCCATTACCGAGACTTTTGGAGGGATTGGCACAGCAGTATGTTATAACATAATCTCTGATATTTAGGGTCATTGTGACTGTAACCTCTTTACCCTTGCAAAGCAAAGTAACCAGCCGGAATACTAAGGAATGCAGATCAGAAAAATAAATGAAACTATTGTATAGTCCCAAACCCAAAATGCAGGAGAGATGAGTAAACCACAGGGCAGACTGTTAGTACCAATTGTACCTTTGAATGTGGAGTGTGCTCTGTCATCATACACCCTACCGTTCATTATGGGAAATGCACCAAACAAGAAAACAGGCACTCCTGTACTGATACAAGGCAGTACCAGATCCGAGTAGGACAAAGGCTGAAACCATCCATACCTGAATCACCCCCCACTAGCTCCACTTGTGATGAAAATATAACCTATGTACTGGGTAATGCCCTTGTCTTAGAAAAAGTAGAAGCCCAAGTGTTTTTAAAACCTCAGATAAAAGAAGATTCATCTCTTGATCCAGGTCAACCTGATGCTGCCCACTCCTTGCCCAAAAGATCAAAGAACAGTTTTGGACTCTCTGTTAACAGATATTCTTCAGTGAAGACCCTTTGGTCAGTTCAACTGAAAAAAATAAATGAACTAAAAGAGGACTTGCTGAAATGGCAGGACATGTCTCTGCAGTGGTGTCTGTTAACTCCCTTGATCTAGCAGCCCTCAATGAGCAACTTAACCAAATTTGAGAAAACATCTGTAACCTGCTACAAGACAACCTTAGTCTTCAGCAAGCCACCACAAACCTCAGAACACAGGGAGGAGGAATTAACATCAGCACCATTACTCTGATCAAACCTGTGCGGCAGTCTGTCAACCAGCTAATTGACCAAGTCAACGACAACACTGAAGCAATCTGGCACCTGAGCTACGCTTCCCTGATTGCTTCACAGGTCTCAGCTGATATCCAGCTGTAACTTCCAGCACTTTGCAATAATTTGGTCCCCACGTAGATAATCAATCAACATTTGGCTAATTGGCTGAATATGAAGAGCATTCAAAGCCTCAGAACATTTCTCATGTTTCTGGCTATGGGACGGTCTTTTAAACCAAAAGAAGATCATCACCTTAATTTTGCACATTCCACACAACATGCAAGAAACTTACAGCGTACTGAACATCCATGATATGGGCCTTTGAAATGGAACACTCCAAGCAACTCTCCATTCATTAACATGATCAGACACTGGCATTGACATTAGCTCTGCAGCAATCATCAAGACATCGTCCTGCACCTCAAAGATGCTGTTAGCATCACCCTTGTCTGTGGCCTGCATCGTTATGAGAACTATGATATTGCATGGGTCAAGGGCTATGGCACGCAACTGATATATGCCCTGGACTCCATCTATGTCGCCAAAACGGACTAAAACTATACAAACAATGGGATCACCTGCAACTGTAATGTCCAGGAATTTGCAGGCAAGGTATACAGGGATAGACTGGGGGTGCTTTGTTTGGGTGGAATGCTTTTCAGAGGGTCGATGCATTCACAGTGGACTGAATGGCCTCTTTCGACACTGTATGGATTCCATGAATGTTGCATCAGTCATGATCCTGTTGAATGGTGGGGCTGAACGGCTTTCTCCAGTTTCAAAGTGTGGAGCTGAATGAACACAGCAGGCCAAGCAGCATCTCAGGAGCACAAAAGCTGATGTTTCGGGCCTAGACCCTTCATCAGCGAGGGGGATGGGCAGAGGGAACTGGAATAAATAGGGAGAGAGGGGGAGGCAGACTGAAGATAGAGAGAAAAGAAGGTAGGTAGAGAGGAGAGAATAGGTGAGGAGGTAGGGAGGGGATAGGTCAGTCCAGGGAAGACGGACAGGTCAAGGAGGCAGGATGAGGTATTAGGTAGGAAATGGAGGTGCGGCTTGAGGTGGGAGGAAGGGATGGGTGAGAGGAAGAACAGGTTAGGGAAGCGGAGACAGGCTGGGCTGGTTTTGGGATGCAGTGGGGGGAGGGGAAGAACTGGGCTGGTTTTGGGATGCAGTGGGGTAAGGGGAGATTTTGAAGGTAATGAAATCCACATTGATACCATTGGGCTGCAGGGTTCCCAAGCGGAATATGAGTTGCTGTTCTTGCAACCTTCGGGTGACATCATTGTGGCACTGCAGGAGGCCCATGATGGACATGTCGTCTGAGGAATGGGAGGGGGAGTTAAAATGGTTCGCGAATGGGAGGTGCAGTTGTTTGTTGCGAACCGAGTGGAGGTGTTCTGCAAAGCGGTCCCCAAGCCTCCGCTTGGTTTCCCCAATGTAGAGGAAGCCACATCGGGTACAATGGATGCAATATACCACATTAGTAGATGTGCAGGTGAACATCTGCTTGATATGGAAAATCATCTTGGGGCCTGGGATAGGGGTGAGGGAGGAGGTGTAGGGGCAACTGTAGCACTTCCTGCGGTTGCAGGAAAAGTGCTGGGTGTGGTGGGGTTGGAGGGGAGTGTGGAGCAGACAAGACAGTCACAGACAGAGTGGTCTCTCCGGAAGGCAGACAAGGGTGGGGATGGAAAAATGTCTTGGGTGGTGGGGTCGGATTGTAGATGGCGGAAGTGTAGGACGATGATGCGTTGTATCCGGAGGTTGGTGGGGTGGTATGTGAGACCAAGGGGGATCCTCTGGGGGCGGTTGTGGCGGGGGTGGGGTGTGAGGGATGTGTTGCGGGAAATGCGGGAGACGCGGTCAAGGGTGTTCTCGACCACTGCGGGGGGAAAGTTGCGGCCCTGGAAGAACGTGGACATCTGGGATGTGCGGGAGTCGATGCCTCATCCTGGGAGCAGATGCGGCGGAGGCGGAGGAATTGGGAATAGGGGATGGAATTTTTGCAGGAGGGTGGGTGGGAGGAGGTGTATTCTAGGTAGCTGTGGGAGTCAGTGGGCTTGAAACGGACATTGGTTTCGAGCTGGTTACCTGAGATGGAGACTGAGAGGTCCAGGAAGGTGAGTTTCATATGGTCTTACTCTGAGTGGCGTCTGTTTCTTCTCTTTTTTAGATTAGATTCCCTGCAGTGTGGAAACAGACCCTTCGGCCCAACAAGTCCACACCGCCCCTTTGCAGCATCCCACCCAAATCCATCCCCCTATAAACCACACACCCCTCTACATTACAGGTAATTTAGCATGGCCGATCCACCTAGCCAGCACATCTTTGGACTGTGGGAGGAAACCGGAGCACTCGGAGGAAACCCACGCAGACACAGGGAGAATGTGCAAACTCCACACAGACAGTGACCTGAGGCTGAAATTGACCCAGCTCCCTGGCGCTGTGAGGCTGCAGTGCTAACCACTGAGCCACCGTGCTGCCCTTTCGATCTAATCTTTTATCTTCCCAGTTTCTGTTTCACAAACTATAACTTTGTACTGCAAGACTTATAGAACATAGAACATCGAACATTACAGCACAGTACAGGCCCTTCAGCCCTCGATGTTGTGCCGACCTGTCATACCAATCTGAAGCCCATCTAACCTACACTATTCCATGTACGTCCATGTGCTTATCCAATGACGACTTAAATGTACCTAAAGTTGGCGAATCTACAACCATTGCAGGCAAAGCGTTTCATTCCCTTACTACTCTCTGAGTAAAGTAACTACCTCTGACATCTGTCCTATATCTTTCACCCCTCCATTTAAAGCTATGCGCCCTCGTGCTCACCGTCACCATCCTAGGAAAAAGGCTCTCCCTATCCACCCTATCTAACCTTCTGATTATTTTATATGTTTCAATTAAGTCACCTCTCAATCTTCTTCTCTCTAATGAAAGCAGCCTCAAGTCCCTCAGCCTTTCCTCGTAAGACCTTCCCTCCATACCAGGCAACATCCTAGTAAATCTCCTCTGCACCCTTTCCAAAGCTTCCACATCCTTCTTATAATGCGGTGACCAGAACTGTACGCAATACTCCAAGTGCGGCCGCACCAGAGCTTTGTGCAGCTGCAGCATAACCTCTCGGTTCTGGAACTCGATCCCTCTATTAATAAAAGCTAAAACACTGTATGCCTTCTTAACAGCCCTGTCAACCTGGGTGGCAACTTTCAAGGATCTGTGTACATGGACACCGAGATCTCTCTGCTCATCTACACTACTAAGAATCTTACCATTAGCCCAGTACTTTGCCTTCCGGTTACTCCTATCAAAGTGCATCACCTCACACTTGTCTGCATTAAACTCCATTTGCCACCTCTCAGCCCAGCTCTGCAGCTTATCTGTGTCTCTCTGCAACCTACAGCATCCTTAGTCACTAACCACAACTCCACCGACCTTAATGTCATCTGCAAATTTGCAAATTTACTAACCCATCTGCAAATTTACTAACCCACTTATGAGCTAACTCATTGTCATCTGACATTACTTTGCTTTCTTGCTTAGAAACATTATGAACTTCCAGATGGAATTTATTTTCAAAGACCTTATGTTAAATTCTTCCATTAACACACCTCACTAAATTTTTCAAAGTCTAGTTAATCTTTCACTGTGCTATATACCTACCAAATATTATTTCCTTTTCTCCAGAAAATCTTAGAAAGTCTGAATATTTTTCCAATCTGTGGGCACTAACTCATGTGCATTGAGAACAATAATTTACACTCTGCAGTAGTCACCAGGGTAGTTTTGAGAGAGATAAGTACACCTTCAAAGCCTCCCCGCAAACACAATACTGCAATAAAATTGTCCAAAATTCTTTTGACCATTGATATTTCATAGATGTTTTCCCAAATTATTCAAAATGTATTTGAACTGCTTCCTTATTGAAGTTAGTTGTGAAGAAAATAAAGTTTGTTAAATTCAATGATATTATAAATCCTGCACAATCAGCATCTTGGGGGTTACTGTTTAGCAGAAACTGAACATTACCTGCGATATGAATATATATGGTTGCAAGACCAAATCAGAGGCCGAGAATTCTGCAGCAAACAACTCACCTCCTGACCACTGCAATGCATAAATCAAAAGAAATGGAATACTGTCCACTTATGTAGGTTACTGCAGTTCCAATAACACTCAAGAAGTTTGATGCTATCCAGGTCAAAGCAGCCATTTGATTAGCACCCAACCAGCTATCTTAAACTACACTCACTGTACCAGTAATGCACAGTGTCAGTAGTGCACCATCTACAAGATACACTGCAGCAAATCACATGCACATTAGTGTTTATTACATCAGCAAGACAGTAATCTAATTCAATTGCTTAGTAACACCGCCCATCTCTAAATTCTCCTCCAAGACACACTTTGTTATGATTTGAAAGTTTATTGCTTTTCTTCTACTATTACTGGGATAAAATATCCGACTTAGTTTCTAATAACAATGTGGAAAAATCCATCGTGTATGCTTCGCTCAGTTGTTCAAGAGCAATAAGGAATAGACAATAAATGTTGGCTTATTTAATGACACCCACATCCTGCGAAAGAATCAAAATAACTAAACACAATTGTTAAATCTGAATGATTCTCAAGATTTCCTGTCATCTTGTTTGTATAATTGAAGACTTTCTTCATTGAGTTTAAATTTTCTTGCGGCATTTTCTCTCTGGAAATCTATTCTTTTCCTTTAGCATTTTCTTGCTTTCCAATTTTTCTTATCTGTCTCTTTTATCTTGCTCTTTGGAAGTCTACTTGAAGGTTTGGCATTTAACTTATTTTTCTTTTTGGTCTTTTTCCAATTCAACTTACTTAATTTGTAACTGAATTCTACTTCACTCAACTTGCATACTGTAAGGATCACATAATTTGTCCTCAAGGTTGAAGTGCTGAACCAACCCTTCAACAATTTCTGCTTTTTTCATCCCTACTTTCAAGGCAATTCCCACCTTCTCTTCCACAGCCATTGGATAAAACCATGTTAATATAACAAGGCATTAATGGACAGGTCATCTCCTCCCAGAAATGTCCAAGCTTTGAATGTCGGCATTTTATATTATCGATGAATACAGGAAAAGTACATGCAAAATCTTGTTTATTTACACTCTGAAAAAATTCCACTGTAGCCATCCCATTTTATAGATTCTAGATTTGAATTGTACAAGTGTCTCCAATTTGTTTAAATCTCTTCTGGGATCAATAACTTTAAAAGTATAGAATTTTGCAGCAATTGACAGAAGGAATCACCTGACAAACATTCACCTTTTAAATTTATTGCAGTAAGAAACAAATGAAAATCAAAATAGACTCAACATTACTAAATTGGTAACTAGCACACTAAACTATGAACTGTAATACCATAAGGTATAGGAGCAGAGGTAGGCTGTTCAGGCCATTGTATCTGCTCTCCATTTAATGAGATGATGACTGATCTGGTAATCCTTAACTCCATTTTCCTGCCTCTACTTCAAAATCCCTGACAGCTCACACTGTTTAAGAATGTACCTGTCCCAAACTTGAATATTCCCAGCAACGGAGGTTCTATTGCCTTCTGCAGTAAAAGAATTCTATAGATCCACTACTCTCAGAGAGAAGAAATTCCCACTCACCTGTGGCTTAAATGAACAACCCCTAAGATTATGCCCTAGATTCTCCCACAAGGAGAAAAATTCTCTCGACTTCTACTGCGTCAAGTCTGCTAAGAACTTTTAAGTTTCAGGAAGGTCATTTGCCATTCTTCTCAACACCAAAAAATAGTGGACCAATTTACTCAACCCGTCCTCATACGTAAATCCCATTATGCCTAGGATCAATCGAGTGAAACTTCTCTCGATTGCCACTGAGACCATTGTATCATTCCTTAGAAAATGGGTCCAAAACTGTTCGCAGTTTCCTCGGCGTGATCTGACCTGTGTATTGTTTAATGTTAGCAAGACTTCCCTATTTTTATACTCCATTTCCTTTGAAATAAAGACCAGTAGACCATTTGACATCTCTATTACCTGCTGAATTTATATACTGGCTATTTGTATTTCATGCTTGAGGATCCCAAAATCCCTATGTTGTTGACTTCTGCAGTCTTTTCCTGTTTTGATTTGATTTATTGTTGTCACATGTACAAAGAAAAGGCAAAAAATATTGTTTTGCATGCTAGCGAGAAAAAGTACATAAGTACATTAGGGTAATAGGTCAGAATGCATAACATAGTGTTACAGCTCTAGAGAAAGTGCAGAAAAAGACCATCATTAACCTATGTAGGACCCGTTCATGAGTCTGATAACATTTAGCTTCTCAGTTGCACAACCTCACATTTTCCTACATTATATTCCAATGGTCAATTCACTTAAACTACCTATATCCCCCTGTAGACTCCTTGTGTCATCCTCATCACTTGTATTCATATCCATTTTTTTGTTATCTATAAACTTCCGGATGATACAATCACTTCCCCCATCCCAGTCATTTAAATATATTTTGTATATATTATCAGACATGATTTCTCCTTCATGAAGTCATATTACTTCACTTGATTATACTGTGCATTTCTAAGCACTACATTATTACATTCCCTGTATTTAAGTAATTTTCAAGGATACAAAACTTAAAGCATAGTACACATCAGGTTCTATTTTAAAAGATATTGCAGGTGTAAATAAAAAAAAGAGAGAAACATCACAACCTTTCAACATTGTTGAAGCAGGGTGAATGTGCCATAGACTCTTGAAGACTCAGGTAAGCTATCATTTAGTATAACCTTCACTGGAATGAATCCCTGACATTATATCTTCTGACCTTTCTCCCAATTATGTGGTAAAACCCTGTCTTTAGAGATGAAGATAAACATTTTCACCATTAAGCTGATACAGTGCGAGTGGTGTGCCTTGATGAATTGTTTATATTGCACCTAGCTTACCAGCAGGTCTCTTAGACTTAATCATTATTCTTGGCCTTGAACAAAAACAATTATGGTTGCTTTCAACGAATTTTCTTAATTTCTCATGAGATCTATTTCATGTGTGGTCCATTTTTCCATCTATGTAAGGTCGCAAGTGTTGGTTTAGACATCAAAACTCAAGGAAATAACCATAATATTCTCAAATATTCAATAATTTGATTATTCATGCTTATTTTTCTGTTTGTAAGTTTAGTTGATTGATTATTCATAATTGATTATTTTTGAGAGTCCTCAAGTTTTTTTCTTCAGAAGTGTTAAAGCTCTTCGAGTATTGATTCATACATTTCAATATCATCATCACTTAACCAAGTGGAGTTGACAAATGAATCTAAGAATATGTGAGTGTGCATTCTGAGAAATATATGAAATACACAAGCTTTAAAACTCACATGGCACCCAACTTTTCTTGTGCTGAGTGTATCAACTTGCCTCAAAGGTTATGCTGAATACCTATAGGGTGAGGGTATTAACACTGACAGAGGGACCATCCGTCAGACTTATGTACAGTGGTAAGATCATGATGTCAATCAACATGTACCATTGATACACCTGTTCAACATGGAACTTCAGGCTTCAAAAAAAAGGCTTCTTATAATCTTGATCATTTGAACAAGTATTCAGCAACGTGGTGGATCTCCTGTGGGGTGGCACGGTGGCTCAGTGGTCAGCACTGCTGCCTCACAGCGCCAGGGACTCAGGTTCAATTCCACCCTTGGTTTACTGTGTGGAATTTGCACGTTCTCCCCGTGTCTGCATGGGTTTCCTCCCACAGTCCAAAGATGTGCAGGTTGGGTTGACTGGCCATGCTTAGCTGCCCATAGTGTTCAGGAGTGTGTAGCATAGGTGGGTTATAGGGAGATGGGTCTGGGTGGGATGCTCCAGGAGTTGGTGCGGACTTGTTGGGCCAAAGGGCCTGTTTCCACACTGTAGGGATTCTATGATTCTATCAGCAACATTTAAAATGATGGTTATTTGCTTATTGATTTCTACCAGTTCTTCCAGTGGCTGCACAAGTGATTTCCAGAGTGCTTTTGAAATGCTGAAGTCTACAGCGACTAGTGTGACAACTTGAAGAAATGTGTTGTCATGTGAGGGCTGCTGTACATAATACTTGCTTCCAGCCACAAGGGCAGTAGTATAAACTTCTTATGCAATGCAGTATGACTACGAGAATGAGCTAAGCTACAAAAAAGCATGACAATTTTTTGGAAAAGAAGCAGAAGAGCTCTTTCAGGGGTTATATCTGCATAGCATGTGTTACTACCATGACAGAAAGAATGTACTGATAATCAAGTCCTATTAATCTATAATCACATCATTAGTATAAATGTTTAAATCTAATCAGTAAAATGGACAATTGGTTTCCTTTTGCTATCTAAATTGGTAGGAACTTTCACCAGATTTCATCAATAAACTCGAAATAATTAATTTATCATAACATAAAATTTATTCTGAAAACAAGTGGCAAAAGTGATAATATCTTAACCATCATCCAGAATTTGAATTACATGCCCTTTCAATTCACACATATAAACCACACACACACACACACACACACACACACACACACACACACACACACACACACACACACACAAGATTTCTGCATTTCTGCATATATGATGTTTTAAACTGCAGAAGAAAATAACACCCTCATTGATCGACAATCTGTAAAACCATGTACAGAGGCTGATGAATTCTCATCATCCTCCAGGCTTCTTGTTGACAAAATTTAATTGTAATGTACTGACGCAAGGTCTCTTAATCAAAGCCCAATATTATTAGAAATCCATCTAGATTGAGGTTTTGGATTGTAATCACAGCTCAGCTTCTTAGGGTTTGAAAGAACTTTGAAGTACTGAAGTGTTGACTTTATCAGGTTCCCACAGTCCAACCAGGAGAAAGAGACAGAAAAATCATGCAGCCTCACTGCTCCTTAGTACTGCTTTATTATCTTTTCTTCTTTTTCTTTCTGACTCCTCAGATGATTGAAGCAAAAGTTAGATCCTGCTTGTGTTATTTGGCAACCATCAGGTACAGAAGCTCCATGCTCACTTCCAAATTTCCAAATTCCGTGTTCTGGCAATTAAGTGTGAGGCTCCCTTTGCTATTCTAGAAAGCATCCAAACCGTTTAATATCTTCCAGTTTTTCCCACATAATCCATAAACATAAATATGTATTCCTGAGACATATTCATAGTGCAATTCTCCTTGATGGACCTCAGTGAAAAACAGTGTGTTAGATATCACCAACTGACTGAAGTCTGCTTTGAAGCTATGAATGAAATCACAAATGGCTGTGAAAGTGACCAAGATCGTGAATCTTTATATACCTGCCACTTTCTAAGTTGCACCAGGTAACTTTTGCAACATCTCTAATCTGGCTGCCCATGATTGGATAAGGGAGGACCCTGAGGCTCTGCACGCAAAGATTGTTAAAGGCATTTTATTCTCTTCTGTCAGGGAAATAGAGCAAGAACCTGACCCTCATAATGACTACAGGCTTCCATGTACATTGTTGTCATTGTTGGCAAACAACGTGTTGTGGCTACCGTACATCAATTCAGAGAAGGACTGCAACAGGCACGAATTTGGCTCCCATTATAACTAGCTGGTGTGACACCCAACACAGTCAATGTATCTTGGCGGCAGCTAACATGTTTGAATTATGCAGCACTGCTTTTTACCATTTTCATTTGAGCTACCACAACAAAGCAGAGGGCAGCTAGTTGTGGGCAAGGGCTATCTGGTGATCACATGACTCATGACTCCGGTATATGATCTGATAATAATACCAGTGAGCGTATTTTTGCGTACAAATTTTGAGCAGAAATAGGCCATTCAACTTTTTAATATGCTCTGTCATTCAACAATATCTGATCATTTCATGTTCACTTGATTATTGAGAATCAATCTTCTGAGCTTTAAAAATATTCAATGACCCTGTTTATACTTCCTTTCAAGGAAAATAATTCTAAAGAGTCTCAATCTTCTGTGAGAAAATGCAGCACATTGTGCAGCAAATGTGGTCTCACCAATGCTCTGTATGACTAAAGTATAACCTCCCCACTTTTGGATTCAATGCCCTTTGCAATAAACAAAGAACAAAGAACAATATAGCACAGGAACAGGGCCTTCGGCCCTCCAAGCCTACATAGATACATTTAGCCCTTCCACACCAAAACTGTCTTCACTTACAGGATCGATATCCCTCTATCCATGCCAATCACAATCTTATAAGCTTCTATCAGGTCATCCCTCAACCTCTTGCGTTCCAGTGAAAACAAACTCAGTCTATCCAGGTTGCACTGTTTACATACTGCGTCAAGAAACCTTCATGAATGGTCCTGACAAATTCTGGCCCATCCAAGCCCCTAACAAGAAGCGAGTCCCAGTCATAATAGAGGAAGTTAAAATTACCCACCACAACAACCCTGCTGTTTTTAAACCTTTCCATATTCTCTTCTCCATCTCCCACCGTCTGTTGGGACGCCTGTGGTATACCCCAGCATTATACTTTCAACCTTTCTGTTTCTGAGCTGAACCCATATTGCCTCGTTGTAGAAGTCCTCTGTTTTATTCGTCCTCATTGGACCTGTAAGATACTCCATTACTACTCGCCCACCCCTTTTACATTCCCTTCTGTCACACCTGAAACATTTAAATTCTGGGACATTTAGCTGCTAGTCCTCATCCTCAGACATTCAGCTTCCAATCTATTGGCTTTCCTAGTTACTTGCTGATCCTGCATATTAACCTTCTGTAATCCATGCACCAAGACATTCAGCTCCATCTGTATTTCAGAGCTCTGTGATCTTTCACTGTTCAGATAGGATGCTTCTTTTTATTTTATATCCTTTCTGCCAAAATGAAGAAGTTCACATTTCCCACATTATACTCATTTGCCCAATTACTTAAAGGATTCTATATTTCTTTGAAACCTCCTTGAGCCCTCTTCACCACTTACTTTCCTAATTATCCTTGTGTCATCAACAAATTTAGCAATGATACCTTCAGTCCCTTCATCAAAGTATTTCACATAAATTGCAAAAGTTCAACCCAACTCTGATCCTTGTGGTACAACACTCATTTCTTCTTGCCAACCAAAGAGCAAACATCCATTTATGCCTGATCTTTGTTTCGTCTTGGCTAATATGTCTTCTTTCTGTGCCAATGTTAGCCTTGATATGAAGAGCTCTTATTTTCTGCAATAACCTTTGATGTGGCATCTTATCAAATGTTCTCTGGAAAACTGAGTGCAGTACTTTTACCAGCTCCGCCTTATCCATTGCATATGTTTTACATTAAAGAAACCCAATAAGTTGGTCAAACATAATTTCTATTTCTCAAAACCATTACTGGTTCAACCTGATTACTATAAACCTTTCAAATTACCCTGTTGTAACATCTTTAATAATAGTTTCTATTATTTTTATCATAACCAAACAAACTAATCTGAATAGAAACTGAAAGAACTGTGGATGTTGTAAATCAGGGACAAAAACAGAAGTTACTGGAGAAGCTCAGCAGGACTGGCAGCATCTGTGAAGTAAAAATTAGAGTTAACTTTTCGGGTCTTGTGAGGTCTGAGGAAGGGGCACTGGACCCGAAATGTTAACTCAGATTTTTTCTTCACAGATGCTGCCTGACCTGCTGAAATTTTCCAGCAACTTCTGCTTTTGTTCCTTAAACTAATCTGCCTGTGGTTTCCTTCTCCTTACCTGTTTCTACATTGAATAAAGTAGTTACATTAATTAATTTCCAACTTAATCAACCCTCCCCAAATGTATGAGACTTCGGAAATTTAAAACCCATGCAAGTTCATTCATCAATAGTCTCACAACTTAACATTCACATCGCCATATTGCATGCAAAGGTTGATTAATCAAGCCCTCCTGTGCACATCTTCCTGCTTTATTTCTTCTGTGCAGTTTGTTTTAGCTACTGCAATCTGAATAATAAAATAGTTTAATTAATGGAGACTGCAGGTAGTACTGCAGGAGAGCTCCAAGCAGTTCAGATCTACAGGCCCAGTTCAAAATGCACCAGGTTGGTACTATGTAGCATAGAGATCCATGGCAGTGTGGAGGTGGTGTAGTGCAAGAAGGGTATGACAACAGCAATGTGGTATAGCAGCACCACAGATGATAATATAATTGCAACAGACCATTTCTCTCCCTCTCCATCCCCTCCTTAAAGGTCTCCAGTACAGTGTCTGAGAATCATGGAATGTTCTCCATTGTTGCACTGAAATTCACTTTACTGAATTCAGAGAGTTCAAACTCACTTCCAGAAAAGGTTTCAGCAGCTGCTCCAGTTTAAAAGCACTTCCACATTGAGAGTTGCCAGCTGGTTTTAGGTAACGTAAGCTTTTTCTGAGTGGTGGCGCGCGTGCGCACGCACACACTTGGGTATCGTGCAGTTCCCCAGTACATGTGATAACTGTGATAGGTTAATCACACAGCATGTCTCGCGTTCTTTTCGGGGTTTGTTGAGGTTTGCCCACTATGTGTTTGCATGTAATTATGACAATGTAAAACCAAAATCGTTTTTTAAAGAATAAAACACAAATTCAAAGTTTAAATTTCTAAGCTATAACAGCATGCTCCATTCAGTTGACATAATACTCAATGTTATAACCATCCTTGCAATATACCATCTGGGTCAATTGAGTATCAAAAGCAAAATACGGTTTATGCAGTGGGCATTTAGGTGTGTAGATCATATGCTTTCTTCTTGTATGCAACAGTGTTTATGTTACTCTACCAAACATTTCCAGAGACATGAACTGATGATTTTGTTATCTGGTAAGTTTAACTGCCATTAAGCCACCTGGGAAGTTTAAATTCAATTTGGTAACTAAGTCGGGAATAAAAATCTTTCCTCACTTCTAGATTGTTGTAAAATCTCATCCAGTTCATCATGGTCCTGCAGGGAAGAAAATCTCCTGTTGTGATCTGTTCTGGACTATACGTAACTCTGGGTCTGCATCAATATGATTGACTCTTAACTGTCCTCTGAAATTATCTAGTAAGTTACTCAACAAATTCAAGAAGGAGCCTCACCATCAACAACTTCTGAAAGCAGAGATAGTAAGAACTGCAGATGCTGGACAATTTGAGATAACAAGATGTAGAGCTGGATGAGCACAGCAGGCCAAGCAGCATCAGAGGAGCAGGAAGGCTGATGTTTCCTTCTTCGGAAATGGGGGAGGGGAAGGGGGTTCTGCAATAAACAGGGAGAGGGAGGAGGCGGATACAAGATGGATAAAGGAGAAGATAGGTGGAGAGGAGTCAGACAGGTCAAAGAGGCGGGGATGGAGCCTGTAAAGGTGAGTGGAGGTGGGGAGTTAGGGAGGAGATAGCTCAGTACAGGGAGGACGGACAGGTCAAGGGGACGGGATGAGGTTAGTAGATAGGAGATGGGGGTGGGGCTTGAGGTGGGAGGAGGTGGTAAGTAGGAGGAAGATCAAGTTAGGGAGGGGGGGACAAGTTGGGCTGGTTTTGGGGTGCAGTCGGGGGAGGGGAGTTTTGAAGCTTGTGAAGTACACATTGATACCATTGGGCTGCAGGGTTCCCAAGCAGAATATGAGATGCTGTTCCTGCAAACTTCGGGTGGCATCGTTGTGGCACTGCAGGAGGCCCAGGATGGACATGTCATCTGAGGAATGGGAGGGGGAGTTGAAATGGTTTGCGACTGGGACGAGCAGTTGTTTAGTGCTAATTGAGTGTAAATGTTCTGCAAAGCAGTCCCCAAGTCTCCACTTGGTTTCCCCAATGTAGAGGAGCCCACAACGGGAACAGCGGATACAGTACACCATATTAGTAGATGTGCAGGTGAACACCTGCGCATTTCCCTCCACACCCTTATCTGCTTTCCTGAAGGACCACTCTCTCTGGGGCTCCCTTGTCCGCTCCACACTTCCCTCCAGCCCCACAACACCCAGCACATTTCCCTGCAACTGCAGGAAGTGTTACACCTGCCTCTGCACCTCCCTCCTCACCCCCATCCCAGGCCCCAAGAAGACTTTCGCATCAAGCAGCACTTCCTCCCACCTATTCCCTCTTCCCACCTCAAGCCCCACCCCCATCTCCTATCTACTAAACTCTTCCCGCCCCTTTGACCTGTCCGTCCTCCCTGTACTGAGCTATCTCCTCCCTAACTCCCCACCTACACTCACCTTTACTGGCTCCATCCCTGCCTCTTTGACCTGTCTGCACTCCTCTCCACCTATCTTCTCCTCTATCCATCTTCTATCCACCTGCCCATCTCTCCCTATTTATTTCAGAACTCCCTTCCCCTCCCCCATTTCTGAAGAAGGGTCTTGGCCCAAAACGTCAGCCTTCCTGCTCCTCTGATGCTGCTTGGCCTGCTGTGTTCATGCAGCTGTACACCTTGTTATCTGAACTTCTGAAAGCAATCAGATTTGGAAAATAATGCTGATCTTGCTAAAAATGCCCACATCCCCTAACATGAATAAAAGAACAGTATCAGCCTTAAAGACATATAGCATATAGTATAGTATGCTGTGGGTGAATCATTTAATTTAATAAACCGTGTAAAATCCAATTTGGATTGATATCCTGGCAGATATTCTTAGGCGGGTAATTTTTGAGCTGACATCGAAATTGTGGACAGCCTGTCTGCACGTGGAAATATAGACAAAAATATTTTGGGGTTCAGACATTATTTGAATGTAATGATACGGCTGCAGGTGCTAAACGCAACTACACTATAGTTTGATAGTTGTGGAAGATTAAGACATAAACAACTTTTTGAACTGAGCCTGGTGGCTCAAGCAGGGGCACTCCTATCTCAGGATTCTTGTGACACAAGGAGAGACAGTGAGCATTCATCAGCAGAGAACTATAGTATTTTATGCAGAGCCCCAGTAATTCTGTCTGTGCAAATGGGAAGAACACAAACAATTTGTTGTTTATTAATTCACAGGATGTGTGCTTTACCAAAATTTAGTGTGCATCCTTAGTTATCTTTGAAAAGCTGGTTGTGAGCCAGAAACTCACAAAATAGAAAGTTAAATTTCATATTTAAGTATATTCTCACCTCAAACAGCAAGGTGTAACATTGCAACAAAAACAGAAATTGGGGAGAAAATCAGCAGGTCTGATAGTTTCTGTGAAGAGAAAGCAGAGTTAATATTTAAGTGACCCATTTTCAGAACTGATTGTATCTAGGAAAAGATGATATATATGCTGAAAACAGGGGATGAGAGGGGGTTAGAGATGGCGCAGTGGTGTGAAGAAAGAAGAAAGGAATGAGGGGATAGGCAGAGATGGAGATGGAGCTGAGAAGGAATTACATTTAGGTAGATATAGGGATTGATATTGCGCCAGGGCAAAGAAAAACTGATAATGGGCATCGTAAGTAGATGAAAATATGCTGACTGTGCTGAAAGCAGCTCATGTCATGATTGGGCTTAGATCTATAGATGAGTAAAGGCGTTCAAGTTTTAAAATTATTGAACTCAATAATAAGTCCTGAAGACTGTAGGTTCCTCAAGTGGAAAATGAGATGCTGTTTTTCCAGTCTGTGCTAAGAATCACTGGAGCTTTGCAGTAGGCTCAAGATAGAATTGTTGGCTAGGGAGCATGATGTTGTGATGAAGTAGCAGGCAACTGAAAGTTCGGGGTCATTTCTAAGACAGAATGCAGGTATTCTACAAAGCAGTTACCCAGTTTGTGTGTTGTGTATACACACACACACATATATATTATATATGCCATCTTTTGCCAGCTACTATCACCTCTGAAGATTGGTTACTGGACTCAAAATATTAACTCCACTTCCTCTCCACATCTGCTGTCAGACCTGTTGAGTTTCTCCAGCAACTTCTGTTTTTGTTCATGATTTCCAGCATCCACAGTCCTTTGTTATTTTTATGTGCAGTATTACCTTTTATGGTTATATTTAAAAATTGCAGTAGGGAGCCCTTGGACAGATGTCTCTAGGGTGACGGCAGTATTAATCCTCTCAATTTTTGACTGCTGAAATCTTGTTTTCCAGCTAAGTATAGCATGGGTAGCAGTTGACAATGCCCACCCTACACCCATCACCAAATTATTATTTTGCACCAAAGTTCATAGATGGTTAATTTCAACAGTATTTCAGTGTTAGCTAAATTGTTAAGAAAACGGGTTACTGCACACACCAGGAACTGACGACTATGCCTTCCACTTAATGGAGAAGTCGGTATTTATTGTGAGGAAACAAATTTACATGCACCATTGACAATTTTTTTTGAAAACTGCATCAGCATGTTTGTGCTTCTATGTGTTCAGAACATTAAAACAGATTTGGCTCACGTACCAACTTGAAACACAAATTATTACATCTGAAATTCAAACAAAAAATACAGAAACATTTAACGAATTAGGCAGCACTGGCGTCAAAACGGAGGTCAGATTAACATTTTGGACCGATGACCTTTCTTCAGAAACCATATGTCGTGCTCAGTGTTTCCAGTATTTTCCTGCAGTGCGCTGTATTTTATGTTTGTTAATATACTTGACATTTCTCTGTGTAAAAAAATTACCATATTCCAACATTAGCCCCCAACTAAGGTATTTTCCCAGTTCCGTCGAAAACGTATTTATTGTTCTTGAGAGAATGCTTTAGATTAATCTGTCAATCCAAAGTCAGTGCCTATTGCTCCCATTTGGGGGCGTTATAATTATAAATCAAACCGTTGTCTAAAAGAGTTCAGGATTTCATTACCACTGCTAATGCACTTGTGTTTGTCTAATTGTGTTAGAAACATGTTATTTTAAATTAGCCATTAACTAGAGAGTAATAGAGGGGACCTGGCTGAATAAATCCCAATAATCTTTGTCTGATAAGTAACAAGTAATAAAAGAACTGTACAAATTACGTTGACCCTGAATATTCCGGCTGTTCGGTGCTGTAACAACTATTAATCTACAAACTGTTATTAACCATTCACACCACTTCACAAAAAGGTCCAATTGTCCGTATTTTGCATTAAGAATTTTCCATCAAATTATTTTATTTCAACACTGGTCGCAGTCGCCAGATTTTTTTTTCTCGCACTCATGCTTTCTTCATTCTATTGGTCTTATCCCGAAAGTTTGACTTCACGATCGTTCTCGGGAATGGTGAACATGCCAGATTGAAGGGACAAATGAAATGAATTTTCTTACCTTACGATCCCATACATAACTAGGCAGTTGCCCACCGTACCCACCACAAAAATGAGCGAGTAGACAGCGGTAATACTGATGGGGATAAGGGTGTTCACTGTGTTCGTGTGAAAGTCAAAAAAATCCGTGCTGTTTTCCAAATAATATGAAGTGGTTGGGAAAGTGCTGTTTGGGATAATGCCAGGGGTACATTCATCAGAGAAGTGCAACATACATTTGGAACCCATGCCTTCTCTAGTAATTACCACTGAAGTGCCCATAGTCTCATCTATAAAAAGAATAAAACAGAAAATTTTTAACATAAAAATACAACATAATCTATATATGTATAATAAAGACTAAAACAAGTGCTTGAAGAAAATCTTAAAATATTGAACAAGTAGGACCAGGTACAGAGGCATTATTAGGGACATGAAGCAATTCTTACCCAGGTTTATCGAACAGATGAGATTGAAAACTTCTGTGTAACAGTCGATAAGTGCAGAGCAAAGATCACCGACGTGAACTTTTCCTTGTATGCAAGGTGAGGTGTGAACAGCCGGAACCCCTTGCAGCTGGATCTGCCAGCGTACAAACGTTGGAGTCGCTGCTGCAGCGCTACACTTCTAACGTAGCATCCACTTGATGACGCTCAGACCAAACGCAGCTCGATGGAGGCGGGAGCATTCAGTACGTATAAAAACCAACACCTCTTTTCAGAGTTCACCGTGGCAATGTTACATTATACGATGGAAGCTATGCTAACAGGACTAGAAGCATTTACAGCCGTTTTACTCAAATCTCGCTGTCCAACCTAATCATATTTTCCAGTTTTTCAACATCTTGGTAGATTTCAATGCATATCAAATAATTTTAAAATGTGATTCGTGCTTCCATCTGTCCAGCGATTGAGTTTGAGACCCTCACTGTCGTCTGAACCGAAAATACCTCTTCAACCTTCATTTAAACCTTCTACCAAATGCTCTGGGAGGATCACCTGACCCGAAACGTTAACTGTTTTCTCATTCACAGATGCCGTCAGACCTGTTGAGCTTTTCCAGCAACTTTTTTTTGTTCCTGATTTACAGGATCCGCAGTTATTTTGGCTATAAATAATGTCCCTGATTATCGAACCCTCTGAAGAGCGGTAAAAGCTTTTTCTATCCTGTCTCCATACTCACCATTTTATTAATCAATTAAATCACCTTTCAACTGTCTCTGTTCCAGCAAAGACAAGCCCAGTCTATTCCATCTTTCCTCAAAGTTAAATAATGTAAGTCTTAGCGATATTCTTTTGCACGTTATCTTATGTTATTATTTATTTTCAATAAGGTGGTGTCCAGAACTGTGTGTAGGGCTTTGACTGTGGCTGAAATTGAAGCTTTCATATAACCTCTCGATCCCTTCATTCAGCATCTAAAGCAAAGTTGGAAAATGGTTTGTAAGTTTACTTAACTATAACAGTTGTCTGTCCTCTAGTCCTCTAGCTTCAAGCATCAGTAGCCATGTCTAAATTTGTCAATATACTACCAATTATTCTACATCCTCTTACCTTATTTGCCTTTCCCAAGTATAGAAACCCTACAGTGTGGAAGCAGGCCACTTAGCCCACTGGATCCACACCAACCCTCCAAAAAGTATCCAGCCCAGACCAACCCCTCTAGCCTGTAACCCTGCATTTCCCATGGCTAACCCACCTTAGCCTGCACTTTCCTGGACAATATGGGAAATTTAGCATGGTCAATCCATCTAACCTGCACATCTTTGGACAGTCGGAGGAAACTGGAGTACCCAGAGAAAACCCACACAGACATGGGGAAAATGTACAAACTCCACGCAGTCTCCTGAGGGTGGAATTGAAACCCAACCTTTGGTGCTGTGACACAGCAGTGCTAACCACTGAGCCAATATGCCACCTATATTAGATAGAATCTAATATTTTTCCAGACTGAATTTTATTTGTCACTTTTCTGAACAGGCTCTTTAATATCATTCTTTAGCTGAGAGATTTTATTCTCACCAAACATACACTATGCTTCTAATGCACTGCAAACAAAGTGCATATTGCAAAATCCCTCATCAGCAACAATATTTGCTTCCGGTCATCATGTCAATTTCAAATTCAACCTGCTACCTTTTGTTGGATCCCATCCACATTTACTGTACCTATACTAGCCTGACATCTTTTCAAAACTATTATCATGTGACCTACGATAATCTAGCAAGCACTCAGAAAACTATTTAATTTTTACACTTAAAAAATTAATTTCTCCATGAAAATTTTTGCATTTCCTTCAATCAGCACATTTGTTTAGCATTCAGTACTTTGGTATTTTTTCCAAGGAAGTGTAGAATCCTGTCTGTGTGTATACATAACAATGTGTTACTTCATAAAATTTATTGCCAAATATGAAAAATCACCTTTTCCAAGTTTGCAGTTTGAGTGATCAGAAAAAAAACATTGCATGCAAAATGCGGTAATCAATTTTATTTTGCTATTTTAGTTCCCATGCTTAAAGATGTTGCTATATTTTCCCCTCCAATTTTCTTCTCCAAAGAAAACCGTTCGTTGAATATATCCAATGCACCATATGAGTTGCACTATAGGAGTGGACTCGATGGGCTGAATGGCCTTACTTGCACTCCTATGTCTTATGTGTGCATGACGTTACATTAATTAAATGAAGAACATCTCTCAAGAGGCCATTTAGAGTACTGCATGAAAGGTCACTGATGCTGACTGCAAATGCACCTTACATTTTAGTAATCACCAGATTACCTAGTAGATAATTATTGAATGTGAATTAAAAAGCAACAACAACTTTTATTCATCTAGTGCCTTCAATGTAACAAAATGTTCTAAGACACTCTCCAGGAGCATGATAAAATTAAGTTTAGCATTGAATCACATTAAATGACATTGGAACACATGGCAAAACCTAAATCAAATTTGAAGGCTTTAAGCTATATCTTAAATGAGGAGAAAGAAAAAAATATGCATTGAAGCCTAAGAGATGAATTGCAGGGTTGCAGACTTTATAAAATGAAGGCAGACCTGCCAATTATGAAGTGATTAACGTTGAGAATGCTAACTTGAGGTCACAGTTGGGGAAACACATGTGTCAGAAGTATTGGAGTTGGACAAGTTGGCATTGTAAGAGCCAGGGAAGAATGGGAAACAAAATAAAAATTTTAAAATCAAGGTGTTGCTTAACTGAGAGATAATACACATTACCAAAGGACAATTGAGGAAAGGGATTCAATGTGAGTAAAGACATGGGCAGCACAGTTTTACAGTAACTCGAGTACTCGAGTTTAAGAAGGGTAGAGCTGGCCATAAGCGCATTGCAATAGTCAAGTTCAGAGAATTCTAGCAGTAGTTAAATGAAGACAAGGCTGTATCAGATGATATTTGGGAAGGGGGAAAGGATATACCCGTGATGGAAATGGAGTCAGATCATCTCAGTACCAAATACACTCTCAATTTTGCAAACAGCCTGGTTCTGCCTTAAATAGTTGACCAGAAGAAAAATAGAGTTGATGACTGTTGAACGTATTTTGCAGAAGAGTCTGAAGAAAATGGTTTTGATCTTCTCAATAGTTAGGTCAAGGAAAGTTTTGCCGATCCAGCAACTAGAGGTCAGACAAGCAGTGTGATAATTTTGAAAGAGTTATTGGTGTTCCACAACTGGAAACTGTCAGAATCCATGTTAAAATTGAAATCCTAGTTTGGTTGTTGAGGTGAAATATGTAGATGATGAAAGACTGTGGATAGATTTTTTGGGACACTTGAAGTTAAATTCAGGAGGAGTAAGCAAGCCATGCAGGATACAGTGAGATATATAATGCAGTCAGATAAGAGTTGGCTCACCATTTTGAATAATAGTGGTGAAATGTAGAAGGATTGTGAGGTCAACCTTCTAAAAACTCATAGCCAGGTCAAGGAGGGTGAGCAAGGATAGCGTGCTATTGGCACAGTCATGTAGGGTGATACCCATGACTATGGAAAGCATCACTTTTATACTGTGGTGGGGCAGAAATCTGATCGAAGTGATTCAAACGCAGTTCTAGGAAAATTGAACACAGATACGAGAAGCAATAACATATTCAATAATTTTAGAGGGAAAAACAAGGTTGGAATGATGTGGCAGAGGAATTAAGTATTGCATTTTTGGGAAAATGGGGAGAGTAGCAAATTCTAAGGAGGACATAACAGGACATAATGAGAATGAACCATTAATAAATATCAGCTAACTTTTCTAGAGGAGGATGTTAAATGATCAATACTTTATTAAGAATAGCACCAAATAAGTGAAAGTGATCTCTGAAGCAAGATGATCTCAGGCAAGGACATGAGGGAAAAAGCTGAGCAAATTCATGCCTAGCGTGTTAAGCGTACCTTAGAGAAAATTCTATGCATTTGTCCTTATGGCATCATAAATGACTTGACCATTTTTTCATGAGCTGGGGCTGCAACTTAAACATTAAACTTTGAGGAACCTAAGACAATTTAAAAGAACTTTGATTCAAATAGAAATGTACATTGTCTAATTCTGGTGATATTTCTGTGGATTTATTCATAATAGCTTTGGACCAGCAAGAACAGGCATAATGCTCCCACTAGATTTTACTAGGCGACTGGCAAGGTGATGAAAAGATGCCATATCTCTCACTACACCTGTGTGTAAAGTACTACTGTGAGGATTTAAATATATGGCTGAATATAATGTTCTGATCCCTGTGGAGAAGTATAAGCTATAAGAACTAAACTTACCAAACAAGCCAATGGAGGAAACCAATGTACATAATGTAACTTTTTATAACTCTTACTTCAACAATCAAACCAAACTCAAGATAAGTTAAACATGAGTTAACAGTCAAATCAAATTTAATAGCAGCTATAAATTAGATTTTAAATAAGCCAATACAAAGACAAAGAGCAATAAATTATTCAACAATGGCCAAGTTCCATGAATAAACCTTTTAAAAAATGTAAGCTGTGAAATTTTAGCTGATAAACCTTTATTAATGGTGCAATCCAGATTTGTGGACAACTTTAAAAACCTTTTTTTCCCTGCCAAGTACATCCATATTTCAAGAAGGCACAAATTCAAGATGTGACAAACAACTGAAAGTCTGACGCTGTAAACTTCCTAAAATGCAATATTGGCCTCACATAGTAATCTAGCTGACTGGTATTCAATTGGCTGATACTACCCAAGGTGGGCAGCATGTTGCGCCTCTGTCTGGTATTGTATGTGCGCCTTCAAATTACAATCTCCATAACTGGAATGGCTCATCACTCACAGACCAATGCCATCAAAATAATGAAACTTCAGGATATTTAAATCAGTCGACCTCTTTTGCAATGACCCTGGTACATTTCTCCTTATGTAATATGCAGCTATCAATTATGACTCTGAAGGTGCAACTTTTGATTTTCTCCTTAGCAAAGCACTCATCTGCTTGCAGTTTCACAGATACAATTCCATCTATTACAGTTTATAATTCCAGACAATTTCAAAGTTAGAACTTTGGTTTAGAAGTCATACATAATACTACATTTTTATCCTAATAACAGAATTAAAAATATTCTGCTTACAGTGAGAGCAATAGTTGGAAATGTTCACCCAAAAATTGGCCCTCATATAACATTATACTTAAATGTTGATTTTTATTAATTATCAGATGTCCTGACATCATAATAATATGAAATAAAGTACTGTGGATGCCGGATGTCTGAAACAAAAACAGAAATTGTTGAACAAACTCAGTACATAGAATCTTTGGTGTGGAGGCAAGCCATTCTGCCCATCAAGTCCACACTGACTCTCTGAAGAGCATCCCACCCAGACCCACCCTTCCCATGGCTAAACTATCCAGCATATCCCTGGTACTATGGGAAATTTAGCATGGTTAATCACCTAACCTGCAAATCTTTGTACTGTGAGAAGAAAGCATAGAACCTAGAGGAAGTCCACAAAGACAAGGGGGTGGGGGTGGAAATATGCAAACTCCACAAAGACAGTTTCCCAAGGGTGGAATCAAACCCAGGTCTCTGGCACCATGAGGCAGCAGCAAAAGCTGTTGATCCACCATGCCATTCCATCGGGACGTATGCCCTGATATGTGCACTTCTGGACTACCCTTGGTGAGGAATGTTGGTTAATAAGAGGCATTCAGTACTGCTAATGGGTAGAAGTTGGTTGAAAGGAATTGTTCAATGATACTACAAATTGTTACATGTTTGCCTTAGATTAAATATTAAAAATAAAAACAGAAATTGCTGGAAAATCTCAGCAGGTTTGGCAGCATCAGTGGAGATAAATCAGAGTTTAATGTTTTGGGTCAAGTGACCCTTCCTCAGAACTTTTCCAGCAATTTCTGTTTTTATTTATAATATTTAATCTAAGGCAAACATGTAGCAATTTGTAGTATCATGGAACAATCCCTTTCGACCAACTTCTGTTCAATAATGGGGAAGAAACAAGAAATTAGAGACAAGGCGAAGCATTTACAAAAGTGACTTACAAAAGTTCAAAATTGTTGTCAAGACAACATTTATTCTAAATAAAACCCAAAAGAACTACATATGCTGTAAATCAGAAACAAAAAACAGAAATTGCTGGAAAAGTTCTGAGGAAGGGTCACTTGACCCAAAACATTAAACTCTGATTCATCTCCACTGATGCTGCCAAACGTGCTGAGCTTTTCCAGCAATTTCTGTTTTTGTTTCTGATTTACAGCATATGTAGTTCTTTTGGCTTTTATTTAGAATAAATGTTGTGTTGACAACAATTTTGAACTTTTGTAAGTGCTTCAACTTGTCTCTAATTTCTTGTTTCTTCCCCATTATTGAACAGATGCCTCTTCATTAGGTGTGCTCTTTTATCGTTGTTATCAAGAAAGTAACAAGCAGAAATTCAGATGATAAAAGGTTTATCGTGTATCACCAGCATTTCTGTCACTTCTTGAACAATAATTTCCTGAAACAGTTTTGGAAAACCACAACAGAGCTCATGTTTTGTGATGAGGAATAAAGAGTTAAGACTTTCGGTGTTTAGTTTTTGTATGAATGGTTTCCTGAAGCTGCACTTCACCTTAAAATAATACAAGAATTACCTCATGTTCATTCCAGACCTAGAAATTACATTAATCACGGTCAATATAATGTCAGTGTGTGGAAAGGTCATCACTGCTTTCAACTTATACGCGACAGGATCATTATGGGCTATGTCCAAAGTCCAGTATTAACTATTTAGCTGCTCACAGAAACATGAACCAAGTGAAAATACATCATTCAGTACATTATCTTCTTCACCATTCACCATTAATGTAACATGGACCTGCATATTTACTGTGTCACAGAAATTACAATGCCATCAACTCAGGGTAATTTCCTAGCCTTAACTATCTTCATCTGTGTCATCAATGACCTTCATGCCAGTCTTAGGTTAGAGGTTGAGATGTTTGCTGATGACTGCATAACATTTAGCATCATTCATGATTCTTCAGATACTGAAGCAATTAATGTTCTTACACTCCCAGACAATATCCAGACTTGATGTGATGAATGGCAGGTAACATTCACCACACACAAGTGTCAGATAATGACTCATCAAAAAGAGAGAGTCTAACCATCACCTCTTGACATTCTATGGCATCGCCGTCACTGAATCCCTTATTATCAGCACTGTACACGTTATTGTTGGCCAGAAACTGAACTGGTCCAACATACACAAACTGTGGTGACAAGAGCAGGTTAGCAGTTAGGCCTATCCACCAACTATATGGCACAAGTTAGGTGTGTGATGAAATACTGTTTACTTACCTGGACGAGTACAACTCTAGCAACATTCACAAAACTTGTCAAAATTAAGGAAAGAAACAGTCTACTTGATTGGCACCCCTTCCATTACTTTTAACATTGCCTCTTTTCACAAGCAGCTCACAGAGGCAGCAGTATGTTTGAAATGCAGTGCAGAAATTCATTATAGCACCCCTAAGAAAACATTGCAAACCCACAACATCTACAGCCTAGATGATCAAGAGAAACAGACGCATGGAAACATCATTGCCTGTAACTTCCTCTCCAACACACACACCATTTGGACTTGGAACTTTATGGCTGCTTCCTCATTGTCACGACATCAAAACTCTGGACACTCCTTCCCTAACAGAAATGTGGGTGCCGATACACCACATGGGCAGCAGTGGCTAAGGAAAAGGCTCACCAACACATTTTCCAGGACTAATGTTATAATATTTGTGGCCTTTAGGATGTTGAGGACCACAGAGATATAAATCATATAAGGCTGTAGCCTCTTTCTGTTACTCAAAGGGACTACCCAAAGGTTTTGTTGTACTTCAGCCCCACATTCCTGATCTTCAGTATCTAGTGCAGAAAAGCAGGCAAAACAGAGGGCCTTCTTATTGGTCTACTGCAGGTTTAGTCAAGTTGGCTATTAACAGACCCAGACAGCAAGCTGTAGAGGAGATTTTGGCACCTGAGTGCTGGCTGTCCTCTGTGTTTACATCCATGCTCAAGTATCTTCAGACAAGGAGCACTTGATGTCTGCTGGTATACTATTGGCCTCATTGGGCTGGTGATTTTTTTGGGGGGTGGTGTTAAGGTTCATTGTCAAACTTCCAAAGTGATACTTTAAAATAAATTTGAAAAGTTTCATTTATCCTTTGATTTTTGTTAGTGTTTCTTAGACACAGCCAAGTTTAATTTGATTCATTTGGCCAATTGTTCTATTAAAAAGAATAAATAGAAAATGGAGGGGTTGGTGGCAGTAATTTAACGACAAGCTACCAGCACTTATTGATCAATTTCCACGACAACACAATCTGAATGATCGAGTTGAAGTCAACAGCTAAGTGGCATAGTTGTCATGTCAGGTTTACCTTTTTACCAGATTACTACAGATTTCATTACAGAAAAATCATATGGAACTCCAGCATCATGCCGAGTTGCAGTTTGTTAAATGGCCATAAGCTATATCTGAGACACTAAAGCAGATGAATCTGGCATCAATGATGGGAAGAGCTGAGAGTGGTGGAGGTGCCTAGACATAGAATGTTAAAACCAAACCATGTGGCTTTCTGAAAATTATGTTTGAGACTTCAGTAAAACATTTCAGGAAGCTATGTAACAAAACTCAAGGGCCAATAGGGAAGTATTCAACACAGTGTGGAGGTGGAGGAACACAGCATTAGAGGAACAGGAAAGTTGACGGTCAGGATCAGGACCCTTCATCAGAACAGAGTATTCAATGTCCCTATTGATAAAGACACGGATAAAGAATTGTGAGTACCATGGGAAAAAACCAGGAGACAAGCAATCATGATTGCTCTGAGAGAAGCAAGTAAAAACAGAAAAGCAAGGAAACAGATAAGTGTCAGCAGACAGTAAGGAATGTGAGCATATGATTTGTGAGCTTATTGGGTGACAGTTGTCAGTACTGGGAATATTTCCCATTTCAGGTACAATGAAGATGATTATGGTCTTTAGCAACAGTGTGAAACATGTAATAGCAAATTGGCAAACACATTATGTTCACTGCACGTGATATGCTTTACAAATAAAGTAAAATTAAAAATAAATTCTGTCTAGGTAAGCGTAAACATAGAAACAAAGAAATACAGAAACCAGGAACAGAAGTAGGCCATTCAACCCTTTGATAATAAAATGTGAGGCTGGATGAACACAGCAGGCCAAGCAGCATCTCAGGAGCACAAAAGCTGACGTTTCGGGCCTAGACCCTTCATCAGAGAGGGGGATGGGGGGAGGGAACTGGAATAAATAGGGAGAGAGGGGGAGGCGGACCGAAGATGGAGAGTGAAGAAGATAGGTGGAGAGGGTGTAGGTGGGGAGGTAGGGAGGGGATAGGTCAGTCCAGGGAAGACGGACAGGTCAAGGAGGTGGGATGAGGTTAGTAGGTAGCTGGGGGTGCGGCTTGGGGTGGGAGGAAGGGATGGGTGAGAGGAAGAACCGGTTAGGGAGGCAGAGACAGGTTGGACTGGTTTTGGGATGCAGTGGGTGGGGGGGAAGAGCTGGGCTGGTTGTGTGGTGCAGTGCGGGGAGGGGATGAACTGGGCTGGTTTAGGGATGCAGTAGGGGAAGGGGAGATTTTGAAACTGGTGAAGTCCACATTGATACCATATGGCTGCAGGGTTCCCAGGCGGAATATGAGTTGCTGTTCCTGCAACCTTCGGGTGGCATCATTGTGGCAGTGCAGGAGGCCCATGATGGACATGTCATCAAGAGAATGGGCCCCTATTCCCAATTCCTCCGCCTCCGCCGCATCTGCTCCCACGATAAGACATTCCACTCCCGCACATCCCAGATGTCCAAGTTCTTTAAGGACCGCCACTTTCCCCCCACGGTGATCAAGAACGCCCTTGACCGCGTCTCCCGCATTTCCCGCGACACATCCCTCACACCCCGCCCCCGCCACAACCGCCCCAAGAGGATCCCCCTCGTTCTCACACACCACCCTACCAACCTCCGGATACAACGCATTATCCTCCGACACTTCCGCCATTTACAATCCGACCCCACCACCCAAGACATTTTTCCATCCCCTCCCCTGTCTGCTTTCCGGAGAGACCACTCTCTCCGTGACTCCCTTGTTCGCTCCACACTGCCCTCCAACCCCACCACACCCGGCACCTTCCCCTGCAACCGCAGGAAATGCTACACTTGTCCCCACACCTCCTCCCTCACCCCCATCCCAGGCCCCAAGATGACATTCCACATTAAGCAGAGGTTCACCTGCACATCTGCCAATGTGGTATACTGCATCCACTGTACCCGGTGCGGCTTCCTCTACATTGGGGAAACCAAGCGGAGGCTTGGGGACCGCTTTGCAGAACACCTCCGCTCAGTTCGCAACAAACAACTGCACCTCCCAGTCGCAAACCATTTCCACTCCCCCACCCATTCTCTTGATGACATGTCCATCATGGGCCTCCTGCACTGCCACAATGATGCCACCCAAAGGTTGCAGAAACAGCAACTCATATTCCGCCTGGGAACCCTGCAGCCATATGGTATCAATGTGGACTTCACCAGTTTCAAAATCTCCCCTTCCCCTACTGCATCCCTAAACCAGCCCAGTTCATCCCCTCCCCCCACTGCACCACACAACCAGCCCAGCTCTTCCCCCCCACCCACTGCATCCCAAAACCAGTCCAACCTGTCTCTGCCTCCCTAACCGGTTCTTCCTCTCACCCATCCCTTCCTCCCACCCCAAGCCGCACCCCCAGCTACCTACTAACCTCATCCCACCTCCTTGACCTGTCCGTCTTCCCTGGACTGACCTATCCCCTCCCTACCTCCCCACCTACACCCTCTCCACCTATCTTCTTCACTCTCCATCTTCGGTCCGCCTCCCCCTCTCTCCCTATTTATTCCAGTTCCCTCCCCCCATCCCCCTCTCTGATGAAGGGTCTAGGCCCGAAACGTCAGCTTTTGTGCTCCTGAGATGCTGCTTGGCCTGCTGTGTTCATCCAGCCTCACATTTTATTATCTTGGAATCTCCAGCATCTGCAGTTCCCATTATCTCTCATTCAACCCTTTGAGCCTGCTCCACAATTCAATGTGATTATGGCTGCTGATCTTCTACCTCAATCCAACACTCTTGTTTTCTCCCCATCCTCCTAAATGAAATTATCCATCTCTTTCTTAAATATATCCAGTGATATGGCCTCCACAATCATCTGTGGTAGAAAATTTCACTGGTTCACTAGTCTCTGAAAGAAGACATGTTGCTTCATATTAGCTCGAAATGGTCGACTCCACATCCCTGATTGCACCGTTTGGTTCTAAACTCCCCAGCTAGGGAAAACATTCTCCCTGCATCTAGATTGTCCAGCCCTATTAGAATTTTACATATTTCAGTTAGATCCCTGCTCCTCTTTTTAAACTTGAATGACTTCTGTACAAGTCAAACCATTATTTCCTCATATGACAGACCTGCCATTCCCAGTATCAGCTGCATTTTCTCTGTAGCAAATATGTCCCTTCTTAGGTAAGGAGCCCAAAAATGCACATCACACTCCATGTTTGTTCTTACGACAGTTCTCAATAACCCTATAAAATCCCTACTTCAAAATTAAAGTCCTCTTGCAACGAAGACCAACATATTTATTACCTTCCTTACTGCTTTCAGTACCTGCCTGTCTAATTTCATTGACTGGTGTACACAGACACCTGGATTCTGCTGTACATCCACAATTCATGCATATCACCATTTAGATTATAGTGTTCACTTCTGGTTTTTATACTAAAGTGTATAAATTCACATTTAGCCATGTTTTTCTGCCATGTATTTGTCCTCTCACTCAACTCGTCTAAATCATCTTGAATCCTACTTGCTACCTTTTTACAAACTCACAATACCACCTGATTTTGTGTCATCAGCAAAATTGTTCACTCATCCAAATCGTTTGTGTATGTCATATACATATTATCTATATGGCTGGGGCTCAACCACTGATCTATGCAGTTTTTTTATTCACCTGTCGAATGGGGATGGCGCTGACTGACCAGCATTTATTGTTTGTCCCTAGTCGCCTTTGAATGGACTGGCTTGCTAATCTATTTCAGAGGGCAGTTGAAAGTCAAAAACATTGTTGTGGGTCTGGACCCAGACCAGATAAGGATGGCAGATTTACTTCCCTGAAGGACATTAGTGAAACAGATGGGATTTTCTGAAAATTGTCATCTGTAAATACTTAATTCCAGATTATTATTGAATTCAAGTTGTACCATCTACCAAGGACCAATAGACAGGTATTCAATATTCTTATTCCAAAAGACATAGGTAAAGAATTGTGAGTACCATGGGAAAAGACCAAGTGAGAAGCAACCATTTTATTGCTCTGAATGGAAACATGTAAAATAGAATCCCCAGAACATTAGCTGAGTTCCTGGATTAATCGTCTAGCGCTAATGCTACTGGACCATCACCTTCCCATGTGTCCCCATCAGTAACTGCTTGCTGCTCAGAAAAAGATTCATTTGTTTCACACTCTGCATCAATTATTCATGATCCATGCCAATACACAACGTCCACTAACCTCTAATGAGGAATCTTATCAAAAGTCATTTGAAAATCCAAATACACACAATCATCGATTCACCCTGATCTATTCTTTGAGTTTTGCCTTCAAATTTCTATAGTATGTTTGTTAAGCATGATTTGCCTTCCATAACCTTATGCTGGTTTTGTCAAATCCCATTGATGCTTTTCATGTGTTCTGTTATTACGTCTTTTATAATAGACTCCAGTATTTCACTTCTCAGCAGCTGGTCTGTGTTTTTTCTCCCTTCCTTTTTAAACAGTGTGGTTACATTTGTCACACTTCAATCTGGAAGAACTGCTCCATTGTCTATATAATTTTGGAAGACGACCACCAGCAAATCAGTATTTCCAGAACAAATTCCAATTGTACTGTGGGATGTAGATTATCATGCCTAGTGGTTTGTCAGCCTTTAATACCATCCAGTTCCTCAGCATAATTTTCTTACTAATATTTCAATTCTATCCTCTCCCTTGGCTTCCAAACATTTATGGGAAGCTATTTGTGTCCTGTTTCGTGAAGAAAGAAATAAAGTATGTCTTTAATTCACCTACCATTTCTTTTTTCTCTAATATAATATCCATGGCTTCTGACTGTAAAGAAATTACCTTTGCCTTTACTAATCCTTTTCTCTGCACATATTTATGGCTAGTTTCTATGTCCTCTGCAATTTTACTCTCACAGTCTATTTCCCCCTCTTGATCAAACCTTTTGTTTTCCTATGCTGAATTCTGAATGCTCACAGTCCTCAGGCTCGCTACTTTTTTACTGGCAATTTTACATGCCTCCTCTTTTGGATCTAATATGATCCTTAACGTTTTTCATAATCCATAGGTTAGCCACCTTTCCTCTTTTATTTTTGTGCCAGACCGGAATGAACAAATGTTGTAATTCATGCACAGAATCTTTAAATATGAACAGTTGCTAATCCATCATCATCCCTTTTAGTAACGTTCGGCAATCCATTCTTAACAATTTGTATTTTCAGTTCCAATTTTATTTTTTTGTCGAGCAAAGGTTTATAAAACTAAATATAGATCTGGTTGCAGAGCGGAACAATGTGCAAAAATTCCTGATGTATACCAGTAACATAAAGCAAGCTGAATGCTACAATAGATACTTGGATAATAACGATCCACTTGGGCACAGTCAGCATGGATTTTCACGTGCAAGATCATGTTTGATGAACTTGTTGGACTTTTTTGAAGTTACTTGTAAAATTTATAAAGGAGATCTGATGGATACGGTAGTTATTTTTACTCAATCTCTTCAGATGTGCTACAATGCGTCATTGCAACAGGTGGGATTTGAACTAGAGTCTGTTGACTTAGAGGTAGTCCCCTGATTGATGCTGAATATTTAGATTTTCAAAGGCTTTTGATAAAGTCCACCACAGAAGTTTGATTAGAAAAATTAAAGCACATGTGATAAGAGGACGGATGGCATGGTTTAATAATTGGTTAACTGAAAGAAAATTGAGAGTAGGAATAAACTGGTCACTTTTGCAATAGCAGGCTGTGACTATTGAGGTACTACAAGGATTAGCATTTGGGGTCCAGCTGCTCACAATAAAAAATCATTGATTTGGAGGTGGGGACCAAATGTAATACCTCTAAATTTGTGGATGACACAAAGTTAAAAGCTAAGATTTATGAGGAAGAGGCATAGTGGCTTCAGAAGGATTAAACAGGCTTAGTAATTGGGAAAAATGCGGCAGGAAGAGCATAGTGGGGAGAAATGGCAGATTATCCACTTTAGTAGGAGAAACAGATGTACAGAGTATTGGTTAAATGGCAAAACATTGGAATGTGTAGATGGACAAAAGAGTAGAGATATCTTAGCCAATTAGTCTCAGAAGGCTAACATGCAGATACAGCAGACCAAAAGAACGCTAATGGAATGTTAGTCTTTTTTGCAAAAGGATTTGAGTATAGCAGCAGTGAATTGCGTCGATTGTACAGGAGATTGACTACGCCATACCTGGAATACGATGTGGCATTTAGGGTCCCTTTATCTCAGGAAAAAATTCTTCTGCTTGACTGAAACTTCTGTCCAGTCCAGCCCAATTTTACAGGATTTGACATGAAAATTCCATTCAAATTCCTTTGGTAAGTTGTACTTGAATGCACTGATTAAAAAATGGCAACAGTTATGTGAAACTCATACAATGGCATCAAATGTTTCACAATGAAAGACAATTGATCACCTGTAGCAGATCTTTTATCTTTGTTTCACTGGCAATTAAGCCCTTTCTGTAGATTAATAGTTTAACAGCATAAGCCCGAGGGAGCATTATGTAGTGTGGATTTTTCTTCACATAATGAAAAAAGAGCTGGAGACTGTTCTCACTGAAGAGACATTTTAAGCTTGCGTAGATTGATTACTATTGATAGTGTTGATTTGTAAGTTAAAGTTTAGTGTTAAAATGTACGCACAAGTGCATGACCATTTAGGAGATAATAAAGATCTCCTACATGTGAATCAGAAAACAAAACAAATTGCAAAATCAATGTGGCAACATCTGGAACTAAAGTGTTTCGAAGAGGAAACAAAAAAGTATCAAGTGCCAAAGGAAGAGTTCCAATGGTTAAAAACAAAATTAGAAATAATTTGGCTGTAGATTGGAAGGAGAAAAGAGAAAAAAGTTCTTCAACTCACCAAAAAGCAGTTGGGAGCAGTGTAATATTTGAATTTTTAAATTAAATTTTGAATTGTTTTACGATCACCACCTATGTAACAGACTCTTCTGTTGGCAATACTTGGGGAAAGTGCATCCCACCATTTTCTGACAGCCTGGGGGCCTGTCTAAATCTGGATTCTAACAGCTCAAATTGCTTGTAAAAGTAACAGATGTGATATGGACAGTCAGAATGCTAGAGCAGAAATAAAGGGAACCGCAGATGCTGGAGAATCCGAGATAACAAAGTGTGGAGCTGGATGAACACAGCAGGCCAAGCAGCACCTCAGGAGCACAAAAGCTGATGTTTCGGGCCTAGGCCCTTCATCAGAGAGGGGGAAGGGGAGAGGGTTCTAAAATAAATAGGGAGGGGGGAGGCGGACCGAAGATGGATAGAGGAGAAAATAGGTGGAGTTAAAAGGGAAAAGATAGAAGGATAAATTGGAGGCTGCACTACAAATATGCAAGTTTACAAATATATATTGACCGAACTGCAGAACGAATGGAAATATATATGGAACCTATGGCCGTGATGTGGAATCTCACTGCTTTTTCAGGCAGCAGCACCAGATCTAGGATCATCCAATGAAGCCACGCTTCATTTACGCCCTTTAAATAATCATATAATTTGCATGGGTACCAGCTGCCAACATAAAAGTGTGGTGGCACTCTTTTCTAGTTCCACCGTTGGGAAAAGTACAACACTAACTAAATTAGATTCAAGGAGTCATTAAAGCATTCTGTGAAGCAATCCAATCAGTCTCAATTCCATGCTCCATCCATCAGAATGCACCATTCACATTTCTCCATTTAAAATTCCATCTGAAACTTCTCATTTGTCTGTGATTTGTTGCTTACAGTTTTAAAGTATTATCCATGTGTCTTCTGCCCACATATAATTAAACAGAAAAACAATGTAATACTTTTTTTGGCTGCCTTAAGTAAGTAATGAAAGGTGGGGGAGGACCTTAGATCTTAATAATCAGGCAAATAGAATTTGATATTAATTTTTGACAGAACTGAAGACCTCAACTAAAAATAATTTTTATCTTTGCCCTATTGCTAAATAATGTAATTTCAATTTGATTTATTTCAAAAGCTAAAGTTAGCAGTTACATTTAATAGCTACATGTAAATCACGTTTTTCATAATACATTGCATACAGATGATTTCATGTCCAAATTTGGAGATAGAGAAACGACACCAGGTGGAAGGAGAAACATTCTTGAAGCAAACGTTCAGCAGATTGTCTGACAGCAGTCAAAGAATTATAGAAAGGAGAGTGAAGAGGAAGAGTTATCACAAGGAACATAGAATTGTAATGGTGTAGAAGGAGTTTATCTTGCCAATAGTGCCTGTATTGGGTCTTCAATTGAGCATCATTATATGGTGACAATCTCCTGCTTTTGCTCTCAACCTTTACACACTATTTCTATCCAAATAATTATCCAATGCCCTCTTGAATGCCTCAATGTAAATTCCCTGCACCGCATTTCCAGGCAGTGCATTCCATAATCTAATTCCTCATTGTGTGAGGACATTTTGTCTGACATCTCCATTGCTTCATTTGCACATCACTTAAAATCTATGCCCTCTCAGCCTTGCTTATTTTACAAGTGGAAACAGCTTCATTCTATCTACTCTATCAATCACCCCTCACACTTAAAAACCTCTATAAAATATCCTCTCAACCTTCTTCTCTTCAGTGAGAAGAGTCCAAACTTCTTCAACCTATCCTCATAACTGAAGTTTCTCATTCCTGGACCTATTCCAGAAAGTTGCTTTTGCACTCTCTTCAATGTAATCACATCTTTCCTGTTCCTAAAGTGTGGAACTCACAACTCCATACAATACTCCAATACAATAACCAGTGACTAATGTAAATTCAGCATCACCTCTTTGCTTTGCACGCTAATCCCTTATCAATAAAGTTGAGAACATTGTATACTTCATTTATTGCGCTGTCCACCTGACTTTCAATGATCAGTGCTCATACACACCCAGGTTCCTCTGCTGCTTCACCTTGGTTACAAGTGTACCCCCTATTTTGTATTGTCTTTCAATGTTATTCCTACTAAAATACATTGCTTCACACTCACCAGCCATCTATCCACTCACTCCACCAATTTGACAGTGTCATTTCAGAGTTCCACACTGTCCTCCTTAGAATTCACAATTCTTCCAAGCTTCATGTTGTCTGCAAACTTTAACACTATCTGTTGCACTCCAAGATCTAGATTATTAATATAGTAGGACAAGCAAGGATTCCAATATCGAAGCCTGGGGATGTCTACGACAAACTCTCCTCCTACCTGAAAAATATCTATTGGCCATTATTCTGTTTCCTATCACTCAATCAATTTTGTATGCATATTGCTATTGTCCCTTTTATACCATAACCTGTACCTTTTCTCATAAGTCTATTTTGTGGCACTACATCAAACACATTCTGTAAATCCGTGTGTACCACATCAATAGCTTAGACCTTGTCAACCTTTCCTGTTATCTCTTCAAGAAAGTTAGGTTAAATAATTTCCCCTTTAGAAATGCAAACTGACTCTTCATAATTAACTCACCTTTTTCCATGTCACTACTGATTCTGTCCCAAGTAACTGTTTCAAGAATCTTATCCAGCACTGAATTTAATCTAGATGAACACAGCAGGCCAAGCAGCATCAGAGGAGCAGAAAAGTTTGACGTTTCAGATCAGGATCCCACTGAAGAAGAGTCCCAACACGAAACATCAAACTTTCCCGTTCCTCTGATGCTGCTTGGCCTGCTGTGTTCATCCAGCTTCACAACGTGTTATCTCACACTCTCCAACATTGGCAGTTCCTACAATCACTGAATTTAATCTGATTGGTCTATAATTGTTGGAATCATCTTTCCAAACTTTCTTGAAAGTGGCCTTAATGTTTGCTGTTCTTTAGTCTTCTGGTAACTCCCGCAATTCCAGGGAAGACTAAAAGATTATAGCTGGCACCGCCACAAATTCTACCCTCACTTTCTTTAAAATACTTGGATGCATCTCATTCATTCCCAGTGCCTTGCTGAATTTCTATGCCAATAATATTTCTGAGGCTTCTTTCTTATTAATTTTGAACCCTTCTCAAGAAAGAGTTCCCTCTCTGTTATCATAACCAGGGCAATATTCTCCTCTTTCCTAAAGAGAAGTACAATTTATTAATTTAATATGTCATCTCTTCCCTCTACCTCCACATGTTAACCCCGTTTTATGATCTCTAATTAGTACTATTCCTCCTCCAGCCATTCTTTTATTATTTATATGCCTATCAAAGACTTGGAGGCTCTCCATTATGAAAGCTACTCGTCTTTTTTAGAATCAGAGATAATGGGAACTGCAGATGCTGGAGACTCCAAGACAATGGGGAGCAAGAGGCGGCGCCGATACAGTCATCAATGTACCGGAGGAAGAGGTGGGGTTTGGGGCCTGTGTAGTTGCGGAAGAGGGACTGTTCCACGTAACCTACAAAGAAGCAGGCATAGCTGGGTCCCATGCGGGCGCCCATTGCCACTCCCTTAGTCTGTAGGAAGTGGGAGGAGTCAAAAGAGAAGTTGTTGAGGGTGAGGACGAGTTCGGCTAGGCGGATGAGCGTGTCGGTGGAGGGGGACTGGTCGGGCCTACGGGACAGGAAGAAGCGGAGGGCCTTGAGGCCATCTGCATGCGGAATGCAGGTGTATAGGGACTGGGCGTCCATGGTGAAGATGAGGTGTTGGGGGCCAGGGAATTGGAAGTCCTGGAGGAGGTGGAGGGCGTGGGTGGTGTCACGGACGTAGGTGGGGAGTTCCTGGACCAAAGGGGAGAAAATGGAGTCCAGATAGGTGGAGATGAGTTCGGTGGGGCAGGAGCAGGCTGAGACGATGGGTCGACCAGGGCAGGCAGGTTTCTCCCCCATCCCCCTCTCTGATGAAGGGTCTCGGCCCGAAACGTCAGCTTTTGTGCTCCTGAGATGCTGCTTGGCCTGCTGTGTTCATCCAGCTTCACATTTTGTCGTCTTTTTTAGAACTTCTCCTTGCTTCTCTTATTTGTTTTTTCACTCCCTCTGTAAACCTTCAGTATTCCATTTGGTTCTCAATTGTATTTTCTGCCTTACACCTCTCAAAAGCATACAATTTCTTTCTAATGTTTATTTCTGTCTCCATTCTTGCCCAGGGAACTCTGGATTTGTTTGCCTTACATTTTCCAGTTGACACCCCACAGAGCATGTCGCACATTCCACTCCGCTGACCCCTTCACCCGCTTCCAACACAAGTCCTCCTCCTGGACACCACCCCCAGGCCTCCTACCCTCCCTCGACCTCTTCATCTCCAACTGCCGTCGAGACATTAACCGCCTCAACCTCTCCACCCCTCTCACCCACTCCAACCTCTCCCCTGCAGAACGGGCAGCCCTCCGCTCCCTCCGCTCCAACCCCAACCTCACCATCAAACCCGCAGACAAGGGTGGCGCAGTGGTAGTATGGCGCACTGACCTCTACATCGCCGAGGCCAGACGCCAACTCTCCGACACCACCTCCTACCGCCCCCTCGATCATGACCCCACACCTGAGCACCAAACCATCATCTCCAACACCATTCATGACCTCATCACCTCAGTGGACCTCCCACCCACAGCCTCCAACCTCATTGTTCCCAAACCCCGCATGGCCCGTTTCTATCTCCTTCACAAAATCCACAAACCTGCCTGCCCTGGTCGACCCATCGTCTCAGCCTGCTCCTGCCCCACCGAACTCATCTCCACCTATCTGGACTCCATTTTCTCCCCTTTGGTCCAGGAACTCCCCACCTACGTCCGTGACACCACCCACGCCCTCCACCTCCTCCAGGACTTCCAATTCCCTGGCCCCCAACACCTCATCTTCACCATGGACGCCCAGTCCCTATACACCTGCATTCCGCATGCAGATGGCCTCAAGGCCCTCCGCTTCTTCCTGTCCCGTAGGCCCGACCAGTCCCCCTCCACCGACACGCTCATCCGCCTAGCCGAACTCGTCCTCACCCTCAACAACTTCTCTTTTGACTCCTCCCACTTCCTACAGACTAAGGGAGTGGCAATGGGCGCCCGCATGGGACCCAGCTATGCCTGCTTCTTTGTAGGTTACGTGGAACAGTCCCTCTTCCGCAACTACACAGGCCCCAAACCCCACCTCTTCCTCCGGTACATTGATGACTGTATCGGCGCCGCCTCTTGCTCCCCAGAGGAGCTCGAACAGTTCATCCACTTCACCAACACCTTCCACCCCAACCTTCAGTTCACCTGGGCCATCTCCAGCACATCCCTCACCTTCCTGGACCTCTCAGTCTCCATCTCAGGCAACCAGCTTGTAACTGATGTCCATTTCAAGCTCACCGACTCCCACAGTGGTCGAGAACGCCCTTGACCGCGTCTCCCGCATTTCCCGCAACACATCCCTCACACCCCGCCCCCGCCACAACCGCCCAAAGAGGATCTCCCTCGTTCTCACACACCACCCCACCAACCTGCGGATACAACGCATCATCCTCCGAAACTTCCGCCATCTACAATCCGACCCCACCACCCAAGACATTTTTCCATCCCCACCCTTGTCTGCTTTCCGGAGAGACCACTCTCTCTGTGACTCCCTTGTTCGCTCCACACTGCCTTCCAACCCCACCACACCCGGCACCTTCCCCTGCAACCTCAAGAAATGCTACACTTGCCCCCACACCTCCTCCCTCACCCCTATCCCAGGCCCCAAGATGACATTCCACATTAAGCAGAGGTTCACCTGCACATCTGCCAATGTGGTATACTGCATCCACTGTACCCGGTGTGGCTTCCTCTACATTGGGGAAACGAAGCGGAGGCTTGGGGACCGCTTTGCAGAACACCTCCGCTCCGTTCGCAACAAACAACTGCACCTCCCAGTCGCAAACCATTTCCACTCCCCCTCCCATTTTTTAGATGACATGTCCATCATGGGCCTCCTGCAGTGCCACAATGATGCCACCCGAAGGTTGCAGGAACAGCAACTCATATTCCGCCTGGGAACCCTGCAGCCTAATGGTATCAATGTGGGCTTCACCAGTTTCAAAATCTCCCCTTCCCCCACCGCATCTCTAAACCAGCCCAGTTCGTCCCCTCCCCCCACTGCACCACACAACCAGCCCAGCTCTTCCCCTCCACCCACTGCATCCCAAAACCAGTCCAACCTGTCTCTGCCTCCCTACCCATTATTTCATACTGCCTCTCCCGTTGGAGGTAGGTGTGACTTTTGCTATAGTGTGCATTGAAGCATTTAGATCAGGACCCTTGGTCTACATAAATGTTGGCTCAGGCACTTTTTATCTTTTCAAAGCTCTGTTGAAACATTTTGGGATATTTCTCAATGACTTTGTATAGATCACTGGTACTTTAGTTACCAATCCAAACAGAATTTCTGTAACCAGTCTTTGCCAAATGGCTGGGACCTGACTCTTGTACCATAATTAAGTGGAGTTGGGCTGTCTGTGGTCCATGCATAACTGGGGTTACATTGGTCTCAACAATTTGGAAGAGCTCCACACTGCACTTGGGTAATCTCACTTTGGTGTCTTGTAGACCTAAAGGCAAGATGCCCCATCAGAATTTCCTAAAGGAACAAAAACAGAAATTAGTGCAAAATTTGTCAGGTCTGGAAGCATCTGTGGACAGAAAGCAGAGCTAAGGTTTTAGGTTCACTTCTTCAGAATGGTCTTCAGATTTTAAGTTCCTCATTCTCATTAGACCCTTGGTTACTCACCACTTCTGGTATATTTTTGTGTTTTTTAAGACCAGAATAGGCTATTTGCTTAATATCACTGTTATTAGTTTATAGCACAAACTAATCTTTACATCTGGCATGGCCTCAAGGCCTTGGCTGAATATATCTACACATTAAGAGCCCAGGGCAGTCTTTCTAATACAAGGATATGGAGACATAATTAATGCTATAATTCATGCAGTCGAATTGCTAAAAACATTGCATATCCATTTAGTGCCCAGTTTGTCAGAATTGGGTAATCTCTGATTTAATCTGTTTTATTGATTCACAGAACCTGCCCAGAACAGCTAAAACAGACCTGGACAAACTTTGGTCTATGGTTCACATGTGAACCAAAGGTCTTTTCATGCTGACCCATGGCTGCAGGGTGGAGAACATGAATAGAGCACGGAACACCAAGCGTGCATACATCCTGGTATTTGGCCAATCAGCTATAGAAACTGTGGTAGAAAATAGAATCCTGGTAAACATCGAGGAAGTACTTCAATGCAACTAGTTCTAGATATGTTAGTGTGGGCAATGGTTAGAGGTCAGGAGCTGGATTTTCTTGGAGAGTGCAGCTCACATGGTAAAGCAGGCAAGCGCACATGGAAAAACTGTAAGCACAAGATAAGTGTGCATTCAAAATTACTTATTAGATCACATTAGATTACTGCAGTTTTGGATTTTCTTTTTGTTTTTGCTAACATTTATATTGTAATTTCAAAACTTTAATGTATTTTATACTTTGGTTTTATTACTCCATATTTAAAATCAAGCTGACTCTTGTAAGGGAGATAATGGGAACTGCAGATGCTGGAGAATTCCAAGATAATAAAATGTGAGGCTGGATGAACACAGCAGGCCAAGCAGCATCTCAGGAGCACAAAAGCTGACGTTTCGAGCCTAGACCCTTCATCAGAGAGGGGGATGGGGAGAGGAAACTGGAATAAATAGGGAGAGAGGGGGAGGCGGACCGAAGATGGAGAGTAAAGAAGATAGGTGGAGAGAGTATAGGTGGTGAGGTAGGGAGGGGATAGGTCAGTCCAGGGAAGACGGACAGGTCAAGGAGGTGGGATGAGGTTAGTAGGTAGTTGGGGGTGCGGCTTGGGGTGGGAGGAAGGGATGGGTGAGAGGAAGAACCGGTTAGGGAGGCAGAGACAGGTTGGACTGGTTTTCGGATGCAGTGGGTGGGGGGAAGAGCTGGGCTGGTTGTGTGGTGCAGTGGGGGGAGGGGACGAACTGGGCTGGTTTAGGGATGCAGTAGGGGAAGGGGAGATTTTGAAACTGGTGAAGTCCACATTGATACCATATGGCTGCAGGGTTCCCCGGCGGAATATGAGTTGCTGTTCCTGCAACCTTCGGGTGGCATCATTGTGGCGGTGCAGGAGGCCCATGATGGACATGTCATCTAGAGAATGGGAGGGCGAGTGGAAATGGTTTGCGACTGGGAGGTGCAGTTGTTTGTTGCGAACTGAGCGGAGGTGTTCTGCAAAGCGGTCCCCAAGCCTCCGCTTGGTTTCCCAAATGTAGAGGAAGCCGCACCGGGTACAGTGGATGCAGTATACCACATTGGCAGATGTGCAGGTGAACCTCTGCTTAATGTGGAATGTCATCTTGGGGCCTGGGATAGGGGTGAGGGAGGAGGTGTGGGGACAAGTGTAGCATTTCATGCGGTTGCAGGGGAAGGTGCCGGGTGTGGTGGGGTTGGAGGGCAGTGTGGAGCGAACAAGGGAGTCATGGAGAGAGTGGTCTCTCCGGAAAGCAGACAGGGGTGGGGATGGAAAAATGTCTTGGGTGGTGGGGTCGGATTGTAAATGGCGGAAGTGTCGGAGGATGATGCGTTGTATCCGGAGGTTGGTAGGGTGGTGTGTGAGAACGAGGGGGATCCTCTTTGGGCGGTTGTGGCGGGGGCGGGGTGTGAGGGATGTGTTGCGGGAAATACGGGAGACGCGGTCAAGGGCGTTCTCGATCACTGTGGGGGGAAAGTTGCGGTCCTTAAAGAACTTGGACATCTGGGATGTGCGGGAGTGGAATGTCTTATCGTGGGAGCAGATGCGGCGGAGGCGGAGGAATTGGGAATAGGGGATGGAATTTTTGCAGGAGGGTGGGTGGGAGGAGGTGTATTCTAGGTAGCTGTGGGAGTTGGTGGGCTTGAAATGGACATGAGTTACAAGCTGGTTGCCTGAGATGGAGACTGAGAGGTCCAGGAAGGTGAGGGATGTGCTGGAGATGGCCCAGGTGAACTGAAGGTTGGGGTGGAAGGTGTTGGTGAAGTGGATGAACTGTTCGAGCTCCTCTGGGGAGCAAGAGGCGGTGCCGATACAGTCATCAATGTACCGGAGGAAGAGGTGGGGTTTGGGGCCTGTGTAGGTGCGGAAGAGGGACTGTTCCACGTAACCTACAAAGAGGCAGGCATAGCTGGGTCCCATGCGGGTGCCCATGGCCACCCCCTTAGTCTGTAGGAAGTGGGAGGAGTCAAAAGAGAAGTTGTTGAGTGTGAGGACGAGTTCAGCTAGGCGAATGAGAGTGTCGGTGGAGGGGGACTGGTCGGGCCTACGGGACAGGAAGAAGCGGAGGGCCTTGAGACCATCTCCATGCGGAATGCAGGTGTACAGGGACTGGACACCCATGGTGATTATGAGGTGTTGGGGGCCAGGGAATTGGAAGTCCTGGAGGAGGTGGAGGGCGTGGGTGGTGTCACGGACGTAGGTGGGGAGTTCCTGGACCAAAGGGGAGAAAATGGAGTCCAGATAGGTGGAGATGAGTTCGGTGGGGCAGGAGCAGGCTGTTTGGTGTCCAGTAAAGCTGAGTGGAACTGGGTGTTCAGTCTGTGGATCCTGCGGAGGATGAAAAACAGCAGGGGTCCTTTGCAGGTCTGGGAGAAGGAGGCTCTGAGCTGGGGCAGGCTGGATTGCAGTGCCTGGAGGTGCCGGCGCATGGCTGCAAGTGTCTCTTTCAGGACTCGCAGGGAGAAACGCTTCTGAAGGGTCTGAATATTCCGGGTGTAGAGGTGGTCACGGTTGGGGCCAAATTGGGAAGGCTGAAATGTGGACTGTAGTCCCTTGGGGATGATCTGGTGGCTGAAATGTGGACTATACTCTCTCCACCTAACTTCTTTACTCTCCATCTTCGGTCCGCCTCCCCCTCTCTCCTTTTTTATTCCAGTTCCCTCTCCCCATCCCCCTCTCTGATGAAGGGTCTAGGCCCGAAACGTCAGCTTTTGTGCTCCTGAGATGCTGCTTGGCCTGCTGTGTTCATCCAGCCTCACATTTTATTATCTTGACTCTTGTATGGTTTTGATTTGCCACTTTTCTCTGTCCTTCACTGAAGGGGATGATTCTTACCTAGGTCTAGTGTGATGAATGCTGGCAATTCAGTATGAACTTGGAATCTTTCGGGCTGCATTGGCATGGAATACACTGACGAATACATTCACCACAATTGGTTTATTAAAAGAAAATTGCAGCTACGTTTACACCCTGTCAACATTTTATGTTAAGATGTTCTACAACAGCATTTACAACTGTACAGAGATATGGAACTTCAGTTGAGTGGAGAGATGAGAAAAGCTGGATGTGCCCTTCTAAGAGTAGAGAAAGTTAGGAACAGATTTAATAGAAGTGTTCAAAATTATGAAGTGTGTTGATCAAGTAGACAAGGATAAATATTTCTGTTGACAGAAGAGTTGGTAGTCAGAGACATATTTAATTTGTATCAGCGATAATGGGAACTGCAGATGCTGGAGAATCCAAGATAACAAAGTGTGGAGCTGGATGAGCACAGCAGGCCAAGCAGCATCTTAGTAACTCAAAAGCTGTTACTAAGACGCTTCATCAGAAAAGGGAGAGGGGGAGAGGGTTTGGAAATAAATAGGGAGCGATGGGAGGCGGATCGAAGATGGATAGAGGAGAAGACAGCTGGAGAGGAGACAGACAAGTTAAACGGGCAGGGATGGAGCCTGTAGAAGTGAGTGTAGGTGGGGAGGTAGGGAGGGGATAGGTCAGTCTGGGGAGGACGGACAGGTCAAGGGGGGGCGGGATGGGGTTTGTAGGTAGGAAATGGAGGTACGACTTGAGGTAGGAGGAGGGGATAGGTGAGAGGAAGAACAGGTTAGGGAGGTGGGGACGAGCTGGGCTGGTTTTGGGATTAGGTGGAGGGAGGGGAGATATTGAATCTTGTGCAATCCACATTGATACCATTGGGCTGCAGGGTTCCCAAGCGGAATATGAGTTGCTGCTCCTGAAACCTTCGGGTGGCATTGTTGTGGCACTGTAGGAGGCCCAGGATGGACATGTCGTCTCAGGAATGAGAGGGGGAGTTGAAATGGTTCACAACTGGGAGGTGAAGTTGTTTATTGCGAACCGAGCGTAGGTGTTCTGCAAAGCAGTCCCCAAGCCTCCACTTGGTTTCCCCAATGGAAAGGTGGCCACAATGGGTACAGCAGATATACCACTGGCAGATGTGCAGGTGAACATCTGCTTGATGTGGAAAGTCTTAATGGGCAAAAGAACCAGATGTGTAGACACAGAGTCTTGTAACTTTGATGGTCTGAAAGGCCTTTTCTGTGCTGTAGATTCTGTAATTTTAATTTGGAAATGGAAAGCTGTCTGAAAATTAAACAATACTTCCCAAGGTATAGCTGACAAATTTACCAGGCTAGACAAAATATGGAAAAAAAATTAAAGATCGATTAGATAGTGACTAAATCATTTTTCATAGGTTTGTTATGAAGATAAGTGTATTATTTTGAAATAACAGGGTACATAGTGACTTCAGCACAATTGTTAACTCTTCAGTCTGGATACTGAAGATACAAAATGCAGTGATGACCAACAGATAAAGCCATATATTTTAAACTGAATGCAATCACTTCCTTGAAATTGAATCAATTTATCATTTGTCACTATATTCAGCCTCTAGTTGGTAATGCAGTATATTTGTTGATAATATGTTCTTGTAACAATGAAGTGGAACAGCTTTGTTGATAAAGTATGCATTTGTAATGCTATGGATTGACCCCACATTATAATGAATTAGTTCCTTTGCATTACATCATAATGCTCCTGACAGGGAAGAGAAAAGTCAAAAGTTTTTGATTTAACTCATTCTTGAGATATAAATATAGTTGACATGGCCAGCATTTGTTACCCTTGAGAAGACAGTAGTGAGTAACGTTCTTGAATTGGTGCTGTCCAAGTGTGTTGTTCAGCCACTCTGTCGAATTGGTTGAAATGTGATATCTATGTTCCTGGGAAGGTCAGGAGGAAGCCCACCTTCCTATAGACACATGGCTGAAGCTGGTTCCAAGTGCTTCAGTGCCTTGTCTTGTCTACTGATCTGCTGGATTCCCCCATCTTTGAGAAAGAGGATATTGTGGAGCTTCCTCCTCCTATTGTTTAATCGTCCACCACCATTCACCACTGGTTAAGGCAGGAATGCAAAGCTTATATCAGATCTGAAGGTTACAGAATCATTTAGCTCTGCATCTAACATGTTACTCACATTGTTTGACATTCTAGAAGTATTCCATCCTTGATACTTCATTTTAGGTACACTTATGTACACCCATTCAATTAAAGTTGATTCCATGGGTTGATGGTAATGATGGACTGGGGGTATACCAGACAATGAGATTACAGATCTCGGCATGGTGGCTCAGTGGTTAGCACTGCAGCCTCATAGCACCAGGGACCTGGGTTCGATTCCAGCCTCGGGTGACTGTGTGGAGTTTGCACATTCTGTGTGGGTTTCCTCCAGGTGCTCCGGTTTCCTCCCACAGTCCAAAGATGTGCAGGTTAGGTGGATTGGCCATGCTAAATTGCTCGTAGTGTTCAGGGTTGTGTGGGTTCTCGGGGGATGGGTCTGGGTGGGATGCTCCAAGAGGCAGTGTGGACTTGTTGGACCGAAGGGCCTGTTTCCACACTGAAGGGAATCTAATCTAATTAAGATATGTTTGCATACAATTCTGCTGCTGATGGTCCTTATGTTTTGTGGATGTCCAGTATTGAATTGCTCTATTTATTCAAAATCTATCCTAATTATCGCAATGGTGGAGAAGAAACCTATAGCTTTTGACTCCTCTTTAGAGTTTAGATCTGGGCTAATTTCCTGATAACATCAGTCTGCTGAGTTCATGCTAGTAAATTTCACATATGGTTAGTTTTTGGGTTTGTATTTTTTATTCACTTGTGGGGCAAGGGCATCACAGGCTAGTCATCATTTATTGCCTGGCCCTAGCTACCCTTCAAAAGCTGGTCATGAACTGCCTTCTTGAACTGCTACAGTCCATGTGCTGTAGGTTGAATCACTGCTGTTATGGAGGGAATTCCCAGGGTTTTAACCCAACCACAATGAAGGAATGGTGGTATATTTCCAAATCGGGATCGTGAGTGACTTGGACAGGAAGTTGCAGGTGCTAGTGTTCCCATGTATTTAAGACCATAAGACATAGGAGTGGAAGTAAGGCCATTTGGCCCATCGAGCCCACTCCGCCATTTAAATCATGGCTGTTGGGCATTTTAACTCCACTTCCCTGTACTCTCCCCATAGCCATTGATTCCGTGTGCGATCAAGAATTTATCGATCTCTGCCTCTCCACTCCCGTGGCAATGAATTCCACAGGCCCACCACTCTCTGGCTGAAGAAATGTATCCTCATTTCCGTTTTAAATTTACCCCCTCTAATTCTAAGGCTGTGCCCACGGGTCCTAGCCTCCCCGCCTAACAGAAACAACTTCCCAGCGTTCACCCTTTGTTGCTTTTGTCCTTCTAGATGGAAATGGTCGTGGGTTTGGAAGGTACTGTATAAGGATCTCTGGTGAATTTCTGCATTGCTTTTTTGTAGAAGGTACAGACAGCTGCAACTGACAGTCAGTGATGGAGGGAATAAATGCTTATCAGTGTGATGCCAATCAAGCAGGCTGCTTTGTCCTTAATATTGTCAAGCTTCTTGTGTGTTCTTGGAGCTGCACCCATCCAGACAAGTGGGAATGTTCCATTATACACCAGACTTATGCCTTTTCATAAGATGGTGGACTAGATTTGGGGAGTCAGGAGATGTATGATTTAAGTGGCCATCCCACAAAAGAGAAAGATGCCTGAGGATGTTATCAGGCTGTTAATTTTAATAAAAACACTACTCCAGGAGACAGAATACAGACTAGGTTACTGCTTCAGAGAACACCTACAATCTGTCTATAAAGCTGACCCCATGACTTTAATTTCCTGCCATTTCAGCACACTGCCATATTCCCTGACCAACATTTGTGTCACAGTTCTACTATAGTTCTCTAACAAAGCTCAGCGCAAGTTGGAAGAGCAGTATTTCATCTTCTGTTTGGGACCCTGTAGCCTTCAGAACATAATATCAAGCTCAGAAATTTCAGACCCTCAATACCTTCCTTCTCCCCACTTGCACCCACACCCCAGGCTCTGTAATGACATGGGTTGTTTTCAGCACAACCAGCCCTTTCTCACCCATTCATAGTTCCTATTTTCACCTATCTAGCTTTTCTTCTTCTCTGGCTTACTATCAATAATTTCTTTGTCTGCCTAACTTTTCATTCAGCCTCCTTGAGCTCTGTCTCCACGTGTCTGCTCACTCCTTTTCCCCCTTCCACATCCTGCCAACAACACAATTACCTTTATTTGTTAGTTGTATCAGTTCTGAAGAAGGGTCACTGATCAAAATGTAACTCTATTTTATCTCCACTGATGCTGGCAGAACTACTGAGTTCCTCCAGCAATTTCTCTTTGAGTTTCAGATTGCTAGCATTAGCACTTCTTTGTTTAATTTAGTTTTCATAATCCTTAGCTATTCCTAAACATCCTAGATAATTGAAGTGTCCAGGATTTCTCTCAAGAACACACTGTTCCCTCTCTTTAGAGAGGTTTATAAGGTATTAGAACTCATTTTAGTCACAACAGAAAAACTATAATGAGACTATTTATTAATTTTTCAGTTCTTCTTAGCAGAAATTAACAAGAAATATAGGTTAAGTTGCTAAATATGCTGCTGTGTCAAAAACTAAAAAAAGGTAACATATCACATCTAACATAAATGAATTTAATGATATTTATAGTGATTCAAGAGTAAAAATATGTAGCAATATTTAAGAATAGGAAATTTATTAATATCTAAAGTTAGATCTTACATTAAATCCCTGAGCTAGTAAGTTATTTTCTCTATGTCAGGGAAAATACAGTTTGAGCTGTACTGTATGAAGGACTCAAATACTTCTGGACTTCTAGTGAAAGTTTCTTCTTTCATATTGCTTAAAATGCTCTGAAAATATACATGTTAACACTCTGTACAGGTTTTTTTCACTTTCTCATGATGCAGTAACATTTAACATTATTCCTGAATTATTCCGTTAAGATTCCTGTTTGAAGTTGTAAGCTTTTATCAAGTCAATACATTTGTTAAGTTTTTAATACGCATATCTGGATGGTCTTTTAATCTCTCCCTTATTCTTTCAAACTTAAAATAATCTTTCCTTCCAGGTTTATCAGTAAAGATGCTTAATTTCACTGATTTTACAAATGTTGTTTTATCTTGGTTTCTAATACGCTTAGTGTCTGAGACTTAATTTTAGGTAACAAAGCTGAACAAGTGGTCAAATTATCCATGGAGGAGCATATTGCAGACAGCAGTTATAACTCAGTTAAATTCAAGACTGTTATGGAAAGGGTCATGTATGAGCCTGAAATCAAAGCTCTCAACCGCAGGAAGGCTGATTTTAAGATGATTAAGTATAATTTGGCCAGGGTGAACTAAGAGCAGATACTTTCATGCAAATCTGTCTCAATTGATCTATGACCATCAGTGTTCCACAGAGATCAATGCTGGGCCCACTTTTATTTGTCATTCATAGAAATGTTTTGGATGAGAGTATAGAAAGTATGATTAGTAAGTTTGCAGATTATATCAAGATTGGTGGTATAGAGGACAGTGAAGAAAGTTATCTAAGATTACACAGAGAACTTGATCAGTTAGGTCAACAAGCTGAAGAGTGGCAGATAAAGTTCAATTTGAATAAATGCGGAATTTTGTATTCTGGTAAAACAAACAAAGATAGAACTCATACAATTAGAAGCAAGGCAGCACGGTAGAACAGGGAGACCAGGGGTTCAGGGACATCAGTTTGTACCACCTATAGATAGGGTGGATAAATAGGCATTAAGCATGCTTGCTTTCGTTGCCCAGACCTTTGAGTACAGGATTTGGGACATTATGTCAAGGTTGTAAAGGACATTGGTGAGGTTTCTTCTGGAGTGCTGTGTCCAGTTTGGGTTGCCCTGTTGTAGGGAGGATATTATTACATTGAACAATGTTTGTAAGAGATTTACCAGGATGTTACCTGACATGGACAGTTTGAGTTGTAAGGATGGGCTGAATACAGTTGGACTTTTTCACTGTAAGAGTATAGGAGGTTGAGGAATGACCTTCTAGAGGGGTAACATCATGAGGGGTATAGATTAGGTGAATGGCCACTGTCTTTTCAAGATTTCAAGACAAGAGGGCATACTTTTAAAATGAGAGGAGAAAGATTAAAAAAAATAGATATGAGGTACAATTATTTCTTTTACACAGACAGCAGTTTGTGTGTGGAATGAAGTTCCAGACAAAGTGATAGATTTGGGTATAGTTACAATGTTTAAAAGATATTTAGGCAAGTACATGAATAAGAAATCTTTGGAGGGATATGGACCAAGCACAGACCGGTGTGACTGGTTTAGTTTGAGATTATAGTCAGCTTTGATTAATTGGACTGAAGGGTCTGTCTTCTTGCTATATGACTCTATGATTGTGTAACAGTGGAATGTATTCAAGAAAGTATATGGACAGCACAGGACCAACATGTTCTAATAAAGAAAATGAGTGGGAGCATCAAATCTTGTGAACCTTGGATAACAAACAATATACAGCATTGGATTAAGGGGGGAAAAGGAAGACCAAATTTGCAGACAATGCTAAAATAATTGGAAAAACAAGTTGTAAGAGGGATACCATTTACAAATAGATATCGTTAGATTATGTAAGTAGGTAAATAGTCAGCAAATGGAGTATAATGTAGGAAAATTTGAAATTCATTTTGGAAGGGAGTACAAATGAAGAGTATTATTTGACTGGAGAAAAATTGCAGAAAGCTGCAACTCATCATGACTTTGTATACCAGTGCATGAAACACAGAAAACTAGCAAACAGGTGCAACATGTAATCAGGGAGGCTAATGGAATGCTGGCCCTTATTTCAAATAATTTAAAGTGTAAGAGGAAAATCTTACTACAACTGTACAAGGTACTGTAAGAGCACATCTGGAGTACTGTGAGCAGTTTTGATCCCCTTATTTCAGGATTTAATGCCTATGCTTAATTACCCAGAGGACGGTTAAGACTCAATTACATTACTGTAAGTCTGTAAGTCGAATCAGGTAATGATGGCAATTTCCTTTCCTAAAGGGCATTTGTGAACCAAAGGGGTTTTTCCTGACAATTGACAATGGATTTGTGGTCATCGTTAGACTCCTCATTCCACTTTTTTTTGTTTCAATTCAAATTCCACCATGTGCCTATCAAATCCCCATAACACTATCAGGTTCTCTGGATTGACAGTCCAGTTATATACCACTATGCCTTTATCTTCCCAGGTGTTATTCCATTTCAGGCAATTCAAGGAAGTTTCACTAGGGCGATCCCTGGCATGGAGGGATCGTCTTATGAGCAGAAGTTAAACAGTTTCAGAGTCTACTAATTGGAATTGAGAAGAACAAGAGGTGATCGCATTGAAAGCTACAAGATTCCCAAGGGTAGGAGCAAATTACTGCATATGCTGGAATCTGTATTGAAAACAACAGATGTTAGAGATCACAGCATGTCAGACAACATCTATGGAGAGACAGCAAGCCAATGTTTCAAGACTAGATGACTTTTCATCAGAAATGAGGGGCAGAGGGAGTGCATTTATTCTATATTTTGGAGGGGGATGGATGCTGCTGGTAGTGGGATTAGTGGGTGTTGGGTGCTGGGGAGGAAAGGAGCTGATAATTCAGATTAAGTGATCTGATATGAGAATGGCAGAACAATGGTTTGTCTCCCACCAGACTTAAAAGGACAGACACTGGGTTGGGAGCAAGAGAGAAAGGACATCATAACAAGCTAAAAGACAGGGTTCACTATTTGAAGGTGTTGAACTCAATATTAAGTCCAGAAGGCTGTAAAGTGCCTAGTCTGAGGTTGAGATGTTGCTCCTCCATTTTAGGTTGGTAATCACTGGAGCACTGCAGCAAGCTGAGGGCAGACATGTGGGCATGTGAGAAAGACACTGTTAAAATGACTGACTATGGGAAGGTTGGGATCATGTTTGCGCACAGACTCGTGGTGTTCAGCAAAGCGGTCACCTAGTCAGCATTTGGTTTCTCCAGATTGAAGCAGCATTTCACCTGTACCTCCCTCAATCTTGTGTATTGTATTTGCTGAACCCAATATGGCCTACTCTACACTGGAACTGATCATTTTAACACAGCGTTCTGCTCGCACGCCCACATGTCTGCTCTTGACATGCTGCAGTACTCCAGTGAATCAAAGCCCAAACTGGATGAATAACATATCTTTAGGCTAGGCATTTTATAGCCTTATGGGCTTAATATTGAGTTCAACACCTTTAAATTATGAACCATTTCTTCCCTTTTCTTCAGCTTGTTATCATGTCCTTTCTACCCTCCCCCAGCCCAGTGTCTGTCCTTCCAAGTCTGACAGGAGACACACTATTGTTCAGCCGTTCTCACATTCCGACCACTTAATCTGAACTATCAGCATCTTTCTCCCCGAAAATATAGCATAAATGCTGTCCCCTCCACACTCCACTTCAGCTCTAATGAAGAGTCATCTAGACTTGAAAGATTCCTAAGGAAAGTGACAGAGTATATGTTGAAAGGATGTTCCTGTCCAAGCCACTCACTATCATAACTTGGAAATATGTTGTTGTAACTTCAATGTCACTGTGTCAAAATCCTGGAATTCTCTCCCTAAGGGCATTGAGGGCCATCCTCCAGCTCATAGACTGCATTGGTTCAAGAAAGCAGCTCACCACAACCTTGTGAAAAGCAGCTAGGGAGAGGCAGTAAAACACTGGTCATTCAATGATACCCACATCCCATGAATGAATAAAAAAGACACAAATTCTACTCATTTCTAATGTATATCACTTCTTGCTATTGGTTTAATTTAATTTCTTCCTAACAGGGTAATCCTGCCACCTCTGCCTATTTGTCCACCATTGGATATTTAGTTCCCAGCCCTGGTCCCTTTGTTGCCACATCTACGTGATACCCACAGCTTCCTACAGTCCAATTTCAATCTGCACTTCAAGCTCATTTACCTTGTTTCACACACTGCATGCATGTAAGCATAATGCCCTCAGTCCTGCGTTGACTGTTGCCCTTCTCATAATTGTTGCCTTATCTGCTGTGCCTGAAGTTAGATTTCTGAACCTCTCCATTTTCTCTGTCCTATTATTTGTTCTGGAAATGTTAATAAGCTGAGCCTTTGCCCGTTTCTCAGAATGTTCCATATAATTAAACACAATTTAATTTAAAGTGCTATCTATTGCCCTTGTTACACAATTTGCCAGGACTAAGGCCCTGGCCTGATTCAGATAAAGCCCATCCTATCAGAACAGCTGCCACCTTCCCCAGTACTAGTGCAAATGTCCCATAAATTCACACTCATTTCTCCCCACCAATCATTGAGCTACAAGTATGCTTCTCTCATTGAACCTGTCCCGATTTGCTCACAGCACAGGTAGTAATCTAGAGATGATTTAATGTTCAGCTCAGCTTTTTAATTTAGCTCCCACTGCTCAAATTCCATCATTAGTACCTTGTTCCTCTTTTTACCAAATCATTGGTACATATTGTTATGGACCAGACCAGACTTCCTCAAAACATTTTAAGAAGGTAGCCTAGACCCTAACTTTTTCTTATTTGAAAGGGAGATGTAAAGTGTATGTTCCAGATGTGATGCGACTAGTTAAACTACTCGATATCAAGTAAAACACAAATTTATTTAAACACTATAGTTAAAATACAAACAAAAGAAAGAGGAATTTAGAATAGCGTAATGATTAGAAAACTTCAGACTATAAGACATTGGACCAGAAGTTAGGCCATTCGGTCCATCGGGTCTGTTCTGCCATTCAATCGTGGCTGATAAGTTCCTCAACTCTATTTTCCTCCTTCCTCCCCTTAACCCTTGATACCCTTGATAATCAAGAATCTATCTATCTCAGTCTTAAATGTACTCAATGACCTGGCCTCTACAGCTTTCTGTAGAAGTGAGTTCCATAGATTCACCACTCTCTGGCTGAAGAAGTTTCTCCTTATCTCGGTTCTAAAAAGTCTTCCTTTTACTCTAAGGCTGTGCCCTCAGGTCGTAAACTCTCCTACCAATGGAAGCATCTTCCCAACATTCACTTTGTCCAGGCCATTCAGTATTCTGAAAGTTTCAATTAGATCCCCCCTCATCCTTCTAAACGCCAATGAGTATAGTCCCAAAATCCTCAAATGTTCCTCATATGTTAAGCTTTCCATTCCTGAGACTATTCTTGTGAACCTTCTCTGAATCTGCTCCAGGGCCAGTACATCCTTTCTGAGACAGGGGGCCCAAAACTGCTCACAATCCTCCAAATGTGGCCTGACCAGAGCCTATAAAGCCTCAGTCATACATCCCTGCTTTTATATTCAAGTCCTCTCAAAATAAATGCCAACATTGCACTTGCCTTCCTGACTACTAACTCAAACTGCAAGTTTACCTTGAGAGAATCCTAGACTAGAAACCCCAAGTCTCTTTGCACTTCAGACTTCTGAATTCTCTCCCCATTTAGAAAATAGTCCATGCTTTTATTCTTCTTATCAAAGTGCGTGACCTCACACTTTCCCACCTTGTAATCCATCTGCCACTTCTTTGTCCACTCTCCTAACCTGTCTAAATCCTTCTGCAGCCTCGCCATCTCGTCAATACTACCTGTCCCTCCACCTGTCTTTGTATCGTCTGTAAATTTAGCCAAAATGCCCACAGTTCCTTCATCTAGATCATTAATGTACAAAGTGAATAGTTGTGGTCCCAGCACTGATCCTTGTGAACACCACTTGTCACCAGCTGCCATCCTCAGAAGGACCTCCTTATCCCCACTGTCTGCTTTCTGCCAGGCAGCCTATCTTCTATCCGTGCTAGCACCTTGCCTGTAACACCGTGGGCCCTTATCTGACTCAGCCTCCTGTATAGCACCTTATCAAAGGCCTTCTTGAATTCCATGTTGATAGAATCCATTGGCTCTCCTTGGTCTACCCTGCTCATTACTTCCTCATAGGATTCTAGCAGATTTGTCAGACATGACCTCCTCTTCCTGAAACCATACTGACTTTGCCCTATTTTACTATATATTCCAAGTATTCAGAAATCTCATCCTTTACAATGAACTCCAAAATCTTACCCTTGACCAAGTTAGGCTAATCAGCCTGAAATTTTCCATCTTTTGCCTTACTCCCTTTTTTTTTAAACAGGTGTGTTACATTAGCGATTTTGCAGTCCTCTGGGAGCTGCCCTGACTCTAGCGATTCCTGAACGATCACCACTAACACTTCCACTATCTCTTCAGCTCTCTCCTTTAGAATCCTGTGGTATAGTCCATCTGGTGCAGGTTTATTTGTCTACCTTCAGGCCAATCAGTTTTCCTAGCACCTTTTCCTTGGTGATGGCCACCATACTCAGCTCTCCCCCGACTGTCTTGAATTTTTGGGATATTACTCGTGTCTTCCATCGTGAAGACTGATGCGAAGTAATTATTCTGTTCCTTAGCCATTTCCTTGTTCCCCACTACTATCTCTCGATTGTCATTTTCCATTGGTCAATTTGTCCACTTTTGCCTCTCTTTTGCCCTTTATATACCTAAAGAAATCTTCCAGTTTTAGAACATAGAACATAGGACATAGAACAATACAGTGCAGAACAGGCCCTTCGGCCCTCGATGTTGCGCCGACCTGTGAACTAATCTAAGCCCCTCCCCCTACACTATCCCATCATTATCCTTAAGCTTATCCAAGGACTGTTTAAATGCCCCTAATGTGGCTGAGTTCACTACATTGGCAGGCAGGGCGTTCCACGCTCTTACCACTCTCTGAGTAAAGAACCTGCCTTTGACATCTGTCTTAAAACTACCACCCCTCACTTTGTAGCTATGCCCCCTTGTACAAGCTGAAGTCATCATCCTCGGAAAAAGACTCTCACTGTCCACCTATCTGATCCTCTGATCATCTTGTATATCTCTATTAAATCACCTCTTAGCCTCCTTCTCTCCAATGAGAACAGACCCAAGTCCCTCAGCCTTTCTTCATAGGTCCTGCACTCCAGACCAGGCAACATCCTGGTAAATCTCCTCTGCACCTTTTCCAATGCTTCCACATCCTTCCTGTAAAGGGGCGACCAGAACTGCGTGCAATACTCCAAATGAGGCCGCACTAGCATTTTGTACAGTTGCAGCATGACAACACGGCTCCGGAACTCAGTCCCTCTATCAATAAACCCTAAAACACTGTAAGCCTTCTTAACAGCACTATCAACCTGAGTGGCAACTTTCAGGGGTCTATGTACATGGACACCAAGATCCCTCTGCATATCTGCACTACCAAGAATCTTTCTATTGCCCCGGTATTCTGCCTTCCTGTTATTCCTCCCAATTTCATTTATATATTTTTCATTTATATTACTGGCTAGCTTACTCTCATATTTAATCTTCTTCCTCCTTATTTCTTTTTTTGTTGCCCTCTGTTGGCCTTTGTAAGTTTCCCAATCCTCTGGTATCCCACTGCCCTTCACCACATTATATGCTTTGTCTCTTGATTTTATGCTATCCCTGACTTCCTTAGTCAACCATGGTTGCATCATCCTCCCTGAACCATGCTTCTTTTGTCTAGGGATGAATTTTTGCTGTGTCTCCTGAATTACTCCCAGAAACTCCTGCCATTACTGTTCCACTGTATTTCCTGCTTGGCTCACCTTCCAGTCAATTTTGCCCAGCTCCTCCCTCATATCTCTGCAGTCACCTTTATTCAGCTGTAATACTATTACCTCTGATTCTATCTTCTCCCTCTCAAATTGCAGAGTAAATTCTATCATCTTATAATTACTGCTTCCTAAGGGTTCCTTTACCTTAAGTTCACTTATCAAGTCTACCTCATTACACAACATTGAATCCAATATCGCCCGTTCCCTTGTGGGCTCCACCACGAGCTGCTCCAAAAAGCCATCTCGTAGACGTTCCACAAACTCCTGTTCTTGCAATCCACTACCAACATGATTTTCCCAGTTCACCTGCATATTGAAATCCCCCATGATCACTGTGACTTTGCTTTTCTCACACACATTTTCTTTCGCCTGGTGTATCTTGCACCACAGCTCCTAATGTTTGAAAGCCTGTATACAACCCTAACTACATTTTTTTACCTTTGCAATTCCTCAATTCTACCCACACAAATTCTACACCATCTGACCCTACTTTGTTTCTTCCTATTGATTTAATTTCATTTCTCACTAATAAGGCAATGCCACCCCCTCGGCCCACCTGCCTATATTTTTGATAGAATGTATATCCTTGGATATTCAGTTCCCAATCCTGATCCCCTTGCAGCCACATCTCCAAGATGCCTACTATGTCATACCTGTCAGTTTCGATCTGCGCCACAAGCTCATTTACCTTATTCCTTATACTGCGTGCATTCAGATGTAACACCTACCCTCCCTCTTCTCATTTTCATTTGTTTTTCCAGTGTTTGATTGCTCGGCTTTTCCAACACTCTGTCTTGGAGCCTTTAATAAACTGTCCTGAATTCTCCTTCCCTGTCATTTCTTTCACATTTTTCCACTTAGTTGAATCGACCACTACAGATGTTAACCTGCTGCTTAGTTTCCCACTGGGGCAAGTTTCCCCATTCCCTTCACCCCAAGCTTTCTAGTTTAAAGTCCTGTTGACCAGCCTGTTTACCCTTTCCACTAGAACATTGGTCCCAGCTCGATTCAGGTGGAAACCATCCCAACGGTACAGATCCCTCCTGTTCCAGTACTGATGCCAGTGCCCCATGAAAAGGAACCCCTCTTTCCCGCAGCACTCTTTTCGCCACATGTTTACTTCCTTTATTCTCATATCCCTATGCTAACTAGCACATGCCTCAGGCAGTAATCTGGAGATTATAACCCTGAGGACCTGTTCTTTAATTTGGTTCCTAGTTCCTGATAACTTCTGAACAGATCCTCTTTCCTAGTCTTGCCTATGTTGTTTATTCCAGCATAGACCACAACAACTGAATCTTCCCCCTCCTGCTCTAATGTCTTTTCAAGCCGGTCAGAGATATCCCTTGCCCTGACACCAGGCAGACAACATACCATGCAAGACTCTCAATCCTGCCTACAAAGGGTACTATCAGTCCCCCTAATTATAGAATCCCCTACAACTACCACCTGTCTTTATGCTCCCCGCTCTTGAATAGCCTCCTGTACCACACTGCAGTGGTCAGTTGGCTCATCCTCTCTGCAACCCTTTTCCTCATCCACACAGGGTGCAAGTACCTCATACGTGTCGGACAAGGTCAAGAGCTGAGGCTCCTCTGTTCCTGATGGCAGGATCCCTCTATCTGCGTCACTTACAGTCACACTCTGCTATCCGTGGCCACTGACCAAATTTGAATTACTTAATCTACCAGGTGTGACTGCCTCCTGAAACAAATTGTCCATGTACTTCTCCCCCTCCCAGATGTGCCGCAGTGTTTGAATCTCTGAGCCAAAGTTCCTCGAGCAATCAACACTTGCTGTAGATGTGGTCACTGCAGTTCGCAATGGGATCAGCCAGCTCCCACATCATACAGCTACAACACATCATCTGTCCAGCCATTTCTACTTAGTTCATTACTTTATTAATTTATATAATTTATTAAAATGAGATCATTTATAATGAGATAATGATTTAATCGAATAATACATACGGTACCTATTATTGATTAGTTGTTCCAATATAGTAACATTCCATAAATTAAACCCTTGGCAAAAGGTAAACGGTAAATGCAGACACAGATTCTGACATGCAATTATCCAATCTAGGAGGAAACAACATCAAGAGAGATTTCAGAGAAAGTAGCAGCTAGGAATCATTTACTGAAGCCTCCATCTCTTCTGGGACACTGAACAACTTCTGACTGCTAAAGTTAAAAATCCTAGAAAGAGAGTTGGCAAGGGCAGAGTGGTGGATATGATCTATGTGAGCCTCAGTAAGGCATTTGACAGTGTTTCTCATGATAGACTGGTTAGCAAGGTTAGATCATATGGAATACAGGAAAACCTAGCTGTTTGGATACATAACTGGTTTGAAGGTGGAAAACAGACGGTGGCAATAGACAGTTGATTTTCAGACTGGAGGTTTTTAAACAGAAGTGTGCCACAAGGATCAGTGCAGAGTCCATGCTCTTCACCATTAATATAACTGATTTGGATATGAATGTAGGAGGCGTGGTGGATAAGTTTACAGATGACACCAAAATTGGAGGTGTCGTGAACAATGAAGAAGGTTACCTCAGGCTGCAATGGAATTTTGATCGGATGGGCCAATGGACCAAGAAGTGGCAGATGGGGTTTAATTTAGGTCAATGTGAGGTGTTACATTTTGGAAAGGACAATCAGGGGAGATCTTATACACTTAATGCTAGGGTCTTGGGGAGTATTGCTGATCAAAGAGACCTTGGAGTGCAGGTTCATATTTTCTTGAAAGCAGAGTTGCAGATAGATGGGATAGTGAAGAAGGCGTTTGGTACGCTTGTCTTTATTGGCCAGTGCTTTGAGTGTAGGAGCTGGGAGGTCATATTGTGGTTGCATAGGACATTGGTTATACCATTTTTAGAATATTGCATGCAACTCTGGTCTTCCTTTTATAGGAAGGATGTGGTGAAATTTGAAAGGGTTCAAAAAACATTGACAAGGATGTTGCCAGTGTTGGAGGGTTTGAGCTATAGGGAGAGGCTAAATAGGCTGGGACTATTTCCCTGGAGCACCTGAGGCTGAGGGGTGACCTTATAGAGGTTTAAAAGCAAGGATAGTGTGAATAGAGAAGGTCTTTTCCCTGGGGTAGGGGGAATCCAAAAGAAGATAGGAATAGGTTTAATGTGAGAGTTGGAAGATATAAGAAGGATCTAAGGGACAGAAGGTGGTGCGTGTATGGAATGAACTGCCAGAGGAAGTGGTGTAGGCCAGTACAGTCAAAACATATTAAAGGCATCTGGATGGGTATATGAATAGGTAGGTTTTAGAGGAATATGGGGCAAATTCTGGCAAATGGAGCAAGATTAATTTAGGACATCTGGTCAGCAAGGACGAGTTGGACCGGGGGTTGTGATTCCTTACTGTACATTTCTATGACTCTATGACTGGCCTGTGAGAACTGACCACTCCCAGTCAAGCTGCTTCCATTGTTCCAACATTTTGGACATAAGATATTTTAAAAATCAGCTAAAGACTCCTAAGTTGTTTGCTTAGGTCATCTTCCGTAGCCAATTCTATACCTCTGCCTTTACAATCTATCTTCAAGAAAATGGCAGCATGGTGGCTCAGTGCTTAGTGCTGCAGCCTCACAGTGCCAGGGACCCGGGTTCAATTCCAGCCTTGGGCGACTGTCTGTGCAGAGTTTGCACATTCTACCTGTGTTTGCGTGGGTATCCTCCGGGTGCTCTGGTTTCCTCCCACAGTCCAAAGATGTGCAGACTAGGTGGATAGGCCATGCTAAATTGCCCATAGTGTTCAGGGATGTGTGGGTTATAGGGGGGATGGGTCTGGGTGGGATGCTTCAAGGGGCAGCGTAGACTTGTTGGGCCGAAGGGCCTGTTTCCACACTGTAGTGAATCAAATCTAGTCCAATCTAATAAAACCGATGACAAAATAAACATTTTAATGTGTCAGCATCATCACAATATGTGGACCATGATAAGTTACTCTTTATCCTCCCATTCTGAGTTCCACTGCAGCCCAGATGAGATGTTCTGAAGGCAGGCAGCATAACCCTTATGACTCTCAACCCTGGCCACACAGTACAGTTTCTATTCTCCTGATTATACTATCACCAATTACAACTAAAGTTCTCTTATCTCTTGTCCTCCTGAATGGCTCCCTGGACCATCGTGATACCATATGTTTGCTCATGCTCCCTACAGACTTCACTCTCATTCATAGATAGAAGGAGTATCTCAAGTACCGATAGGCTATTAGACAAACCCAAGGGCTGAGGCTCCTGGATCTGTCTACCTGCTTAGCTGGTAGTCACACCCCCGTGTTCCTGACTGAATTCAAGGTAGTTAATCTAAGAGGTATGACTGTCTGCTGAAACAGCATCCCGATAACTCTCCTTCTCCCTGAAGTAACCACAAATACATTAGGAGGTAGTCAGCATGTCATGTCCTCAGACGCTGTGGGAAAAGGAAAGGATGAATCCTGTCATGTTGTTTGCTGAGCAAACTGTGAAACACATTTGTCAAAAAGCCTCATCACGAGAACTTTCCAACAAACACTAATATATCGATTGGCGGGTGCCGAGAAGGGCACTACCTGTGAGACCATTTATAAATGCCTGATCAGTCTGCACCACTGCATGCTGCCCTCAAAGTAGTTGCAGGGGTGGAGTGGGGGGCTTGAGGGTGTATAGAGACTGTCACACACCTCCCTCTGGAATATGTCTTTGCAAAGGAATTCTGGAGAAAGATGCAATTTTTTTTTTGAGGTTCATCCTGAACAGTTCCATAGTGCAGGATTCTATGCTGTATGGTCTGTTCCCAAACAGGCATGCCAAGGCAACCATCAACTTTGCCTGGAGGACCATCAACTTGGTGAAGTACACTCTGGTCTGCCCAAAGCTTGTTGGTCTTCCAAAGCAAGGAGTTGACCTTGACTGAGTGTTGCAGACTGGCACATTCCAAGGCCAAGGGCTATAGGACACACTAAAGTTTGGAGCAGTTGCTGCCAAGGCACAGTGGGAAAAGACCACCATTCAAGCTTTTTCTGCTGAAGGTAAATGGTGATCCATTAATTTATTGGATACCACCCTCTGTTTCTTAAACATATGTAAATATAGACTTGTACGAGTCAGAAATGACATTAGTTTGTTTGTTAGATAGTGTCAAATTCCAATGTTTGTTTGTTTCCTCATATGCTACTATACACAATCAAACTGATATCAGGACTAAGTCAATAAAGACATTTTTATGAATAAAGTACTTTTTGAAATAAAAAAAGTTAGTGTCTTTTTTGCTAGTCTTTCATTTGTAACCTATAGGTATTTCCCCTATTTGCCTTCAATATATAATAGAAAGAGAAATTAACAGCTGCCACCGACCAATCGAACTTATGGTTTTCCTGTGATGTCACTACTTTTTGCTGGGCTCCAGAACATTGGCTTCAATTTAACCTGCAAAAGCTCTTACAAACTATTAACCAAAAAAGTAAGCAAAATGCACCTCTTTCTCCTCTGCATTGAATTCCCATGTGCCTCCAGATTCCTCAAACTGGGCTATGTCTCACTCTGAATATGTTTGCTCTTCCTGATTATGCAAAGATTCAAATCATTCACCAACCTGTTCAGGGTCAAATTCTGATCCATCCCGTCATTAAGATCAATGGAGAAATCTTTACAGATGGGGAGGACTTTCCCTGCCTGAAAAGTTGACACTCAACTGAAGCTGTCATAAACGTGGGATATTAAAATTGTATTCAATCTGTGAGTGCCACCTTCAGATGCCTAAATAAGAGGGTCTTCAATGACTGTGACAACCATGCTGATAACAAGATCTTTGATGATAGGGCAATCGTGCTTCCAACTCTTCTATGCAGCTCCAAAACTTCAAAATCCTTGAGAAGTGCCATCAACACTGTTTGAGACAGATTCTCAAAATCAACTGGGAGAACAAACATGCTAACATCGGCATCCTTGAAGCAGCTACCAGCACCAGCATGAGTATTGTGACCATGATCATCTGAAACCAACTCTGCTGGGCAATTCATGTGCTTAGGATGCCTAAGTTCCAAGTCCCAAAGCAAATCCTCTTTGCCCAGCTCAAGGAAGGCACTCAAACAAGAGGAGGTCAAAAGAAGCATTTCAAAGACTCCCTAAAGGCTTTCCTCAAGAATTGCAACAAAGTTGTCAGTGCATGGGAGTCCTTGTTCAGAAGAAGTCTACTTGGAAGGCTTTCCTCAAGAATTGCAACAAAGTTGTCAGTGCATGGGAGTCCTTGTTCAGAAGAAGTCTACATGGAGGAAACTCCTGAAAAAAGGGATATATTTCTTTGAGAACAACTGGCAATAAGAGGAATTACAGAAAAGATATGCCAACAGTCTCTGGGTCAAGGACAATCTCTGCCACCCAAAACACCTGCCAAATATGTGGTTGGAGCTGTGGCTCTTGGATTGGGCTCATCAGCCACATAAGCAAGCCCATGACTGATGACACAGAATTTCTTGGGTGAACAATCATAATCATTAGTGATTGATTGCTGATGATGATGAGATGAGGGTAATGCTTTTCATGTGGTGTACTTGAGCTTCAATAAGGCTTTTGATCACTTCTCGCATGGGAGACTGATAGCAAAGGTATAAGCCCCATGAAATCCAAGGATATTTAACAAATTCAATCTCCACTTGGCTGAGTAGCAGGAAGTAGGGCAATTTGGTTGAGGGGTATTTTTTCTGACTAAATCTATGTACAGTGAGGGTCAACAGGCATCAGCGTTGGGGGCCTTGCAATTTGTGGTTTGTATAAATGATTTAGACTTGACTGTGTGAGGGTTGATCAATAAACTTTTCAGATGATACAAAATTTGGTGGGGTGATAAACCGTGTGGATGTAAACTTAGACTGCAAGAGGATATAAACAGGATAGCCAGATGGGCTGATCAGTAGTAAATGGAATACAGTCTGGATAAGTGAAGGAAACACACTTGGGCAGGACTAATATGATAACTAGTAAGACCCTGAGAAGCACTGAGGATTAGAGGAATCATTGTACGTCCCTTAATGTCAAGTGGATAGTCTCTTAATGTCAAGTGGATAAAATGGTTCAGAAGGAACATAATATATTTGCCTTTAATAGCCAAGGCACAGAATTTTAAATTAAGGACATTTTATACGCAATGTCATTTAGACCACAGCTGGAGTGTGTAGGTCTGGCAATTTACGTTATAGGAAGAATATGATAGGACGGGAGTGGGTACAGAGGAGATTTACAAGAATGTTTCCTAGGCTGGAAATTTCAGTTATAGAGATTGGACAGACTGAGGGTCTGAAGGAGGGTCACTGGACTCAAAACCTGGCAGCTAAACTCTGCTTTCTCCCACAGATAATGCCAGACCTGCTGAGTTTCTGCAGCAATTTGTGTTTTCATTTTGGACAGACTGAGGTTGTTTTCCTTTGAGCAGTGAAGATTTAGAGGAGTGAAGATTGAGATGTATAAAATTATGAGGAGCATTGATAGGGTAGACAAGAAGAAACCTATGCACTTGATGGAGGGATAAATGACCAGGGGTCAAAGATTTAAGGTGAGATGCAGAGGTTTACAGATGTGAAAACTTTTTCACTCAGAGGGTGATGGAAATCTGAAACTCATTGCCTTTAACGGTGGTAAAGTCAGGAGCCTTCATAACGTTTAAGTAGTACTTCAATGCACACTTCCAATGCCAAGGCACACAAGGTCATGGGCTAAGTATCAGAAATGGTATTGGAACAGTTATGTGGTTGTTTTTAAACTGGCGGGGACACACTCAGCTAAATACTTGTTTTTTAATTGTCTATGCCCTTTATTTATGTCTGTGCTCAGTAATAATTTATTTAACAGCATCTGCATCCTACCTGAATAGTTACACTTATTTCTCAATCAACCTTTTGTTTAAGCCAGAATTCTTCACAGTACAACCATGCAATACAATAAAAAGTATTCTGCCAGTGAACGTAGGGCCTATTCTCCACAAAGACTGTGCAGGGGCAATCTAATCAATATTATCACAGATAGGTGAATCTGCGATCAGTAGATTGATGATAACTGGACCAAATGGGATTTTCCCTCTTGTTGATTGCCTCATAACTGCCACAGGCCTCACCTAGAAGTTATATCCTTTGGAATTTGGCCAGCTCAATCAGCAGCACTGTTACTGAGTCACACTTTGTGATGGACAATAAAATATCCTACCAAGAATTCATTCTAAGTCTTCACCATGCGCCATGCTTAGTCTAATTGGTGTTCAACAGTATTCACTGGATGAATATTAATGAGAGGGTGTAGTGCCTGATCAATGGAACATTTCTTTGTCCATGATTGACCTTTTACTATGAGATTTTGTAGAGTCGTGAGACAGTGTTGAAGACTCCTAGGGAATCTTCCTCCTGACATTGTACCATTGTGTCACTGTCTTTTGAAGGTCTGTCCTGCTACTTGGGCAGCATTTACCCAGGGATAGTGCTGATATGTCTTGGATGTTGTCTTTAAAACATCTGCAAGCGTATAACTACATTGGGATTTTGATTAATATTTTATTGGGCAACGTTTGCAGAAGTTTCAGGATTTTAACAAAGAGAACTTTATAGAGTCAGTATTGCTTTGTTTGCTGCTGTGTTTCTGGTATCTTGGTCATTGCCCTGTCATCTGTCCAGTTTGATTCCTTTATACAAATTTATGGTGGTTTGATACAACTGAATGGCTTACTAGTGATAATGGGAACTGCAGATGCTGGAGAATCCAAGATAATAAAGTGTGAAGCTGGATGAACACAGCAGGCCAAGCAGCATCTCAGGAGCACAAAGCTGATGTTTTGGGCCTAGACCCTGCATCAGAGCGGGGGATGGGGTGAGGGTTCTGGAATAAATATGGAGAGAGGGGGAGGCAGACTGAAGATGGAGAGAAAAGAAGATAGGTGGAGAGGAGAGAATAGGTAGGGAGGTAGGGAGGGGATAGGTCAGCCCAGGGAACACGGACAGGTCAAGGAGGTCGGATGAGGTTAGTAGGTAGGAAATGGAGGTGCGGGTTGGGGTGGGAGGAAGGGATGGGTGAGAGGAAGAACAGGTTAGGGAGGCAGAGACAGGCTGGGCTGGTTTTGGGATGCAGTAGGGGGAGGGGAAGAGCTGGGCTGGTTGTGTGGTGCAGTGGGGGGAGGGGACGAACTGGGCTGGATTTGGGATGCAGTGGGGGAAGGGGAGATTTTGAAGCTGGTGAAGTCCACATTGATACCATTGGGCTGCAGGGTTCCCAAGCGGAATATGAGTTGCTGTTCCTGCAACGTTCGGATGGGATCATTGTGGCACTGCAGGAGGCCCATGATGTACATGTCATCTAAAGAGTGGGAGGGGAAGTTGAAATGGTTTGCGACTGGGAGGTGCAGTTGTTTATTGCGAACCGAGTGGAGGTGTTCTGCAAAGCGGTCCCCAAGCCTTCGCTTGTTTTCCCCAATGTAGAGGAAGCCACACCGGGTACAATGGATACAGTATACCACATTGGCAGATGTGCAGGTGAACGTCTGCTTAATATGGAAAGTCATCTTGGGGCCTGAGATAGGGGTGAGGGAGGTGGTGTGGGGGCAACTGTAGCATTTCCTGTGGTTGCAGGGGAAGGTGCTGGGTGTGGTGGGGTTGGAGGGAAGTGTGGAGCGAACAAGGCAGTCACGGAGAGAGTGGTCTCTCCGGAAAGCAGACAAGGGTGGGGATGGAAAAATGTCTTGGGTGGTTGGGTCGGATTGTAGATGGCAGAAGTGTCGGAGGATGATGCGTTGTATCCGGAGGTTGGTGGGGTGGTGTGTGAGAACAAGGGGGATCCTCTTTGGGCGGTTGTGGCGGGGGCGGGGTGCGAGGGATGTGTTGCGAGAAATGCGGGAGACACAGTCAAAGGCGTTCTCGACCACTGTGGGGGGATAGTTGTGGTCCTTGAAGAACTTGGACATCTGGGATGTGCGGGAGTGGAATGCCTCATCCTGGGAGCAGATGCAGCGGAGGCAGAGGAATTGGGAATAGGGGATGGAATTTTTGCAGGAGGGTGGGTGGGAGGAGGTATATTCTAGGTAGCTGTGGGAGTCGGTGGGCTTGAAATGGACATCATTTACAAGCTGGTTGCCTGAGATGGAGACTGAGAGGTCCAGGAAGGTGAGGGATGTGCTGGAGATAGCCCAGGTGAACTGAAGGTTGGGGTGGAAGGTGTTGGTGAAGTGGATGAACTGTTCGAGCTCCTCTGGGGAGCAAGAGGTGGCACCGATACAGTCATCAATGTAACGGAGGAAGAGGTGGAGTTTGGTGCCTGCGTAGGTGCGGAAGAGGGACTGTTCCACGTAACCTACAAAAAGGCAGGCATAGCCGGGGCCCATGCAGGTGCCCACGGCCACGCGCTTTGTCTGTAGGAAGTGGGAGGAATCGAAAGAGAAGTCCACAAACCTGCCTGCCCTGGTCGATCTATTGTCTCAGCCTGTTCCTGCCCCACCGAACTCATCTCCACCTATCTGGACTCCACTTTCTCCTCTTTAGTCCAGGAACTCCCTACCTATGTCCGTGACACCACACACAACCTCTACCTCCTCCAGAACTTCCAATTCCCTGGCCCTCAACACCTCATTTTCACCATGGACGTTCAGTCCCTATACACCTATATTCTGTATGCAGATGGCCTCAAGACCCTCCGCTTCTTCCTGTCGCGCAGGGCCAACCAGTCCCCCTCCACTGACACCCTCATCCGCCTAGCTGAACTCGTCCTCACCCTCAACAACTTCTCTTTCGATTCCTCCCACTTCCTACAGACAAAGGGGGTGGCCATAGGCACCCACATGGGTCCCAGCTATGCCTGCCTCTTTGTAGGTTACGTGGAACAGTCCCTCTTCCGCACCTACGCAGGCACCAAGCTCCACCTCTTCCTCCGTTACATTGATGACTGTATCGGTGCCACCTCTTGCTCCCCAGAGGAGCTCGAACAGTTCATCCACTTCACCAACACCTTCCACCCCAACCTTCAGTTCACCTGGGCCATCTCCAGCACGTCCCTCACCTTCCTGGACCTCTCAGTCTCCATCTCAGGCAACCAGCTTGTAACTGATGTCCATTTCAAGCCCACCGACTCCCACAGCTACCTAGAATACACCTCCTCCCACCCACCCACCTGCAAAAATTCCATCCCCTATTCCCAATTCCTCTGCCTCCGCCGCATCTGCTCCCAGGATGAGGCATTCCACTCCCGCACATCCCAGATGTCCAAGTTCTTCAAGGACCGCAACTTTCCTCCCACAGTGGTAGAGAACGCCCTTGACCGTGTCTCTCGCATTTCCCGCAACACATCCCTCACACCCCGCCCCCGCCACAACCGCCCAAAGAGATCCCCCTCGTTCTCACACACCACCCCACCAACCTCCGGATACAACGCATCATCCTCCGACACTTCCGCCATCTACAATCCGACCGCACCACCGAAGACATTTTTCCATCCCCACCATTGTCTGCTTTCCGGAGAGACCACTCTCTCCGTGACTCCCTTGTTCTCTCAACACTGCCCTCCAACCCCACCACACCCAGCACCTTCCCCTGCAACCACAGGAAATGCTACACTTGCCCCCACACCTCCTCCCTCACCCCATCCCAGGCCCCAAGATGACTTTCCATATTAAGCAGAGGTTCACCTGCACATCTGCCAATGTGGTATACTGCATCCACTGTACCCGGTGTGGCTTCCTCTACATTGGGGAAACCAAGCGGAGGCTTGGGGACCGCTTTACAGAACACCTCCGCTCGGTTCACAATAAACAACTGCACCTCCCCGTCGCAAACCATTTCCACTCCCCCTCCCATTCTTTAGATGACATGTCCGTCATGGGCCTCCTGCAGTGCCACAATGATGCCACCCGAAGGTTGCAGGAACAGCAACTCATATTCCGCTTGGGAACCCTGCAGCCCAATGGTATCAATGTGGACTTCACCAGCTTCAAAATCTCCCCTTCCCCCACCGCATCCCAAATCCAGCCCAGTTCCTCCCCTCCCCCCACTGCACCACACAACCAGCCCAGCTCTTCGCCTCCCCCTACTGCATCCCAAAACCAGCCCAGCCTGTCTCTGCCTCCCTAACCTGTTCTTCCTCTCACCCATCCCTTCCTTCCACCCCAATCCGCACCTCCATTTCCTACCTACTAACCTCATCCCACCTCCTTGACCTGTCCGTGTTCCCTGGACTGATCTATCTCCTCCCTATCTCCCCATCTGTACTCTCCTCTCCACCTATCTTCTTTTCTCTCCATCTTCAGTCCGCCTCCCTTCTCTCCCTATTTATTCCAGAACCCTCACCCCATCCCCCTCTCTGATGCAGGGTCTCGACCCGAAACGTCAGCTTTTGTGCTTCTGAGATGCTGCTTGGCCTGCTGTGTTCATCCAGCTTCACACTTTATTATCTTGAATGGCTTACTAGCCCACTGCTGTTGATCTCGGGTCACAATTATGTCAGAATGGCAAATTTCCTTTCCAAAAGGGTGTTAATTAACCAACAGTTTTTATTACAACAAACTGTCGTTTCATGGTCAAGCTTAGGCTAATTTTTAATTCCCAATTTTTTAAACTGAATTGAAGTTGCACCGTCTGTTCTGCTGGGGTTCAAATCATGTAATATAATATCATCAGTCTGAGCATCAGCATTGCTCGTTCAGTGACATAGAGACATTTTGGCTATGTCCTCAGGTCTCACTTGACATTTTGAACTTGACTTTTCTATGTTTGGATAGCTGTCAGGCTGAAACCTTCCCCAAAGCAAAAAGTCAAAATTACATTCATAAATTTTATCTGTGGCATTGTTGATTTTTTTTGGATTATGTTATGACTTAACAAAAACTTAGGTTCATTGACATTAGAGCTGTTTAATAGCTTAAGATTTGCACATACAATAAATCTGTTTTACAATAGTTTAAAAGAACATATTGAAGGACATTGGCAAGGTAAAAGAGATTTTAGCTTGGGCAAGAGTGTAATTGTATAAATTCCAAACAAAATTTGCAGAGTCTTCAAAATGGCCAGATGATGTCACAACTTAAGAATCACATGACACAAGGTTATAGTCCAACACGTTTATTTGAAAATCTATTGGACTAAAACCTGGTATCATGTGATTTCTGACCTCGTCCACCACCTCCCCCCACCGCCCCCACCACCCCAGTCAACTCCAGACCCTCCACATCATCACAACTGGTGTCATTTTTGTATAAAGGTCTGTGTCTCACTTACAGTAGCATTCTTGTTGTAGCAACTATAGTAATCAAAGTAACAATCAGCAAAGCCTAGATTGTAAGTGAAACTTTACCATTTCCAGTTAAAGTGCTTGGTCAAGGGACATTCATTGGTTGGGAATAGGGCTAACTGGAACGCTAACCTTATCGCATTGTGCCTGGTCCGCCATGATTAAGAGTGACTTCTTGAGCAATCCAGCTCATTAGTTATGCAGTTGAGCTGTTTGAAGCTTTTCTTGGGGAACTGTGTGGATGAAAAAGCAGGACTGCTAACATCAGTCAGGCCAACAATGTTCTTGCCTCTGGTGCCATTTTTAAAGCACACCTGCACACCATTTCACAAGTTTCAAGCCAGGAATGAGCCATCAGTTAAGCCTCAACCATTTAAGCCCCAATGTTGAGAATATAGACCTATACAATTACAATACAGACAAATACCATTCAGCATGTCATTTCTGAACTTGTTCTCATTCGAATCCCAGTTTCTTCCACTCGGTCTGTAACCTTGCAGGTTAAAGCATTTCAGACTCATTTAAAATGAGTTGAGAATATCTGCCACAACACAACCATTAGACTGGGTAGCAAATTCCAGATCCCATCACCCTCTAGGTGAAGAATATTTTCTCATGACCCTTCTAAACTTTCTACCAGTCACCTTAAATTTGTGTCCTGTATCCATCGATCTCTTGTGAGGAGAAATCGATCTTCCCTGTCTGTCAGAACCAAGCTCTGCCTTATTTGATAAACAACAATCGAGTCACCAATGAGTCTCCAGTTTTCTGAAGAGAAGCAACCTTCATCTATCCAGGCTTTCCTCATTGTCGCAATTTTATGCCCTGCTAATTTGCTTGTGAATCGCCTCTGTACTCTTTCTTACGAACAATTACATCCTTCCGGTAATGTGACCAGAATGTACATAAATCTCCAGCTGCAGCCTCACCCATGTTTTATGTAGTTCTAACATTACACTCCAGCCGTTATATTCTATATGTTACCCATAATGAATGTATCTTTCTGCCTTCTATACCACCTTTTTACCTGTTGTGCTATTTTCAGTGGTGTGTGGACATGCACTCTGAGGTCTCTAAGACCCTCTATTCTTCTCAATAACCTACATTTATAGTGTATTTCCTTGCCTTGTTAGCACTCCTGAAATGCGTAACCTTGCACTTCACAGAATTGAATTCCATTTGTCACTTTTCTGCCGACTCAGACTATTGACATCATTCTACAGCTGACAGCATCGTCTTCACTATCATCTATCTGACTATTTTGTTGTGTTGCCTTCATATTTAGCGAGTTTTGAGAAGACAAACGTCATCTACAAAATACTTTGCAAGAACTGTGACAAACACTATATTGGACAAACAGGCAGAAAACTAGCCACCAGGACACATGAACATCAATTAGCCACAAAAAGACATGACCCACTATCACTAGTATCCTTAAATACAGATGAGGAAGGACACCACTTTGATTGGTACAACACATCCATCCTAGGACAAGCCAAACAGAGACACGCACGAGAATTCCTAGAAGCATGGCATTCCAACCGGAACACCATCAACAAACACATTGATTTAGAGCCAATCTACCATCCTCTGAGAAAAAGAACAGGAAATGACATCACCAACCCAAAGAAACCTAAACAGATAAATAGAAAGCGGGACATAACACCAGTGCTTCACTAGAGGCTCACTGTTGATGTTACCTAGAATGGTGATGAAACATCTGGGAACAAACCTTCCAGCTCAGTGAACCAGCTTACATCTGGAACAAAATAAAGACCCACTCGTCTGCGGACCGAGAGGAGGAAAGTGCTGTGTTGGAGGTGAAAGGAGGACGTCGGGTTGGCTGTGCACCCTTGCAACCAGTGGATCTTAATGCTGGCTTCGGCCTAACGCTGGTTCAGGGGAGCAGCCAACCTGCAACGATGGCTGCGGCAAGTGCTCGTGCCCCAGGTCAGGGGATCCGGAACACCATCCGTGTTTCCGTCAAGAAGGTAGATGTACCTGTAGACCGCACCTTCTTCGTGAAGAGGGTCCTGTTGGACTGTTGTGTGTTTGCTGCTGCGGACATTTACTGCCTGCAGGATTTCCCCGGAGGAGGTTTTTACGATGTGACCTTCAGGAGTGCCAAGCTTTGCGAGCGCTTCCTGGAGGTTTTCAAGGAGAAAGGAGGTGAGGGCCCCCTCTCTGTATTGACCGCTGTCCCGCTGTTTGTGATGCCAGTGCAGAGGAGCCGTATGGTGACTGTACACATGTACAACCCGCATGTGCCAGCAGTTGATGTCCTGACCTTCCTTGGAAGGTACGTGAAGGTGGAAGGGGACCTAACTGACATCATGGACCCCTTTGGCATCTGGACCAGTAAGAGGCAGGTCAAGGTGACACTGAGGATGGGCGCGGACGGGAACATCGTATACTCACTGTCCAGCTTTACAATCGGCGGTAGCAAGGGCTACCTGACCTAGGCAGGGCAACTTAAAGTCTGCCATGCCTGTGGTAGGTCAGGTCACGTGGCGGCCGACTGCAAAGCGACCATCTGCAGGAACTGAAGGGAGGAGGGACACCTTGCAAAGGATTGCCCACAAGAGAAAAGCTGCAACCTTTGCGGGGAAGCGGGCCACCTCTATAGGGCATGCCTGCGGTGGGGGACCACCTACGGCCAGGTCGCCGGCAGGGGCAATGCGGGGCCAGCCCCCCCGGAGGAGAGGAAGGCACCAGGGCCCAGCAAGGACCCCACTAATGTGCAGGAGGGCCAGGTCGTGCAGGAGGGCCCAGGCCCACAGGATGGGCCCGAGGCCAGCAAAGCGCCCCTGCAGGCTCCGCTCCTGCCCAACAACCCGGAGTCGATGGAGACAGCGACAGGCGACCCAGGGGAGTGGACGACGGTCTGGAAAGCGAGGAGGAAGGTGCGTCGACGGCCCCAGGAACCGCAACCATCAGGTGGGAAGAGGCAGCTACAGGGGTCTATAAGAGCTCCTCTGACGAGGGGAATTTGGAGAGGGCCTGCCCGAAGCAGAAGTTAAAGATCTCAAGGGAGAAGGAAAGCAGCACCCCGCTTCCAGGTGACGGGAGGCGTCCTGAGGCTCCCTCCGACACCCAGTCAAGTGCCGCTGGGGCACTGGAGGACCCCCCGGAACTTCCAGGTGGGAAGGAGAAGACAGCGCGTCCCCACCCTGACCCAGAGCCGGACCGTCCTGCCTCCGCACCCACGATGGGGGGATGCCACCTGGAAGGCAGCGCGGACGGTTTCCTGAGCCCAGAGAGCGTCCAGCAGTTAGCCCGGGCAATGGGCATGAAGGGACAGATGGAGGGGCTGGACCTTGGACTTGGGGAGGATACTGCGGTCGCTGCCCACAATGGGGGTACGAGTTGCGAGCATTAATGTGCGCAGTGTCAAGTCCACCGCAAGATGTGTATCCACGTTGGCCTACCTGACCACCATCAAGGCGGACCTCCTGTTTCTGCAGGAGTGCGGGATACCGCACCTCGGCAGGTACGGGAAATGGTCCGGCGCCTGGACCTGTGGGCCTTCGATCTGGTCGGGGGGTAACGACTGTCACTCCTCGGGCCTGGCTACTCTGCTGCGGGGGCGCGACTTCACCATCTCTCAAGTTCAGGAGGTGGTGGGGGGGGATGCCTCCTAGGGGCTGACGTCACTACAGGAACGCTCCCCTGAGGCTGATCAACGTGTACGCCCCAGCGGTACGGAATGAGCGGTTGGCCGTCCTGCAGCGGCTTCCACCCCTGCTGGCTATGTCCAGGCCGGTCATCCTAGGCGGAGACTTCAACTGCATCATCGATGCAGATCGAAGATCCGGCGTGGGGACAGCGGGTGGGGGGAGTCAACTGGACGTCACGTCCAGATTCCTGATGGGCACGGTGAAGGACGCCAAGCTGCTTGACGTCTTCAACACCCCTGCAGACGGAGCGCAGCAGAGGTACACCTGGTCGCAGCCAGAGGGGTCTATTCGCTCAAGGATAGACTTCCTGTTTGTGTCACGGACGTTCTCGGTCAGGTCCACCGGCGTTGAGCCGGTGTTCTTCTCTGACCACTGCCTCCTGCTGGCCGACAGTCACTTACAGGACGACCAGCCGGCTGGCAAGGGGACGTGGAAGCTCAACACGACTCTGTTGACCCCAGAGAACATCGAGGAGCTTAAGAGGGAGTACGCCGGTTGGAGAACCGTGAAACCCCTCTTTGAGTCTCCAGGCGACTGGTGGGAGAACCGTGAAGGAGAAAATCAAGAGGTTCTTTGTCCTCAAGGGTGTTCGGAAGGCGAGAGAGAGGCGGGGAAAGCTGTCGCGACTCCAGAAAAGGGCGCAGAACCTGCTCCTTCTGCAGTTGATGGGGGTCGACGTCACAGAGGACCTCCGCGAGGTGAGGGGCCAGCAAGCCTCGCTCTTCGCCGCGGAGGCCTCCAGGATAATCTTCCGGTCCAGGGTCCGCTCCGTGGAGCAGGATGAAACGTGCTCGCGTTTCTTCTTTCAGAAGGTGCACAAAGAGAGCTCTGTGCTTAGCCGGCTGAAGGAGGACGATGGCTCGGTGACGTCGTCTAGGCCCGACATTGAGGATCAGCAGATCCTTCTATGCCAGACTGTACGACACGAAGCCCATGGACAGCACGGCCTCCGAGTCGTTCCTGTCCTCTATCACGGAGGTCTTGGACAACGGCACGAGGGAGTGGCTGGACCGGCCGATACCCCTGGACGAGCTGACCAGAGCCCTCAAGTCCTTGGAGAGGAATAGGACTCCCGGGAGCAACGGCTTACCGGTCGAGCTGTATTCCGCTCTGTGGGACCTGGTCGGCCAGGAGCTGCTGGAGGTGTACGATAGTGCGCTTCAGGCAGGGGAAATGTGCAAGTCCATGAGGAAGGACATCATCACCCTCATTTACAAGAGGAAGGAAGAGAGGGAAGAAAGTAAGAATTGGCATCCCATTTCACTATTGAACGTGGACTACAAAATCCTGGCCAAGGTCATAGCCAACCGTGTCAGGTCTGTCCTGGAGTCGGTGATTCACCCTGACCAAACCTGTGCTGTGCCGGGCAGGAAGATTGCTGAGAGCCTCGCGCTCATCAGGGATACGATCGCCTACGTACAGGACAGGCGGGTGGACACCTGCCTCGTCAGCCTGAACCAGGAGAAGGTCTTCGACAGGGTCTCTCATGCTTAGATGAGGGACATCCTCTCCAAATTGGGGTTCGGGGAGGGCATCTGCAATTGGATCCGGCTGCTCTACGCCAACATCGTTAGCACAGCCTCGATCAACGGGTGGGAATCGGACAGTTTTCCCGTCAGATCTGGAGTCAGGCACAGCTGCCCGCTCTCTCCTGCCTTGTTCGTGTGGTGTGTGGAGCCCTTCGCCGCATCCATCAGGAAGGACATGAGCCTGAAGGGCGTGACTATCCCAGGCAGTGGAGGCCTTCAGGTCAAGACCTCCCTGTACATGGACGATGTCGCCGTCTTCTGCACCGATCGTCGGTCGATGAGTAGACTATTGGACATCTGCAGCCAGTTTGAACTGGCCTTGTGTGCCAAAGTCAATAGGGGTAAGAGCGAGGTCATGTTCTTCGGGAACTGGGACGACCGCTCCTTCATCCCCTTCACGGTCAGGACAGACTACCTGAAGGTGCTGGGTGTTTGGTTTGGTGGAGCTGTGGCGTGCACTAAGACTTGGGAGGAGCGTATCACCAAATTGAAGCAGAAGCTGGGCAGGTGGACGCTCCGGTCCCTCTCCATCGCGGGTAAGAACCTGGTTGTCAGGTGCGAGGGGCTTTCGGTACTGTTGTATGTGGCGCAGGCCTGGCCTATTCCCTGGACCTGCGCCGCTGCAGTCACCCGGGCCATCTTCCACTTTATTTGGGGGTCGAGGATGGACCGGGTCCGCAGGAACACCATATACAAAGACCTGGTAAATGGGGGAAAGGGCATACCGAACGCCACCCTCGCCCTGACGGCTACCTTTGTGTGTGGCTGCATCAAGCTGTGCGGAGATCCTCAGTACGCAAACACCAAGTGTCACTGCTTACTGAGGTTCTACCTGTCCCCGGTGTTGCGAAGGATGGGCCTGGCCTCGTTGCCGCGGAACGCTCTGAGTAGTTCGACAGTCCCGTACCACATGTCCTTCGTGGAGAAATTTTTGAAGAGAAACACCTTTGACCACAAGGCCGTTGGGCAGTGGTCAGCACGTAGTAACCTCGAGACCCTTTGGGGACAGGAGAGGGTGGATCCCATCATGTGGTTCTCCACGCAGACTGTCAAAGTCGCTTGGCAGAATGCCTCATCGCCAGAACTTTCAAACAAGCACAAGGACATTGCTTGGCTGGGGGTGAGAGGGGATCTGCCAGTGAGATCCTTTATGCATGCCCGGAATCTCTGCTTCACTGCACGCTGCCCCCAAGGCGGCTGCGGGGGGGTCGAGACTGTCGATCACCTCCTTCTGGAGTGTGACTTTGCACAGGAGGTCTGGAGGGGGATGCAGTGGTATTTGTCGAGGTATGTCCCGAGCAGCTCCGTGACGCGGGACTCCGTGCTCTCCGGGCTGTTTGCCGGGACGCACACCGAGACCAACATCAACTGCGCCTGGAGGACCATCAATGCGGTGAAAGACGCTCTTTGGTCTGCCCGCAACTTGCTGGTCTGCCAGCTGAAAGAAGACCCCAAACGAGTGTTGCAGACTGGCGCACTCCAAGGTCCAGGACTACGTGCTGAGGGACACGGTAAAGTTTGGGGCAGCTGCCGCCAAGGTGCGGTGGGGAAAGACCACCGTATGAACCCCCTCGTCCAGAATAGAAAAAAGGGCCCTATCTGGTAACTAGTCCCAGCTGGCGCCTTCTCCAACTGGGCAAGGGGCCAACGGGGACTGTGAGGGGAGACGACTGCTGGGGTATTTTCTTTGTTTTGTTTTTTCCCTTTTAGTTGGTGTACGTACCCCCTGGGTAGCCTGGAGAGGCTTGCATGACTGAGTAGGTGTATAAATATGTTTTATTTTTTGTACATGTTATGAATAAAGTATATTTTTTCAAATAAAAAAATGTGACAAAACGTCTGAAAACTAACCTTTCAGCTCAGCGAGCAAACTCACATCCAGTGCCTTCATTTTTACTAATCTTGCTAAGCACATTTAAGTCTAAAACATTAATATATCATAAATAGTAAAAGGAGTGGGAGACAAAAAGCAGGTAACTATTGGCCAACTAGCTGAACATTGAGTAAAAATGTTGGAATCAATTATTAAGGGAATAATAGCAGCGTATTTGAAAAAATCATAATCTAAAAATGTGGAGCTTCATGAAAGGAAAATCATGCCTGACTAATTAACTAGAGATTTTTCAAGGAAGTCTCCACCAGAGCAGAGGGGAGGAAACCAGCAGATATGTTACCTCTGGATTCCTAGAAGGCATTCAATTCGGGCAGCAAGGTGGCTCAGTCGTTAGCACTATGGTCTCTCAGCACCAGGGACCCGGGTTCAATTCCAGCCTCAGGTAACTATCTGTGCGGAGTTTGCACATTCTCCCTGTGTCTGCATGGGTTTCCTCCCACAGTCCAAATATGTGCAGGCTAGGTGGATCAGCTATGTTAAATTACCCAGTGTTCAGGGGTGTGGTTGTAGGGGAATGGGTCTGGATGGGATGCTCCAAGAGGCAGTGTGGACTTGTTGGGCTGAAGGGCCTGTTCCTACACTGTAGGGAATCTAATCTAATAATGTAGCTCAAAGGTTTAAAAACCATAAAGGTACGAGCCCATGTTGATTGGTAGAGGTAGATAGACAATTGGCTAATGGACAGGAAACAGTGAGTGGGGATAAGAAACGAAAGAACTGAAGATGCTGTAAATCAGGAACAAAAACAGACGTTGTCGGAAAAGCTCAGCAGGTATGACAGCATTTGTGAAGGGAAAAAAAATCAAAGTTAATATTGGTGGGTGAGTGAGTGAGACACACCTGGGGTTCCACAGAGATCAGTGCTGGGACTGCAACTGTTTACACTCTATATTACTGATCGATTGGGAGCAAGGAAGTGAATGTTCTGTAGCCAGATCTGCAGATGACAAAAGTAAGTTGAAAGGAATACAGATTAAAAACAATCAGAGATTGCTAGGGTTGGGACAATAAGCGTAAGACTTCCTACATACCACAAATTTGAGTATCAAAAAGTTCCAGAAATCTTAGAAAGAAAATATCATTGACATTTTTTTTGAGAGGATTGTATCAGTTCCACAAATTCAATTCCAATGCCTAAATTTACATATGGTCTGAATGGTGTTTCTTTATCTGTTGCTTCTGATGACTTTAAATCACGTAAGATTTAGATTGGCGTTTTCCAGTCTGAGTGTACATCATTTGGTGAAATGGGCAGCAAATAGAGCAAAATGAAAATTATTGTTTACTTTTTGTATGTTTTCCTAACTGCAGCCAACAAAAACAGTATGGAAATAACAACTCTCTTGATATGCATGGACCTCTGGGGGTATGAATTGATAGTAATATCGTTCTTACATTTCTGGGGCCATTGAAGAAAGAATAGGTTAAATTCCTTTTTCTAAAATCCAAAATGAGACAAAGATAGGGATTCTCTCAATGTTCCTGTTCCTAATGAGCACTACAGTGCCTAATTCTTATAAAGGTACAAGAAAGTCTGGTGTCAGAAATGAAAATGTCATGATGACGTAGGTGGAAAGTTGAAAAAAATTGTACAATTAAGTAGTACAAAAAGCATCTACCAACTATATTCTTCCTAACCAATCATCTGCGAAAGCTCTTGCTGCTGCATTTAAGTCCTTGAAAAAAACATTTACTGTTCTTCAACAGTTATCTACGAGTTTTCTACTCCTCTTTTATTCCTTCTGCTTGTTCAAATAGTGCCTTTATTTTCTGGTTTCTTCACCATTGTCTTATTTCATTCCACCCTTTCTTCAATTTTTTTTTGCAAGTGTGCCACAATAGTGTATGGTAAATCTCTTCCATCACCATGGAAATAGTAGAACAAGTTAACCTTCATACCAGAAAGAAAATTCTATGCCTCAACATAGCTTTTGTTTGGGGTAGCACAGTGGCTCAGTGGTTAGCACTGCAGCCTCACAGCACCAGGGACCCAGATTCGATTCCAGCCTCAGGCAACTGTCTGTGCAGAGTTTGCACATTCTCCCAGTGTCTGCCTGGGTTTCCTCCAGGTGCTCTGGTTTTCTCCCACAGTCCAAAGCTGTGCAGGCTAGGTGGATTGGCCATGCTAAATTCCCCATAGTGTTCAGGGGTGTGTGGGTTATAGGGGGATGGGTCTGGGTGGGATGCTGCAAAAGGGCGGTGTGGACTTGTTGGGGCGAAGGGCCTGTTTCCACCCTGTTGGGAATCTAATCTAATCTAATCTTTAAAAAAACACAAAACAACCACTTTTACTTCTATTTTTGTGATTTTTGGTAAATAAAAATAATGGGGAACCAGGCAGGATTTTTCCTTTGGGAATCTGAAACCCACCATCCGGTTCAAATCTTGATCAAAAGCCTTAAAATGTCACATTCCCTGGAGTGACTAATTGATAGAAAGGAGACAGACTCACCATCCAGTTAAACTGAATGGATTTCCAGATACCTTCAGCTAACTAATAAATGATAACTAATAAATGGATTTTCAGCATCATTATGCGGGGGAATCCCTCTAAAAAATTGAAGAGTGGCTTCTGTAGCATCAAAGGCAGCTTGAAGGGCATCTAGGCCTGCCTGCAGCAAGAGTTAAACTAGCCTCCACCTCCTACAGGATATTGGAAGATTCCTAGAAAGTCAGTTGGCTCTTATTGGTCTTTGCATTGGTTATCTGTCAAGTGTGCATACTACATTCTGCCCCTAGGAAATAGGTCCAGGGCAGAATGAAGCCAGAGAACCGTCAGGCCAGTGATATTAATTTTAGCAGGCTTCTACCTGCTAATCCCAATGCACACTAATAATCAGGAACAAAAAAAAGGAATTGCTTGAGAAACTCAGCAGGTCTGGCAGCATCTGTTGGAAGAAAGCAGAGTCAAAATTTTGATCCCTGGGGTGGTCTCAAGCTCAAGGTCGCAGTCACTGAGAGTGGCAGGCACAGGGTAGCCACCAATGCAATTTGACTGTTCTCCCCAGCTAGCAATTCACAACGGAAGTTCAGTGTCTCACCAGAGACATGCAGTCTGTGAAGGTACTGGCTTTGAAAGCTGATTGTAATTTATCGTCTACCTGTAGATTTGTGCATAACTCTGCTCCTATCAGGACAACTGCTGTAGCTGGCTGTCTTGATCTAGCTTTGACACAACACCAGGTCCTTCACCTACCTGCATCACTGTGGGTGCACAATCCCCAAGGCACAGTGATCACTGGCATCTCTGCTGGAGTCATCACCTTTCAGCATATCCAGGTCCTCTTCCCTTTCACTTTTCTTATTTGTCATATCATTTCAAAAAACATAAGAAATTAAACTTATTCTAACTTTCAGCAGCACACTGAGGAATATGTACTCAGACTATTCATTGAGCATACAAATGGCATTTTCGTGCAGCACTTCAAGAAAGAACATCAGCAGCCTACAATACATCCCAACTCAGTAGTCAAGGATGATGATAATATAAATAGTTGCTGCACAATGTCGCCTTGAAAAGTGGGAGAAATTATAAACGAGGAAAAAAAATCCCAATGAGTATGGGAAATCCAGAGACATGGCTGCAGGGTGCACAAGGTTGTGAACTGAACATCTAAGGGTATTCAATTTTTACACAGGACAGGTGAAGAGTAAATAGAGGTGGGATATAGGGTTTTTTTTTCCTGAAAGATGAAAATGGCTGCAAGAGTGGAAAAATATATTTGAGCAGAAAATCTAGATGTGGGACCATTCTAGATGGAGCTAAGTTACCAAAGCAGAATACCACTGCTTTTCAGGGTACATTATGCAGCAAGTATTCTATTATCATCCTTGACTAGTTGGAATGTATTGTAGGCTGCCTGACGTTCTGTCCTGAATTACTGCTTGAAATTGCCAGTTGTATATTTGAAGAATACTCTGACGGGTATATATGCCTCATTAACACTCATTCAGCTCATAGCCTTAATTACCTAGGATGTCTGCTGGTATTGCTGAGTCAAATATTACTGCTACAGCAGGCAACTGAAAATTGAGGCAATGGTGAAAGTCTCTGTGCCTTTTTCAAGCATTAACTTGAATAATTCTGTCTAGCTGATGCAAACCGAAGATTCAGAGACTAAACTCTTTCCATTTGTTACAAATAGTGACACCAAGCAGCATATCATGCAGCAAAACAGGCAGTGGTTTCCCCCTCCTGCCCCTCACTTGACCATCAACCCCACTTTACCTACAAACCTTCCATCAGCTCACCTACATCCTAACCCCCAAACCCACCTTCATCCAACCCTCCAACTCCATGTGAAATAGAGGATGATGACAATCCAATAATATTAAACATATTTATGAGAATATGGTAGGTGAGAGGGGACCAAAGTCGAAAGATTGCTTTGAAGGAAGTATACTAAGCAGGCTATTTAGCTTGCTAATAAAGCAATCGACTGCACTTTTACTTTGCTGGCTGTTACTTGATTGTCACATAGGGGAAAAAAAATGCTGCAAATGCTTTACACCAGGTAAAGAGATAGGGCTCATGAAGAGGCTGGAAAACAGGATCGTGGCTGCATGGAGCAGCAGAGTCTGCTGCAGAAACATCAAATAACCCTGTTGGAACCAGAGATCAGTCAAAGACCCAACGCCGATATGGTATACCCAAGAAGTATTTTGAAAACGTACAGCAGCTACCACCAAAGGACTTCATGACTAAATCTGGATTGATAAGCAAATAACCATTATATTTTGTATTTAAATTTAAAGATGTTGTTTTCTTTTACCTTCATGTGAATAGTCTTAAGGACAAACATTTCATTAGAAAAAAGGGTATATCTTAAACTTCTGTTACACATTACATAACGCCATAAGATGTGATATATTTGTTCCATGTCTGACAGGAGTCTACAGATAGCAGGCTGAGAAAAGCATGCACTGTATATACTCCCAGTGAACATTATCTATATATAATTTTAATCCCCAAATAAAAGAAACCACGATATTATTTTGTTTCACCAAAATTGTGTGTTTCATGCACTTACAGCTAAGAAGCGACTATTACACTAACTGAGCAAAAACTAATGCTCTTAAGTTTGTACATTTAGTTTTTTTCATGGCTTTGGCAGGGGCAAATATTGATTAACAAAATTAAAAAAAAGAGACTTTTTTCAAACTTTTCAACTTGTACCCAGACATTTTGTGAAATTATGGTATATTATTATATTATAATATATTTATATATAATATAAAGAAAGAGGGCTCTGATGCTCAAGGTAAGCTTTTAAAAGATTTGAAATCACTGAATCACCCGCTTCCTGACAGAGCCCTGATCCAAGCTGCCACTCTTCCTGATGCTGAAAACAGAAATATGTTTTTTATGGTAATATAATTTATATATTGTATTATATATTTATACATATTATAATAAATATAAATATATAATATACTTATAAACATTATAATAAGAAGTTATGGTAAGGGCATGAAACGCCCTGCCTTCCAATGTAGTTAACTTAGCCACATTAGGGGTATTTAAACAGTCCTTGGATAATCAGATGGATGATCATGGGATAGTGTAGGGGGACGGGCTTAGATTAGTTCACAGGTCGGCGCAACATTGCAGGCCGTTTGTGTTTTATGGTTTGAATGCAAATTCAAAAGGGAAACCAACATTTATGCTTTGCGACTGGAGGGCATTTAATAGCTGCATTATTCATAGAAATGCTTCTACCAAAGTCTATTTACCAAACCATCCAGCCATGCAGTCTGAATGTTGGTCTTCCCCTCAATTTGTATTCTTGTGAAGTTTCCTGATCAAATGTGAAATGCAACACTTCACTAAAATTTATCTTTTTCAGCAGTACCCAAGTCATGTGTCACTAAAGGACAAAATTAAAAATATAGTTATAGAAACAGGTGAATAGATTTGCGAGGAATCACTCCAATGCTTTGGATGTAAAAGGAAGTTAGAGATAGGATAGTTTGTGCAAAGGCAGAAGGGTCAAACTAGAAAAATCAGACTTAACTCATAAGAACATTGAACAAATTCAAAGTGGCAAAAACCCTAACATGATATTGAACAATATAGTCAAAGTAATTGGGAGAGGTAATGATCAAAATGTAGAGTGTTCTGGTCAGATCACACTGAATTCTGGATTCACATCTGGTCATCAAGAAACACAGTTAGGTGTTGGTGAAAGTACAGATACAATACTGGAGCCTAATTACCTCAGCCAGGGAGCTAAGGAAAGACACCCATTATAATCCACACCAAAAAAAACAGGACTAATCTGTTTGCATAGTCCTCCATTAGTCTATTTTCGATCATACGAAAAAGTAATAGCACTTGCATAGCAACATCCAAGTCATTGCTGCTCATTTGAATGTCACCACCATTCTGCTCCTGACTTCATTACTTCCTTGGTACAAACATGTTCGAGAGAGTTGAATTCCAAAGGTGAGTTGAGAGTTACTACCCTAGACATTAAGTCACCATTTACTTGAGTATGCTGTTGAGGAGCACTAGCATAATTAAAGTGGACAGTAGTGGGTGGGAGAGATGTTGGAATCATTTCTTGCACAAAGGAAGATAGTGAGAGTTATTGGAGGTTAATCCTCTCAGATATAGGGCATCTCTGCAGAAGTTTCTCAGGGAAGTGCCCCAGCTCTGGCATTATTGTGGCTCTATGAATGCCCTAGTTGCTTTATAACCTCAAACTGGATATTTGTTATTGATTGCGCAATGTTCAGGATCATTTTCCACACTATAATGACATAAAGTCCTAGACAATGATCAGGCATAAGTTGAAAAGTGGAAAGTAAGCAATGCGTAGCAGCAACACCATATACTGCAGCAACTACCAAGATCCCTTCAATAGTACCTTCCAAATTTGGTTCCAATGTGATCTCGATAACAAGGACAGACCATAGGAACACCAGCACTTGCCAATGTCTGTGAAAATACTTCCTGGCATGGGGCTATAAAAGATTCCTTTAACATGTCTGGAAAATCCTCAAATTCACTTTCTCATAGTACTGTAGTTGTGTCTACACCAATGAACTGCAATAGTTCAAGTAAGGATCCCACCAAAATTTTATCAATGAGAATTAGGAATGGACAAGAAATGCTGGCCTTCTCAAAGTGCTTCTATCCCTCAAAGAATTAAAAAAAAAGCTACACACTAGGTGCCTTGAGCAGAATCACATTATTGTTATGGCACACAGGAAGCCATTCAGCCCATCATGCCTGCACTGTCTCTTGAAACAATAATCATTGGCCTGGTGCCAATCACCTGCTTTTGCCCCATATCCTAGAAACTTTCTATCTAAATAATCATCCAATGTTATCTTGAATTTCTCAATTGAACCTACCTCCAGATTTGCAGGGAAAGCAATCCTTAACTTAACTACTTACTGCGTGAAAACATTTTTCTCACATCACTTGCAGTTTTTGCATATTACTTTAAATCCCTACCCATTCTATCCAGCCCACAACTTTGAAAACCTCTAAAATCTCCTTTCAGCCTCCTTCTCTCCAAGGAGAAGAATTCCAAATTCTTCACTATATCTTCATAACCAGAGTTTCTCATTTCAAGTACCTGTGAGGTGCTTTCAGTGTTTCCAATACATTCACACTCTATGTGGTGCCCACATCTGTACCCAATATCCCAAAATGTCTTCCAAGTGCCTTGCTCAAGATCAATCTCATCATCCTGCTATTCTACATGGCAGACTCAGGGCTTTGTTCAAAGCAATCTGTGGATTTCACTGGGGAGAATGTGAGCTGATAGGACAAGATTCATTTTACAGGATAAGCAGCACCGTCATTTAATTATATCCATTTGTTTCTTTACAATGGCTGAAAAGAACTGACAAAAAAAAATCAATATCAATTCATCTGGCAGCTTCAGTCAATTTCAGTTTTCTTCTTTCAAAGACTGGGCAGTCAAGATTATCACAAAAAAGTGCGCTTCACTGTCTCAGGCAGCCTGACTGTTGAATTATTCTAAGGACCTCATCTTACCAGGCACTGGAGCATTGATGTTTGAAATGTAACTTCTCAATGTTATTTTGGATCAACTAGCAGCTGCAGCATTAACAATTAATTCCAATGTTACTGATTTTTAAAATTAATTTACAAGTATCGAATTTTTTTCACTTAATGATTTTAGACTTTCAATTTGACAGTTGGTGAAATAAAGCTTTGTTATTAAGACTTTTAAAATCAACGACTGAGACTCCCTGAGGTGTCGGTGGCTGTCTTGTATTTATGTGGACATCTAAGCACGTGCAACATCTGTTTCAGTACCGTGACAGGAAATATTTAATTTATTGGAAATTCACTCTAATTTCCCTGTTCAGCACACTCTAGTCTCACTCTTTGCACCTGGACAGCCCACAACTGTCAACACCACTGTTCCAATGCACATTTTCTTAGGCATGTGTGGTCAGTTGACATATCAGGGAATATCCTTCCCAATCATCCTCCTCTGACCATTTGTACTTTCTCAATGGATCTATCTCTGCACGTTCCTCTAGAAATGTTCATACCATTGTGAACATGGTATCTCCAAGCTGATGCAGGTCATCACAATGACATTAGGGCCTTGACTAAGACATAGCTGAAGGGCATGACAAATTTCTTCTTACTGAAGTTTCACCTCCTGGCGATATTGCCCACCAGTGTATCTGCACAAAATACTTCAGCATAGGTTTAATTATCATTTTTGAATGATGTCACGTCCTGTATCCATAGTCCTCTGGTATTTCACTTTGTTCTAAACCTCTCAATTTAAATCCTTGTTCTTTACTGCTCACAAAATATCACAAATTTCTTGCCAAATCAACCCTGTTCTCCTCCCTTTGTATCAGCACTAGTAGATTCTTTAACCTCTGATTTCAACCACCAACACAATTCTCTTTGGTATCCCTATTTGAAGTTCACTAAACTCTTTTTCACCCTAAATATTTTTCTCCATTGAATATCATCTGACTCAACCCTGCCTCAGTTCACCTATTGCTAAAACCAACAAAATATGTCTTTGTTACCTTGAAACTTATTTCATATTTTTCAGGCCAAATTCTGATTTTTCCCCCCTTACAAACACTTGTGCTTCTCTAAAATTATGCTGCCCGTATTTTAACACACCAGTTTATTTAACAATGCAGTGTATCCTAATCAGAGTCTGTTTCATGCGTGTAGATTGCCTATCAGTCATAGAACTAACACATCACACCTTGATTACATATGTAATGATTGACAGTAATTTAAAATATACTCTCTTCAAGGAACCACATACATGATATCACAATAGTTAGTGGAGCTCTTTCTCGAGTCAAAAACTTTTCAATCCCACCCTAGGGCTTGAACATAAAGATCAATGTGACACCCATAGGCTGTCGTGAGAAACTGCTATACTGATGGAGATAAACTATAGAGCTGGATGAACACGGCAGGCCAAGCAGCAGAGGAGCAGGAAAGTTGACGTTTTGGGCCTGGACCCTTCTTCTGAAGAAGGGCCCAGACTTAAAACATCAGTTTTCCTGCTCCTCTGATGCTATTTGGCCTGCCGTGTTCATCCAGCTCTACACTTTATCATCTCCGATTTCCCAGCAGCAGCAGCAGTTCTTACCATCTCCAAATCGTTATACCAATGGACTTGTCTTTCAGATGAGATATTACCCTTTCTCCTGTTCAAGTGTATGTTAGAGGTCCTGTGACACAATTTCAAACAAAATGAGGAGAGTTACCCACGACAATATTAATCCTTCTATCAAGATTACAAAGAAAAGCTGGTCATTATGACATGACAGCCAATTTACAGGCAGCAATATTCTTTACATTTCAACTTTGGAAATTCTTGTTTGGATGCAAAGCATTTTGAAACATTCATGGGTGTAAAAAGTGTTATTTAAATAAAGTTTTTTCTATACAAACTACATTCTCTGGGATTATAACCATTATGCACAATTGCACTCATCAATATTCTCATTAAATTTCTCGATGTTGTTTGGAAGCTGTCTTTTGCACAGATGTGATTCCTTCTTGGTGGCCTGCATGGCCTCATATCTTGATCCGATTGGCAATCTGCTTGTCCCCAGCATGAAAACTTCTGGACTGCTGCATGATTGTACAGCTAAAAAGGAAACATAGCTCTTCATCTCCCAGAATCTTCTTGGGGCCCTTGACAGCTTTATTGCCTGGTAAGCCTTCCCTTGCTTTAAACTAAATTGTAACAAAAGGCATTTACTAACATTTGCAAAAGTTTATCATCAAAAGAGTAGTGAATGCTGAAGTGTTGCCCTTTTTAGACTATGGCTGTGTTAGGATTGGGAAACTTGATTTATTATGGGTTTTAGCATACTTGAATCAGTTTTAACTCATGGTTTGGCTTAAGACATCATGATCCTAAGCATGACAGTACCGAACTTCAGACTGAACAAATTTGAAACATGTTTAATTGACATGTGAAAGCATTACTAATGGAGCAGTATAATTTACTTCAGTAATTAACTATAACAATAGTTCATGGTCTGGAGATTAATGTATAAGAAAGCATATTGACATATCAATACAAATTATTGATCACAGCACAAATAAAATGTAAAGTTCATATTATGATGCACAAAAGATTCGTAAAGGATTAAATTTAACTTGAGTTACGACAGATTTATTTTTGTGTGTTATGACAGTATGGTCTTATAAAAGTACTTATAAAACTTAATTTGCTATTTTCCAACTTTCTTACAAGAATAGCCATAAAGCACCATATAGTTAAAAAAAGATGGCTAGGCAACTCATTTATTTTGTGGTCGTACTTTGCCTGCAATTGTAAAATTACATATGAAAGGTAATTTTAATGCATTTTATCCCAATGGAAATAGAACAACAGTAAGTTGAAAATGGCAGGGTTAAGTATTTTTTTAAAATGCTGTAACGGTACAGGCATCATCGTCCTTGCGTCCTTGGCCTGATCAACAGCTTGTGTATCAGTACGTCTGACAAATGAGCAAAGATACCCAATTCCTTTTCATTACCCCTGCAATAATAAATATTCATCCATCCAGGATAACCTGTCAAATTTTAAAGCAAAGTCCCTTGACTGCATGCCATCGAAAGCTGAATATTTAAGTGATAAGCTAGCAAGGAGGTAGTTATCAATTATTTTAATTTTTAAGCCGTCAACATACTCTCTCTTCTGGTATCCCAACCATAATGTTGGATGATAAAATCTGACATTCTTCTTTATTTCCGGTTTCTTGTCTTTCTGCTCTCCAAACATTTTCTTTACCCAATTTAATTGTACAATTTAATTTTGTTAATTCCTCAGCAAGATACTTAATCTTTTTGCTTCCACAATCTTCATTGCTAATTGGGATGAGGTCACAATTGTTATTTCTGATTGCTGTGGATTTCATTGCATAGTTCCCGAGCATTTCATGCCAAAAACAATGGTCATATGTCCTTATATTTTGTATACTTATGTTCCTGAAATGTGAAGGATTGCAAAGATTCATTGCAAAACTAATGTCCAAAAATTACATATGGTAATTGAGAGTGATCTCTACTTATATTCTTGACAAAATGTAAATTCAAGTAACAGTCTTCATATTTCCATACGGACCCTCGAATTCCCTTCCGTACGGAGGCTTGAATTTGACAAAGGATGTTTGTATCATCTTGCTGCAGATTCTCATTTTGTAGCTGATAGTCAAATTAAACCTACTTGTATTTAGTACTTATTGCATGCTTTAACTGTTATGAATCAGACCAGAACCCCTCAAAACATTTTAAGATAGCATGGACCCTAACTTTTTTTTTCTTATTTTGAAGTATAAGGCTGTGTTCCAGGTGCAATCCGATTGGTCAAACTACTAAACTTTAAGACATACTTCATATTTTAACTGTAGTATAAAACTAGACAAAAGTAAAAATAAGAAGCAACTCAGCTGTAACAAAATTATATAATAAATACTAATTAATTTTTCCAATATAGTAACATCCCATAAACATACCCCAGGGAAAGGCAAATGGAATAAAATAGGATTGTCTCACATGTGAAACAGATCATTGTGGAACTCCACTTCTCATCACAAACATATCACGGACCATAACCCTTCATTTTGTGCACCTGAATCAAGTTTAGGTCAAACTTGCCAATTCCCTTTTTCACATTTGTCAGAAGTTAAAAGCTAGTGTGTCGCTGGGACCTAATCAAAGATTTGACAAAAATTTGCACAGACAACATAAAGATGCTAACTTCAATGTTCCCTGTTATCTCTTCAAAGCATTCAAATCAAGTTAATTAGATCCAACCTTCCCTTGATAAATCTCTGCTAACTACCCTTGATTAATTCATGCACCTCTAAATGGCTATTTAAACAAACAAGATTTTTTCCCCCAATTATTTGCCCACCATTGATTTTGTGCCGATTGATCTACAATTACTTAGGCTATAACATCTTCCTCTTTAGAAGAGTGATACAAGTATCTGTATTTTATTTCACTATATCAGAGTGGTTGGTTTCAAATCCCAGCTATATTGGACATTTGACATAACATATCTTAACAGGTTTGTTAAAGATATCTACAATGTTTCCAGACCTAGCCTAATGCCACAATGTAAACATATGGGTTGAATAAGTGACGAGTGTTTCTAACCATTGAGCCTGAAGTGCTCAGTTCAATATCATTAGCCTCAAACATATGTCATAGCATATCTAAACAGGTTGATTAAAACAACTACACTGTTAGCAGTCCTCAAGGGCCACACCTGTAGTCAGGGAGGATTGATAAAAAAACAAAAATCAGTATTTTTCCCATAGCAGCTTAGGATACATTTAAACTGAAACTAGTTATTTATCCACTTGTAAAGATGCTAAACACTAATATTTCCTTCCTCAATAAATTTAGTCCATCTAATATTTCATACTCCCCATCTTAACTAAAATGTTATGTTTCTTCCTCCTGTTTTGTGAAGGTAATTTAGATATTAGATTAGAGATCTCAGATTCCCTACAGAGTGGAAACAGGCCCTTCAACCCAACAAGTCCACACCACACCTCAGAGCATCCCACCCAGACCCATCCCCTCATAACCCACCTAATCTACACCTCCCTGAACACTAAGGTGGATTGGCCATGCTAAATTGCCCAAAGTGCACATCTTTGGACTGTGGGAGGAAACCGGAGCACCTGGAGGAAGCCCACGCAGACACGGGGAGAATGTGCAAACTCCACACAGACAGTTGCCTGAGGCTGAAATCGAACACCAGTCCCTGGCACTGTGTGGCAGCAGAGGTGACCACTGTGCCACAGTGCTGCCCATTTTTAATTACCATGCCCATGTACTTGATTTCTATACACAAGTTCCCTTTCTTGTTTCTAATTGAACCTACACTTTTAGATATACTCTTGGTCTTTACTTATTTATTGTACATCTTTGGGGTTTGCCTTGATTTTACTTGGAAATATTTCTACATAAACTCTATGCTTTCCAAATTGTTTTTAAATTGCACCCCGGTTACACTCATCAGCTAAAATTCTGCAGTATTAAAACATTGACATTTGACTAAAACTGTTTTCTTTTCCCCCCTTCCCTCAACCTGCATGCTCTTTGATATTCAGGTGCTCTACATTAAGGAGTGTTGCCCTTTTACCTTCTCATATAACGTATTTGATCTAAACTACTTTTTGCTTTTCCATAACTGCCTCCATTGTTCTGATACTAATTTACCTTCAAGTCATTATTTCCAATTTCCGTTTGTCAAATTGCCTCTCAGCTCAGTGGATTCAGCCCATCCTGAATTTCCTACTTTTCAAATTTCATGTCAAATTCAATTAATTTGCTTCCTGGTTCCCAGTTACTCCTTACATCAGACAACACTTCCCATTGCTAAGACTAACACAAACACTGTTCACAACAAAGAGAGTCCTGGAAACACAGTATAGGATCTCATTCCCCCTTTGGCTATTTTTATCAAATGAGAATGATACAGAATACGTAAAGTGTGGCAAAGTAAAACTGCTGAATAAGACTGTGTTCCACTAAGTGCTATCATCATGTTACTCAATGACTACTCACTTCTGCCAAATCCTCATACAACACTTTCACAGAATATGATGCATACACATTGTAGCTGTATATGTTGCAGTCTACAAGTGTAGAAGGAAAAGCACTGGAGATTGTCAATGTATTTCCTTTTATTCCACTGTCAGGTAATTGTTTGCATAATTACAGGTATATTATTATAAAATAGGCACAATGTCATGGTGTAGATGCTTCATCAACTTGTTTCACAAGATGACAGATAATACTAGTAACTAATAGAAAAAAATTAGTATCCCAGCATATATTTTTTCATTTTGCAATATTTTCAATACAACAGATTACATTTGAGGTATATCAAAACCATGCATTCTTTTTGAGGGAAGTCAGGGTATGGGTGTGAATGAATGAAATGAATAAAAATGTTTAAGATGACTGCTGGAGTATTGGATTTGCAATTAGGTGTTTTGTTCCTGTGAATGTTGATATTGGGCAGATTATTTTCAGCTACCCTCCTTTTCATTTAGGCATGGTGTAAATACTCACCTGTGTTATCTTCAAGACTTCTGGGGTATCAATAGCAATGTGCATGTAGTTTCTGTCTTTGATCCATTATAGCTTCACTACATCATCTCAACTTACACTTAACATGAAAAATTCCACAACTCCCCTGAATGCCATTCATAGCTTTCAATTCCATTTTCAGGCACCTCATTTGTTCACATTCACTGGCTATCAATTACTTATGAAATTGCATAGTAACTCAGCGCCTGACTCACCAAGGACAACCGAAAATACAGACACAAAAGTTAGGAGTGTAATGGAATACCATTCCCCTCCCCTCGATAACTACAATTCAAACTGTCAAAAAACTGAACACCATCCAAACCAAAAAGAGCCCACTTGATTAGCAACCCAGTCCCATCTTAGACATTTATTGTCTCTACCACCAACAGTTGTAGTTGTGTGTACCATCAACAATAGTGCTTCAGGGGGACAGGGAAGCCTGAAAAGAAAGAGCAAGAGAGTGACAGAACTAAACCAGTCCCATATCCTTCTGAGCCTTTCCTATTCATGTACCTAGCTAAATGTATTTTACATGTTGTTTGGGACAGCACGGTGGCTCAGTGGGTGGCACTGCAGCCTCTCAGCACCAGGGACCCGGGTTCAATTCCTGCCTCAGGCGACTGTGTGGAGTTTGCACATTCTCCCGTGTCTGCGTGGGTTTCCTCCAGGTGCTCTGGTTTGCTCCCACACAGTCCAAAGATGTGCAGGTTAGGTGGATTGGCCATGCTAAGTTGCCCATAGTGTTCAGGGGCATGTGGGGGATGGGTCTGGGTGGGATGCTTCAATGGGCGGTGTGGACTTGTTGGGCCGAAGGGCCTGTTTCCACACTGTGGGGAATCTAATCTAATCTAACTGTACTGCACTGCACCGACCACTTCTTCTGGTAGTTCATTCCATGTAAAAACCACTGTGAAAGAGGTTGTACCACAAGTCCCTTTTAAATCTTTCTCCTCACCTTAAAATTATGCTCTGGTTTTGATCTTCACAAACCTAGGGAAGAGACCATTGCTAATAACCTTATCTGTGCCCCTCAATTCCATAAAGCTCTACAAGATCACCCCTCTAACAATGTGTCGTATGAAAAGGCTTCTTTTCACAGATCATCATAGCTTTGTGTCACATCAAATTAAATCTATCCTCTTTTTATTTTATAATACTTGTTTATTTTACAAGTAGAACCAGCTTCATTCTTATGCCTAGCCCACTCAGTTTTAAAAACGATCTGCAGGGAGATAAGTCCCAACCTCTTCAATCAATTCTTATAGCTGAATTTTCTCAATCCTGGAACCATTCTAGAAAATTGCTTCTGTACTGTCTCCAATGAATTCATTTTTTAAAAAAAATAATATGGCATTCACAATATTCTAACAAGTGACTTATAGGGGATCAACATCACTTCTTTGCTCTCAAAACTTTATTATCTCTTCAAAAAATTCTAAGTCAGTCAAACAATTTCCCCTTTAGAAATCTTTGCTGACTCTTCCCAATCAACCCACATTTTTCCACACAAATGCTGATTTTAGGCCAAATTATTGAACCATTGTTTCCAAGAGTTTCTTCCACTACCAAATTTAAACTAACTTGCCCATAAGTGCTCAGAGTGTCCTTGCAAACTTTTTGGAACAAGGCTGTAATGTCGACAGTTCTTCAGGCACCTCCCTGGAGTCCGAGGACGACTCAAATATTATGAGCCATGCCTCAATTTCTATCCTCACTTCCATCAAAATCCTTAGATGTATCTTATCCAATCCAAGTGCCTTGTTAACTTTCAACTGCAAGCAATATATCCAAAACTTCCTCCATAATTTTGATTCCTTCTAGTGAGAGGATTTCTTCCCCTGTCACGAAGGCCTGGACAGCATCCTCCCCTTTTGTAAAGATAGATATATAGTATTCACTTAATACTTCACCATCCATTTAATACTCCTCCCTCCATTTGAAAAACCCCACTTTGATCTCTGATCTTTCCTAATCCTCTTCTAATAGCTTTCTTACAATAGCTAAACCTGTAGGAGACGTTGGGATTTCCCTTTGTGCTAGCAGTTAGTCTTTTTTGATAGTTCATCTTTGAATCATACAATCCAGAGCATAGAAGCAGGTTATTTGGCCCATTGAGTCCAGACTGGCCATCTGAATAACATCCCATCCTCTACCTGTATCCGTGTATTTCCTTCGGCTAATCTACCTAGCTGGCACATCCCTAGACACTGGACAATTTAGCATAGCCAATCTACCTAACTTTCATATCTTTGGACTTTGGGAAGAAACTGGAGTACCGAGAGGGAACACTCAGGCAGAGGAGATGCAAACACCAAACAAATGCCAAGAGGCTGGAATCGAACCCAGGTCCCTGACACTGAGGCATCTGTGAGATAACCACTATAAACACTATGCAGGCCCCCACACATCCCTGAACAGTACTGACAATTTAATATAACCAGTTAACTAAACCTGCATATCTTTGGACCTTGCTTTCTCATCTCTAAACCTTCAGTGTTCCTGGTTATTCCTGATTGCATTTTCTTCCTTACAGCTACCACTTGCAACACCTTTTCTTTCTAATATTACTTTTTACCTCCTTTGTCGTGCAGAGAATTCTGGATTTGAGACCCGCCTTTCACAATAGAGGAATAAACCTTGATTGTATTCAAACTGTATGCTCCTTGAAGGCGTGGGTGGGGGTTGGGGAGAGAGACACATTGTTCACCTAATAATCTTCCTACCAACCACTTATTCCAAAATCAACCGTACCTGACTGTTCTGGTCTCATTGAAGTCAGCTCTCTGCCAATTGATTCTCTTGCTCTCGATTGTTGCAGGCCATTCTCCAAAGGCCAACCTGAAATTTATCACTGTCTGTTAAATAGTCCCCCACTGACAATTTGTTTATTTTCTTGTTGGACTGGATACAGGCTGCTGTAGGAAATTGTGATACTGTAAACTTCAGAATTTGAATAACTGTTCAGGAATTAAAAGAATCAGCAATACTTCCTTCTGGAATAAACTGTTTCTCAACATAAAAAGGAACAAAGGAGAAACTGACAAAAGAAATCAAAAACAACATGCTAATCAACTTTTCAAGGAAGATGGAGTCACAGCAATATAAAGAAACTGTTTCTTGGGAGATGGAGTCACAGCAATATAAAGAAACTGTTTCTTGGGAGAAAGGAGGTAACATTGCTTGACGGCCTGTTGCCTAATAACAAATGGGCAATTAAGACTGCCTGCAGGAGGAATGTCCTGGAGGTTATGGGGAAAATTGCAGGACAAGCTGTTTCAAAGACAGCTAACACCAAACGTAGTAAGGAACAGGAGAGTTACTTCTGATAAGAAGACAAGATGTAGACTTGAGGACTACAGAAAAAAAAAGGTAGTAAGGGATCAATAATGTCACAGCACAAACATGAAAGCCAGAAAATTTAAAATTCAACTCTAGGTTCTTCAGAACTTTGAAGAACACTGCACAAGGATCATACCCTGGACACCCAGAGACAGACACTGTTGATTGGAATCATAGCTAAAATCCACCATTAATCAAGTATTAGCCAAGTTGGATTTTAAGGCTTAACTTGCTTACTGGAGGGTCTCGATTTGGTTGCTACGTGATTTTGAAAGGCCACTCGGCTCATTGATGTCAATTTCTTGAACAAAAATTTTAAATCCTTGCATCCAAACGTAGCTAAAATTTATCACGTTTAAAAAAGTGAGCAATGCATCAAGGAGGAATATCTAAAATCAAAGTTTTGACCCCACAACTAGTCCAAGTTGTAAAATCAGTCTACCCAGACGAAGTCTAACATGGATTGAACAATCCCCATCTCAAACAAAAGTCACAACATTCCTTAACCAACACATCCTAATATGGCTGTAATGCTGGCTGCTCAGAATACAGCTGTTTGGAAAGAACATTTTAGTAAATTTTTTAAAAATTACATTTGGAAATGTAATATTATGAAGTTGAGAATTGTCAAGTGAATATGAAATTTGCCAAAAATAGTAGACACGGTTGAGACCCTGCTGCAGGAAATGTATTAACAGCTTCTAACAGTATATTGCCTATCAAAAGGTGCCCTCCAGTGGAAGTTAACCTGTTAATTAGATTGCCGTCTCTTAAAAGAGATGACCATGGATTTTCTATTACTGATGTGACATTACGATCAATCTCTACACAAGGATACCAGCACAATGTGTTAACATATTATCACAAAATCAACTGTCAATACAACATAATTACAAACACGTTCAACTTATTGATAAATTTATCTTTGCTCAAAGATAAGGCCTGTGCCCAATATTAGAAATCATTGCAACAGCAGGACAATTCTTTGCTAATACCTGTAAAGCCATGCACTGGTTTACTTCAGTTGTCGTACTGACCTCAGAGCATGAAGATAGTCAGTTCAAATCCCATTCCAGAAATTTAGGATTAACCCAGGCTGAAACTCAATTCTACATGATCAGATGTGCTTTTTAAAGTGACACAACAAACAGAGTCAATGTATAAGATCCCATGGCTCTGCTCGGCAGATGGCAGCACAGTGAATGTCACTAGTAATCCATTGGTCAAGGGTAGTGCTCTGGGGATGTAGATTCAAATTTCAGCTTGGCAAGTGGTGGAATTTAAATACAATAAAACAATTAATTGAAAGTTAGACCAAAAACCTGTCACTTCTTTCAAAAAAAAAGCAAGCAATCTGGTTCACTAATGTCCTTTATGGAAGGTAACCCAAAATCCTTGTGGTCTAGCCTATAACGACTTCAGATCCAAAGCCATGTGGCCGACTCTTACCTCTTCTGGAATGATGTAGCAACCTACTTAGTTCAGTAGTAATTCAAACATTGTCAGTGATGTGCACATCCCGTAAAAGGAATGGAACAGGAACAGGGAATTCTCCTTATGTGAGATAACAATGTTTAGAGCTAGATGAACACAGTAGGCCAAGCAGCAGAGGAGCAGGAAGGCTGACGTTTCGGGCCTACACCCTTCTTCGGAAAATGGCCTGCTGTGTTCATCCAGCTGTACACCTTGTTCACTCAGATTCTCCAGCATCTGCGGTCCCTACTAGTTCTCCTTATGTGATGGCCAAAATTCTTCCCACAACCAATACAACTCAAAAATAAAATCCAAACGGGTTATTCATTTATATTGCTATGTACAAGATAATTACAAAGCCTATAGAACAAATATTGCAGTTAAAAGATCATTTTTTGGAGCGTCAAAGTGATTTGCAATGCCTTGAAGAAGCAATAAGATTTCTTGCAGTGTGGCAAAAGCAATAAATTGAAGATGGCTCACTGGCACATCAAGGTAATCAGGGATATGCAATAATTGTCAGCACAAAATCCCATGAACAAACAAAGTCATTCTTCCAGATCACGACTAAAACCTTAATGCACTTCAGAAAAATTTCACCTACTTCACCTGTAATCATATCAAGATGAAGATTGCTTCCATTGAATCATTTTATAATGTATTATCTGTATTGGGAACATAATTAAAACTACCTTCATTATTACATTAAGTCTCTTACCCTTAAAATTCTTGTAGGCATGACCCAGGAATGTCATTTATCAATACCGGCAAGTGGTCATAATTCAAAAAGACTCAAATGATGTAAGTATCTTCAAGATATTTTACATTAGCTGTAATTACAGTAATGCTGAAACTGCTCATACGACATAGTTGGAAGTAGTTCTTAAATTTTAAACGGAATTCAGAAACAAAAATAAAGTGCTAAAGAAACAGTTGGTCTGGTGCCTAGGTACAGAAGGGAGCAATTATGTTTTATGTTTCAATATGACTTCACTTCCTTTCTGTTCCTCTTGCCCCTTCTCACTTTTCTCTTCCATCCTCTCTTCATTACCAGTTGTCCTCTCAAATTTAATCCTGGAGATGGGTATTGTTGCTCATGTACTGATTAAACAATTACAGTCAAAATTTTGAGTCAATGAAAAACATTTAAAAGTTTAAGAGAATTATGGTAACACCTACCTTCTATTATTAGAGGACAGGCATACAACAAAAGAACACCCACAGAAGCTTCCAGGTCTGTGTTCACTGTGGTCATGACACCAAACAATCCATGAGAAATGATCTTCACAATTTTAAATTGTACGGGGGTAAATCAATCATTAACTTGCATTATAGTAGCCCTAATTTCCAAATCAGGAATTCAGGAGGCTCAGCTTAAATCGGTATACAGGAGACTTAGATCAGATTCTAATTCTTTCAATTTTCCCAGGTTAATTATCAAACTTAATTGAGTGAAAAGTCTAAGATTTCAGAGTCAGAATTGGGATCTTTTTCAGAGAAATTGTCTCAAGGAAATTTCAGCTACTGTCAATTCCTGGTGATTCAACTATGTTGGGATTTCTGCATGCTCCTGACAGTTCCCATCTACTCGTTCCAATGACGCTCACCCCATTAGAACTTCCATTGTCAGGGTAGAGTTCCGGTGTGTTTCAAGATGTGATCCTCAATCTATTTGCCGCATCAAGCAAACTACATTTTTCCAATGTATTTTCTTTCTGGCTTCACAATCAAATTGTATATTCAGATCTAAGTGGGAATTAATTTGACTCTTTGGTTTAATTATAAAATACAATTTATGGAATGGGTCCAGTAGTGACCACTTGTTTTAAAAAAAAATAAAGAGTCATGCTGCCAACTCATGCAACAGTGGACTAACTTGTAATGCTGTGTTCCAATAAGTAATTCTGATCTCAAACATTTTGTTAAATGTTACTGATCTAACAATTCAGGTACATAGGTATTTTATTAATAATTTATCACTACATTGACATGTTAATCAAGATGGCAGATAATATCAAACAGTGCAGAGCAGATAACTGTACTTTACTTAAATTAAACTTGACTAGCACAAATAATCAAACAACTGATTTCGCAGATAATTCACCATGTACATACTTTTACGTCCAATACAGTAAGCTGCTTAATCAGGATACATGTTGAATTTGATTAATACAGATCATAGAGAAATATTGTATGTGGATTTATGAAAAAAATTATCCTTCAAAACATTGTATATGCTTAGTTCAATATATTTTGTCAAACACATCTTTTATACTTCAAAAACAAATCCACCAGTCTATGCATTTTGGTGTAGGCAGTGGTTTCAGAAAATTCAGCTTCTGGTGGTGACAGTTGGTGGTTGTTCTGACTGCAGCTGTTTCCCAAGGTACTCCCTAAAAATAATAAAATCAGGCGTTACCATGCTTGCCATTGAAAACAAAATTTTTCAGTGAAATGCACAGCCTTTTTCTTCCATATAACATATTACACATTTAAACAAATAAAATAGAAAACTGAATTTTTATCAATATGGCAGAGTCAGGCACAAAAAGACAGACAAAAATGCGCTGTAATATTACAAAATAGTCAAAGCTCAGAAATACAGCAGCACTTCTTCATTGATGATAATTCAATATTCATAAGTCCTTAATTTCAGTGTCATCGGGTGGCACGGTGAGCAGCACAGTGGCTAGCACTACAGCCTCACAGCACCAGGGACCCGAGTTCGATTCCAGCCTCGGGCGACTGTGTGGAGTTTGCACATTCTCCCTGTGTCTGCGTGGGTTTCCTCCGGGTGCTCCAGTTTCCTCCCACAGTCCAAAGATGTGCAGGCTAGGTGGATTGGCCATGCTAAATTGCCCATAGTGTTCATGGGTGTGTGGGTTATAGGGGGATGGGTTTGGGTGGGATGCTTCAAGAGGCGGTGTGGATTTGTTGGGCCGAAGGGCCTGTTTCCTACACTGTAGGGAATCCAACCTAACATGAAAATGCTTGAAAAACATTTAAATGAAAGAGGTGGCAATTCTAAGAAAATTTATTTTATATTATCAATTCCACAAGAGTACCCAGTCATAGACATTTAAAGGGATACAGTGGCAACGTCACTGGGCAAATAATTCACAGCGTGAAGTTCACGTATTCAGATCCCACCACAGCAGGTGTAAATGGAATGCCAAAAAGTAAATTTCAATTATTCTTGAACTGAGAGCTAGTCTCAGTAATGGTGACTATATATCAATTTTTCACAATACTGTTTGTTTTAAATAGAAGCAAAGAATGCATCATAGGAACCAACAGTTTAACAGATTGTCTACAGTATCTACATAAGGACAAATATATCCTGGTGTTGACAAAGTGATATCACTGGCCCCATCTGCACAAGCACCAGCCATTTCAGCACAGTAATCACTCAATTTTCATTTTTGTTAAAACAAGTGGACAGGAAAGAGGATATTATTGTATATGTTTTGATCTCCTTAATTATCACAGTCTAACTACATCAGAAACAGAGTAACTTTGCTCAAACATTTTCTGGAATTGAGGGATTGTTTTGAGAAAATGCTGAACTGGTTGCATTTATACCCAGTGTTGTTTAGAAGAATTAGCAGAGATTTTCTTGAAATGGATGAGTAGACACTACTTGACGTTGTGGGAAACCTATAATCAAGAGACATTTTAAAAACTAGGGGCCTTTCATTCAAAACTGGAGTTAAGGGTTATTAGTCAGTGGAATTCTTATCCCCAGAAACCAGTAAAAGCAGCATCATTGAATATATTCATGACGACTTACCAGGGGAAAGCAGTGGGGAAACAGGTCTCCAGCACGGAGTCTGTCCCTGCTCTCAGAAGGGAAGGGGGAAGAGGAGCAGAGCAGTAGTCATTGGGGACTCCATAGTTAGGGGGACAGATAGGAGGTTCTGTGGGGACGAGAGAAACTCATGGTTGGTGTGTTGCCTCCCAGGTGCCAGGGTTTGTGATGTCTCTGATCGTGTTTTTGGGATCCTTAAGGGGGAGGGGGAGCAGCCCCAAGTCGTGGTCTACATTGGTGCCAATGACATAGGTAGGAAGACAGATGGGGATTTAAGGCAGAATATTTAGGGAGCGAAGATGGAAGCTTAGAGCTAGGATGAACAGAGTTGTCGTCTCTGTTGCCTGTGCCATGTGCTAGTGGGGCGAGGAATAGTGAGAGAGAGTCGAGTTGAACACGTGGCTACAGGAATGGTGCGGGGAGGGTGGGTTTTGGGTTCTTGGATAATTAGGGCTTTCTGGGGTAGGTGGGGCCTCGACAAGCAGGATGGTCTTCACTTGAACCTGGAGGGGTACCAATATGGGGGGGGGGGGGGGTGCGGAATTCGCTAAGGCTATTCAGGTGGGTTTAAACTAATTCAGCAGGGGGATGGGAACCAAAATTGTAGTTCGACTATGGAAAAGGTTGAGAGTAGGGAGGTCCAAAATAAAGTTTCAGGGACGCAAAATGACACCGGCAAGCAAGAAGTTGGTTTGAAGTGTGTCTACTTCAACACCAGCAGCATCCAGAATAAGGTGGGGGAACTTGCAGCATGGGTTAGTACCTGGGACTTTGATGTTGTGGCCATTATGGAAACATGGATAGAGCAGGGACAGGAATGTTTGTGGCAGGTTCCGGGATTTAGATGTATCAGTAAGAACAGAGAAGATGGTAAAAGAGGGGGAGGTGTGGCATTGTTGGTCAAGGACAGTATTACAGTTGCAGAAAAGATGTTTGGGGACTTGTCAAATGAGGTAGTATGGGCTGAGGACAGAAACAGGAAAGGAGGTCACCTTGTTGGGAGTTTTCTATTGGCCTCAGAATGAGCCAAGATATGTGGGGGGAAGGGGCGTGACGGGGAGGGGCGCGACGGGGAGGGGGGGAGGGGCGTGACGGGGAGGAGTGCGACGGGGAGGGGGGAGCGACGGGGGGAGGCGGGGGGGAGCACGAGCGGGGGGGGAGGAGGAGCACGACGGGGGGAGCGATGGGGGGAGGGGGAGCGCGACAGGGGGAGGGGGAGGAGGAGGAGGAGTGCGACGGGGAGGGGCGCGGAGCGCGACGGGGGGGGAGGAGGAGGAGGAGCACAACAGGGAGCGCGAGCGGGGGGGGGGGGGAGGAGCACACCGGGGGTTTGGGGGGGGGGGCAGGAGGGAGGAGCGCGACGGGGAGCGCAACAGGCAGGGTAGTTGTCATGGGGATCCTCAAACTTTCCAAATATTGACTGGGAACACTATAGTCCAGTACTATAGATGGGTCAGTTTTTGTCCATTGTGTGCAGGAGGGCTTCCTGACACACTATGTAGATAGACCAACAAGGGGTGAAGCCACATCAGATTTGGTACTGGGTAATGAGCCTGGCCACGTGTTAGATTTAGAGGTAGGTGAGCACTTTGGTGATAGCAATCACAATTCTGTTCTGTTTACTTTAGTGATGGAAAGGGATAGGTGTATACCACTGGGCAAGAGATATAGCTGGGGGAAAGGTAATTATGATGAGATTAGGCTAGATTTAGGGAGCATAGGATGGGGAAGGAAACTGCAGGGGATGGACACATTAGAAACGTGGAGCTTATTCAAGGAAAAGCTCCTGTGTGTCTGAGATAAGTATGTACCTGTCAGGCAGGGAGGAAGCTGTAGAGTGCGGGAGCCGTGGTTTACGAATGAAGTGGAATCTCTGGTCAAGAGGAAGAAGGTGACTTTTGTCAGGATGAAATGTCAAGGCTCAGTTCGGGCGCTTGAGGGTTACAAGGTAGCCTGGAAAGACCTAAAAAGAGAGAGCTCAGAAGAGCCAGGAGGAGACATGAGGCGTTGTTGGCGGATAGAATCAGGGTAAACCTTAAGGCTCTCTATAGGTATTTGAGGAATAAAAAGAATGACGAGTAAGATTAGGGCCAATCAAGGATAGCAGTGGGAAGTTGTGTGTGGAGTCGGAGGAGATAGGGGAACGACTAAATGAATATTTTTTGACAGTATTCACTCTAGAAAACGACAATGTTGTCGAGGAGAATACTGAGATACAGACTACTAGACGAGGTGGGATTCAGGTTCACAAGGAAAAGGTCTTAGAAATCCTAGACGTGAAAATAGATAAGTCCCCTGGGCCGGATGGGATTTATCCTAGGATCCTCTGGGAAGCCAGGGAGGAGATTGCCGAGTCTTTGGCATTGATCTTTAACTCATCATTAGTCTTCTGGCACTATTCCTGTAGACAGAGGATAGCAAATGTGGTTCCCCTGTTCAAGAAGGGGAGTAGAGAAACCCTGGTAATTATAGGCCAGTAAGCCTTACTTCAGTTGTTGGTAAAGTGTTGGAAAAGGTTATGAGAGATAGGATATACAATCATCTAGAACAGAATAAATTGATTAGGGATAGTCAGCACGGTTTTACGAAGGGAAGGTCGTGCCTCAAACCTTATTGAGTTCTTTGAGGTGGTAACCAAACAGGTAGATGAGTATAAACCGGTTGATGTGGTGTATATGGATTTCAGCAAGGCGTTCGATAAGGTTCCTCACAGTAGGCTATTGTACAAAATGCAGAGGAATGGGATTGTGGGAGATATAGCAGTTTGGACCAGAAATTGGCTTGCTGAAAGAAGACAGAGGGTGGTGGTTGATGGGAAATGTTCATCCTGGAGACCAGTTACTAGTTGTGTACCGCAAGGTTCGGTGTTGGGTCCACTGCTGTATGTCATTTTTATAAATGACCTGGATGAGGGCGAAGAAGGGTGGGTTAGTAAATTTGCAGACGACACTAAGGTCAGTGGAGTTGTGGATAGTGACGAAGGATGTTATAGGTTACAGAGAGACATAAATAAGCTGCAGAGCTGGGCTGAGAGGTGGCAAATGGAGTTTAATGTGAACAAGTGAGGTGATGCGCTTTGGTAGGAGTAACCGGAATGCAAAGTGCTGGGCTAATGGTAAGATTCTTGGTAGTGTATATGAGCAGAGAGGTCTCTGTGTCCATGTACACAAACGCTTGAAAGTTGCCACCCAGGTTGACAGGGCTGTTAAGAAGGCATACAGTGTGTTAGCTTTTATTAATCGAGGGATCGAGTTTCAGAACCAAGAGGTTATGCTGCAGCTGTACAAAACTTTGATGCGGCCGCACTTGGAGTATTGCGTACAGTTCTGGTCACCGCATTATAAAGGACGTGGAAGCTTTGGAAAGGGTGTAGAGGAGATTTACTAGGATGTTGGCTGGTATGGAGGTAAGGTCTCACGAGGAAAGGCTGAGGGACTGGAGGCTGTTTTCATTAGAGAGAAGGTTGAGAGGTGACTTAATTGAGACATAAAATCAGACCGTTAGATAGGGAGAGCCTTTTTCCTAGGATGGTGACGGCGAGCACGAGGGGGGCATAGCTTTAAATTGAGGGGTGAAAGATATAGGACAGATGTCAGAGGTAGTTTCTTTACACAGAGTAGTAAGGGTATGGAACGCTTTGCCCGCAACAGTAGTAGACTCGCCAACTTTAAGTACATTTAAGTTGTCATTGGACAAGCATAGGGACGTACATGGAATAGTGTAGGTTAGATGGGCTTCAGATTGGTATGACAGGTCAGCACAATAATTGAGGGCTGAAGGGCCTGTACTGTGCTGTAATGTTCTGTGTTTTATGTTCTATGAATGCATCAGGTAGAATTTTGGTCTACGAGGGAGTTGAGGGTTATGGAAGGCAGGCAAGAAAATTGAGTTAAGATTGAAATCAGATCAACAAATGATTGTGTTGCCTTGTCAGACAGATCGATGGATCAAATGCCTATTCCAGCTTCTCTTCCTTCTTAGACCTTGTAACAATCTGTTAAGCTCTGAAATTTACCACTTGTATTTACAATCTGAAACACTTCAAGCTTGTCAGTGTTTAACAAGCATATACATCATGGTGTTATTTGCTAGCAAGGCAAAGTTTTGATCCCATGGTGTTATTTGCTAGCAAGGCAAAGTTTTGATCCAGTCCAAAAATAGTATAAGAATATATGTTATTCATGTAAATTTTTTTAACGTTGGCAATACTCTAAGGCATGTAGATGGATTAAAAACCTGCCATTGAGTACAAGATATCAGGAGGATGCACTCTAGAAATCAGGACTTTCAGCTGTGCAAGAAACCACAGAACCAGTGACCAGTGACATGGAATTTCCTAGGTAGACAATCATACCAATTAAAAAGTGATTTATAACAAGGAGTTATTCACAACTCCTTTTTTCATCCATTTGACAATGAGGTTACTACACTTCTGTGCTCTAAATCAAAATATGTAGTTAATTCATCAGGGTTTCCTGGGCCATTCTCCTCTTATGGGTTTCACCTAACTAAAACAATTGTTAAAATTAGTAGTATGAGATTAGATGCTCTGAAGACTTCAAGTGGTGCAAGCTTTGCCAGTTGCTCATATGGATTCTTATTTAAATTCTTATTCACTTGCTTTTTCTGTTCACTAACTAACTCATTTACAAGTTCACCTACATCTCCCTCTATTGCAAACAACCATAGGCTAATATTGTTTAATCAGAAAATATAACATTTTATGGCACAGAAATAATCCCTTCTACCCACTGTGTCTGTGCTAGTCAAATATTAATCCATTAACAGAGCTATAGAAATGATACAACAGAGAAGAGGGCCATTCAGCCCATTGTCAGCACTGACCCAAAGAAACAGAGATGCTCTTTCTAATCCCATCGACCTCCACTTGGCCCATAGCCCTGCAAGTTACAGCAGCTAAGGTGCCAAACCAGGTACATTTTAAAACAAGAGCTTGGGGTGTCTGTCTCCAACTCCGGCAGCTAATTCCAGACCATCACTACCCTCTACATAAAAACTATTTTCCCCACGTCCCCTCTCTTCTTTCTGCCACTTGGCTTAAATCTATGACCGCTAGTTTTTGAACTCTCTGCTGTGGGAAATATGTTCCTCCTGTCCATTCTACTTCTACCTGTCAAATTTTGTATACCTCAAACACGTAACCCTTTCACATGCTAAGGTTTCAAAGAAAACAACTCCAACCTCTCCAATCTAACCTCAGCTAGAAGCTTTCCCCCTTTGAATATTCTAGAAAACCATCTCTCTTTAGAGGAATTAAATCCTTCCTGGAATGGAATAACCACAATTGCACACAATACTACAGCTTTGGCCTCACCAGTTTCATCATATCTTTACTTTTACATTCCAGTCCTGTCAATGAAAGACATTCCATTTGCCTTCTTTATAACCTTAATTAACTATACAGCTACTTTTAGAGACCTGTGTATTTGCACACCTAGATCTCTCACTTTATCTACCCTTATCACTATATTTCAGTTAATTGCATATTCCCTTTTACTCTTTAGGATCATAGAGAAGTACAGCACAGAAATAGACCCTTTGGTCCAACTTGTCCATGCTGACCAGATATCCTAAATTAATCTAATCTAGTCCCACATGCCAGCATTTGGCCCATATCCCTCTGACCCCTTCCTATCGATGTAAGCATCCAGATGCCTTAAAATGCTGTAATTGTACCAACCTTCACCACCTACTCTGCCACTTTATTCCATACTTGCACCACCCTCTATGTAGAAAAAGTTGCCCCTTGGGTCCCTTTTAAGTCTTTCGCCTCCAATCTTAAACATTCGCCCTTTATTTTGGACTCTCCTACCCGAGTAAAAGATCTTGTCTACCCAACCCATCCATGCCCTTTAGTGATTTTATAAACCTGTACTAAGTTACCCCTCAGCTTCCGATGCTCCATGGAAACAGTCCCAGACTATTCAGCCGCTCCCTTTAGTTCAAACGCTCCAACCCTGGCAACATCCTCGTAAATCTTTTCAGAACCCTTTCAAGTTTAACGTCTTTCCTACAGAAAGGAGACCAGAACTGAATGCAGTGTTTCCAAAGTGGCCTAACCAATGTCTTTATGTAGACCTGCCAACTCATGTACTCAATGCACTGACTAATAAACCAAAATTTTCTTGACAAAATGGACAACTAAACACATTTCCTCATTATATTCCACTTGCCATTCTTTTTTGCCTACTTAGCCTCAATATCCCTTTGCATCCTCTCCAACTTACTCGCCAAGCAATTAATTGTTAAAGCTGATGACAAATTTCAAACTTGTATACAGGACTATACTAAATTAACACAAGCGATAAATGGTAACTATGGTTCCAAAGTGACTGAAATTATTTAAGGCATTGAAACTTTTCCAAACGAAAAAACTTGCATCCACTATCATGTAAAACATTATTTCAAGTAACTCTAACAAAATTCTAGTCCAGTAACACTTTCTGAAAAGGAATCCTTTTCATCTAAGTTAAATAAGGAACAATAATGTAGAATTGCATAAACATGTAGTTAGTTTCTCAAAGTATTTTAGTGGAAATTCTTGATGTCACATCTTGACTTATTTTCTGGTGTGTCATTTTGGAAAAGCTCTTAAAATGAATAGCTGCACATCAAGAGTCAAGAATTCACATGGTAAACCACAAACGGAAACTTGTTCAGTCTGACGACAAAAAACAATTGGCCAATTGCTCTTCATGTAATGCACGTATTGCATGATTGAACATCTTCATCTTTCTCTGTTAAAATTAAAATTTGATTCACTACCATCCATGTGCAACCATTTGAGGATACGATAAGACAATTCATTTTTTTGAAAAAAGAACACTGGTGGTTAAACATTATGACTTGCTGAAGCAGGTTCCACTAGTTCAGTTTATTCACACAAGTTGAGATTTTAACAATAATTCTCTCAATTGTGGTATCAATCAATTCACATTTCCAACATGACGGGCAATGGATCAATGGAACCTTTGTGAATAGGAAAAAGTGTAACAAATGAGCCATAAAGGATTGACTTCACACATTCATTAACTTTTCCTTCCAATGTCCAATTAGATGTAGAGAGGGAGAGGTGAAAGAGAAACTGGATGAAAATAGATGGGGGTGGGGGGGGTAGAAACAAAACCAAAGAAAGCTGTTTTAAAACATTTCACAGATTTTCTAGAACAAAAGGAGACCACACACTTAGTAGCTTAGTTACTGGTTACTGTAAAAGGGGCCTGCAAATCACTGCCACAAGTGACTTCATACCTTTATCATTTCTCATCTCTACTAAATATTGTTTCCTCATCCTGATTATTTGAACTACAATCAAAATCATAACTAAATGAGCTATTTTTCACCACCTTTTAGTTCCCATATTCATGTTCTGTATTCAAGATTTAGGACCCACTCCATGCCATTCTGTAATCATGCCCGTCTTGGCCATCAGAATGTGCAAGATGATTTCTATTTACTCTCAGTTTCTATTCTGTTTCAAATGTTACATGCATTCTGAAACAAAGATTTTGGTTTATCTTTTTATTATTAGAACCTCAACCAGCAGTCGGATTGCCCCAGATTTATTCCCTTTATTCTTCAGAGTCATTTTTCATTTCCATTGATTACTTTAGCCTTCTCTGTTCTTTAAAGTTACATCTTCAAAAATTTGTTCTCTTGCATCATGCTTAGAATCCTCCCCCTACCTCTCTTGTTATATAGCACGCAGGAACACACTATCAATTTGCATGAAGGAAGTAAAGAAAAAAAGGACAGAGTCTTAGAAGATATTTGTAGTTAAACAGAAAACCCAAAACATTTTCTATTGTTACATAAACAGTAAAATGATAATTAGAAGAGACTAAAAAGGATTTTGGATATGGGCAAGTGAGCAGTCAAGGTACTGAACCCAGACTTCTATGCTTACAAAGGAAATTGCAGCAAAAGTGACCACGAAATAGGTGGTTGTTAAGATAGGGGATGGAGCAAATATTAAAAAAAGGGAAGCTGTACTTAAAATTGATAAATCAGCACAACTCAAGTGGGATGTACCCGAGGATGGTAAAGGAAAAACTGAATTTGAAGAAACTGTCCATAATCTAAATTTTCTTCAGACACAGGAATTCAAATATTATACCCTTGTCCAAAAGCTATGTTGTACTTTTGATCATTCTAGTCAGTTAAACTTCAAATTGTGGGAAAACTCCCTGTCCCAACTTCCAACTCAGTAAATAATTGAGTCTATGCAACGACTACAAGTTGTGTCTGGATTTAAAGATTAGATTAGATTCCCTACAGTGTGGAAACAGGCCCTTTGGCCCAACAAGTCCACACCGCCCCTTGGAGCATCCCATCCCCTATAACCCACACACCCCTGAACACTATGGGCAATTTAGCATGGCCGATCCGCCTAGCCCGCACATCTTTGGACTGTGGGAGGAAGCCTGAGCACCTGGAGGAAGCCCACGCAGACACGGGGAGAACGTGCAAACCCTGCACAGATAGTTACCCGAGGCTGGAATTGAACCTGGGTCCCTGGTGCTGTGAGGCTGCAGCAGCGCTAGCCACTGAACCACTGTTCTGCCCCAAATTTTATTCTTGCTATCTGTGTCACTTTTATGCATCACCATTATTCTTACTGTACAATTAAGAATAAAGAAAGTATAGTCTGAGTTTTAAATGCAGATTTGGGTCTTTGAGCTATGTTGTTACCTTAAAGCAGGTAGGTTCAACAAGACCCTGCAAAATAATTGTGGCAGACAAATCAGACACTAGTTTCAGAACCTTAATGTGATTTCTAAAAGAAAAATCTTAGGTGAAGAAGTGGAAACAGAAGTTTAGACTGCAATGTATATTCTCACTGTTCATTTGCATCTTTGTTGCAATTTAGGGTCATTAACAAAACCCTTTTACAAAGTCTAGCATAATCATGCACTACAAAATTTACACAAAGGGTTTTGATAACAAAACATAATATTCTAAACTATCATTTTGCATCCATTGTTACCATGCTCATTTTAAATACAGAGACTTCATCAAGTTATACTGAGGTAGCTAAAGATTTAAATCCTTTGTAATGACACAATGTTGAGATTTATAGATATATCTCAATAGATATAGCACTATATCTACCTTAAGACTATTACTTCTTGGAGAATAGAAACTCAAGGTTTCCTTAACCCTGATAAAGTTGCTAAGTTATCAATTTCTAATCGTCACATTTTGTAAAGCAGAAATCAGTAATTTGATGACCGATGCACTGGAGATGGAATCCGAAAATAAAAATTGTGGGGAGGAGGAGGAGGAGGAAGGGGACGCTGCAGAAATGAGCCCCAAAAAAAAAACCCCACCAGACTACTGATATTTATAGTAGGTGGGAATTATCAAGCTTTGCCAGAGCTAACAGAGGTAGTGGGGGTCAGAGATAATGGGAACTGCAGATGCTGGAGAATCCAAGACAACAAAATGTGGAGCTAAGTGAACATAGCAGACCAAGCAGCATCTCAGGAGCACAAAAGCTGACGTTTCGGGTCTAGGCCCTTCAGAGAGGGGGATGGGGAGAGGATTCTGAAATAAATAAGGAGAGGAGGCGGACCGAAGATGAATAGAGAAGATAGGTGGACAGGAGAGTATAGGTGGGGAGGAGATAGATCAGTCCGGGGGAGGATGGACAGACAGGTTAGGGAGGCTGGTTTTGGGATGCAGTGGGGCTCATGTATTTATTTTAATTAGGATTACAATTGACAAGAAAAAGTGTCTGCATGACTCAAGGACAGATTACAGTAAACTCACATCACCAGGTTATAGTCCAACAGAGTTATTTGAAAACACAAGCATGGAGCCTCACTCCCCCTTCAGGGGGGAGGGGGCAGAATTTAAGTAGATGATCAAAAGGGTCATGCCACTGACGAGGATGTATTAAATCTAAGATGCTGCTAAAATCTTTAGATCAGTTAGAGGGTTTTAATTGATTAATATGTATATATTTCAAATCACTGCCATGCAAGATAAAGACAATGCATTGCCTGACCCAAAATATCACTTCTTTACATTGATTACAAGTCTTGTGTTTTCAAATAAACCTGTTCAACTATAACCAAGTGTCATGTGATTGAGCTTGTCTACTCCAGTCCAACACCAGCACCTCCACATCAAGATTATGGTAATGCAAAGGCTAATCCCAGAATTTCAATTGCATCATGTTATTTTGGACTGGTAGATGCTAGATTGCCATATTTCTCTTGGAGATACAAGTATCACAGAACAAGGTAAGCTTTGGCAATTCTTAGAATAGAACTCAACAGGAAATAAGATCAGCATGTGCAGGCTCAAGGTGCCCAACCTTTCCAGCAAAAGGTGACAGCCAGGTACAGGGTGAGGTAGCATACCATCAATTTTTAAAACAAAGTTCAATTGTATTTAATTGTCAGAAATATATCTGCATGAATTAAGATAATGAATAACTATGGACCAGGTTAACTTTAATCTTGGTATGGTCTGTCCCCTAAACTGTCCATTTAAGGCTTCATGGCATTTTGATATTAAACAAATTCTGGAGTCAAGTGCAAATCACAGGTCAGTGATCGCTGAAATCACCACACAATTAGCATCATAAATGGTTACAAGCTAACAAGTGCATATAAAACAGGCCGTAACGGCTTAACAAGTCCATTGCAAAGTTGATGCTCCACTCAAAGTTCTTCCATCTTTTCTGATATTACATTTATCATTGGCAACTCTCCATTCCTTCTACCTCACATGCATGTCCAGCTTCCCCTCAAAAGGTTCAATCACTGTAGTAGTAAATTCTATGTTTGCATATTTCTGAGTAAAGATGATTTCTTCTGAATTCTTTATTGGAATATTATAGGACTATGTCTTTTCTCTTCTCCACAAGTGGAAACATCATCTCTAATACTCTACCAAAAACTTAATTTCATTCAGCCATCCCTCCACCTTCTTTACCCAGAAGAAAAAACATCCAGCGTGTTCATGATTCAATGATACGTACACCCACTCATTTACAAATTTTTTTGCACATTCCATTTATTTTTAAACAAAGAAATGCAACCAACAGTGTGAACAGTTCTCAAAGTGTAGCATAAAATGTTGGGGAGGTGATGGCACAGTAGTATTATTGCAGGACTGGTAATACTGAGACCAGGCAATATTCTGGAGATGTGGATTTGAATTATATCATGCAGATGGTGAAATTTGAATCAAATAAAAAAAATCTAGAATTAAGAGTCAAATGATGACCATGAAACCACTGTTTGTTCAAACAACCCATCTGGTTCACCAATATCTTTAGGGAAGGAATCTGCCATCCTTACTTGGTCTGACCCACTTGTGACTCAAACCCACAGCAATGTCATGGACTCTTACCTGCACTCTGGGCAGTTAGGTATATGCAATAAGTGCTGGTCTAGCCAGTGACACAGTCATTCCATTAGTGAGTTTAAAAAACCTAACCAAAGTTCAATTAAGGTTAAGTACAAATCCTCTGCTTTTCCATTTTCTCCTTTAAAAAAAACTTAGAACACTAAGTTTTAAAATGCCCCTCCTAATCTTTGGTATAGTGATTATGTTTCTATACTTAAATCTTTTTGTTCCTCTACCCCACATATGTACGAAAAACCAAACGTAAATTTCCAACTCCAATAAATGACATCTTCCTAACTAAAGTGCACATTCACATCTGTATTGCCAATTATTTCCCTGTGCTGCAAGTTTATTAACTTGAGCCCTGTCCTCCTCAGTATTTGTTTTTTCAAAACCCAACTTGGAATCATCTGTAAATTTAGGAAGGGTTTTTGAATCTAAAGTCTGAAACAAAAAAAAACTATGAACAGTGGTTCCAGCATCAATCTTTACAGATGTTGAGAATGCATTTATGGAAGAAATTAGAATATAGAACCTTTTAAACATTTCTGGATTGAAGAAAACTCATTACATGATTTCTTGAAAATCAAAAGTCAAAATGTAAATGAGAACTGTATTAGCAGTTGTTTGCTGGAAAAGAAAGTAATTTTGGGAGGAATCCAATGGATTATTTCAAACAGAAGTGCAAATTTTATGGTCCGTAATTGCTGGAAAATTGACTTTGAAAAGCCCCAGGTTTCAGTGCTGTTTGTTGCCCAGCAAACACTTTTGGACCTTGGTACTAAGTGTTTCCACAGACCTGGGAGGAGGGTGTTGGAGATACCAGCAAGCTGTGAGCAGGAGACAAACCTTCATGAAAAACCAGCTAATTCCACCCCCACCATTCATTTATGGAATGAGGGCACAGCTGGTTAGGCAGCATTCATTACCTATCCCTAATTGCCCAGATGGCAGTTAAGACTCAGCCACACTGTACAGTCTGGAGTCACATATGGGCCAGTCCAGGTAAGGATGGCAGTTTCCTTCTCTAAAAAGGACATGAGTGAACGAGATGGGTTTTTCCTGACAATTGGCAATGGATTCATGGTCATTAGACTTATAATTCCAGATTTTTATTGCTTTCAAATTCCATCCTCTGCCCTGGCAGGATTCGAACCCAGGTCTAAGACATTATCTGGGTTTTTGGATTAATAGTCCGGCTATAATATCACCAGACCAATGCCTCCCCCAACTCCTAGTTGAATAGTTAGAATTTCTGATGCAGTTTCAATTATCAGGGCTCTTAACTCTTTCCCAGCTGAATTTCAAATCAGATCCAAAGATCTCATTCTGATGGAAAATGGGTTTTGTCAAAAGGAAATTCAAGGAACTGAGAGAGGGTCAATCCACTCTACTTTCAGAACTCTTACCTGACAGGGTTGTATTTCTTTACCTATTTTTTCAAACCCATTACGTTTATGCAGAGCTGTTCTGTCTGGCCTGAGATTCAGAGATATATAACTTGAATCTAAATTAGTTCATTATTTTCAGTTATGAGAGTTTTGCTCCTCACAAATTAGTTACTTGGAGTTCTTAAAAATATGGTATACATTTCATTTAATCAAGATAGCAGCAGAAGAGAGAAAATTGACCTGTTGTTTGGAGGTTCAATAAAATGTTTGCCCTCTTGGAACGGCTAATAGAATGAATGGAGGAGATTGATAAGAGGGATGCACAGTGTTCAACAACTAAGGATTAAAGAAATTTGCTGCAACACAAACATTTCAATAGGAACAAGTATTAACATTACCACCATTGCTGCATGAATCTCAGAAGGACTGTTGTCCTTCTGAGAGATGATTAAGGGGGTTAGATTAGTTATTTAATAAACATTCAAACTGCAGGAAGTAGTGGTGGCTGTGTCATAAATGTTAAAACAGTATCAGACAGAAAGAGCATGCATGCTAAGTAGAAAGAGGAAGAAATGATGACAGAGGCACAGAGAGAGTGAGATAGAAGGAGATGTAGATAATTCAAAGTGAATCTAACATGCAATTATCAATACTGAAGCACTGGGGCAGTTAGAGGGAAAATGTGAATCTAGCATAGTTTTTGAATTTAAGGACATCTGTAGAGAAATGAGGTTGTATACCCTGGACACATAAAAGTACGTGCAAGGGAAAGCATACCAATGAAACAGCATGCATGTTATTTAAGCCTGGGAAAGAAAAACAAACTCAGGTGAAAACAGATTCAATACACATTAAAAAATTACTTGGCTGAACCTCGTCAAAACAGTTAAGATTTTCCTAGTATTAGTTCCAAACCTAATGCGTCAACCAGATTCTGACTAGATTGCACAGAAGTAAATGCAGTCATAAGAACAGATTTGTACCTAATTCCTTGCCAATTCTATAAATGCATTCTTCATTCCTTGCTAAGATTCACTTATTGAAGTGGTATTGGCAAGTGCTACTAACAACCAAAACTAAAGAATGAATTCTCTTTTATTCTACCGAATGAGTTGCAACAATAGGTCTCAGTCAGGTCAAAAAAATGCTTTAGCTATCAAAAGATTTGCGAACCAAGTCATAACTAGTGTATCTAAGTATGTCATTTAGTTGTTGCACTTGGGAAGAACATTCAAAATAGCCGAAGTCATTTTAAACATTTACAGTATGTATTACTGTATGTATTAGTATTAAATCTTGCCGAGAGAGTGAGCTTGTGAAAGCGAGGGTGACATACCTACACCACTCCATAGGACTGGGATTGCTTGAAAAAAAAGGCAAAAAATTAAGAAATTGATAGAATTCCGTGATTTTAAAACTGAACAGGAAATGAGAGATTTTGGGGGAAATGTGTGACTTCGATTAGAAGTCTGTGTCAAACTTTAACATAATAGATGCACGAAGAGATTTATGATGAAAACAGAAGACAATGCTTCAAAATATGCCAAACAGCTTAGAAAATGTGAAGCTAATCCTAACAGATAAACTAGAGTGGGCCAACCCACATTGAATTAAAATGATAATTGACGGCGAGTTAGGAATGGCTAGCCTTATTGCAAGATGGAGGATCAGACAGAAGCCAGTAAGCTTTTCTCCCGAGAAACTGAATCAGCAACAAAACAAATATTCTACATAGGAAAAAAAAATCAAACTCTGATTGGAATGTTTGAAAACAGGTAAAGTTTTTATTCATCACAACCACAAGAAACTCATTTAGACTGAACTTTAACCCATGGGCTTTGTAGACAAAGTTAAGATTCAAAATGCTAAGACAGTTTTGAAGTTTACTAGTTCAAACTTTAATACAAAAATTGTTCTTAATGCTGGAAGGTATAGAGCATGGAAACAAGCCTATCAGCCCATGGAAAAGATTACATTATATTGACAATACAATTACAAATGTATTATCAATATAATATAAAAGGAACTTTTGGTAAAAGGCTGGCAAAAAACATAAATCTTGTTTAATGAGTTAAGGAGACTGAATTAATATTGTCATAAATGTCAAACCTATGTTGCAATGAAATGTGCTTGAAAATAGCATGTAATCTCCCAAGGGTAGATGGTATACAGAATACATATATTTATGGACAATGAGAAACAAAAATATAGATTGCTTGGATATTACTGGATTGAATGGGGTTTCAGCTGAATTTTTGCAAAGGAAAAAAAAATCAAGGTGGCCAGGTCAGAGAGAACTATGTTCATTTCTGGAAAAGCAATCAATTTGGGAGTAATGTCCCAGGAATTTGTGAAAGAAGTGAATTTTATGGCCCTTAATTAGTGAGCAAAGAGACTTCAGGAAACCTGTGCTGTTTATTGTCTAACAACACTATTGCACTGAGTTTGAGTTTTAGATTTTTTTAAATTTAACTGAAATCTGGAGACCTTCCTGACCTAAACAATACAAAATTGAAGGAACTGTAGGAAGTTTAATATCATCTGAATTCACAACCTTGTCCCATTGGAACACAGTCTCCCTTTGTTCGAAACTCTTGGTTATTTTTGTAGAAAATGTTCTCGGCCCATTGATTTACAAATGTGTGAATTTTGGATTAAGTGGGTACAGTTCAACTCTGAGTAACAGCTTAATTGTTTACTGTATTTGACATTTGCTTAAAGATAAGTCTGGATACACTGGATAGTTGTAAAAAAGAGACAAGTTGAAAAATTTGGTATTTCAAGAATATATTTACCTTTTCATACAGTGGGACTCAACTAACAGTGCACTCGTGATCAATCATAACAAACACCACTTTCCACTTTGAATAACTATTATTTATTCCCATCCTCTTTTTGCCTTGAACTCAGCTAGCATCAATTCTGGCACATGTCCAATATCATAGCAATGTAGGAAAGAGGATCAGGAATACCGCTATTTGGCAATTCAGAACGGTTCCACCATTCAACACGGTCCAATGGATCATCCAACTCCGTATCCTGCTTTTACCCAATACCCTTTGATCCCTTTAGCCTCAAAAGGATTATATCGCCTTGAAAACATTCAATGTTCAGGCAATTCTGTGGTCAAGAATTTCACAGGCTCACAACTCAGTGAGGAAACTTCTCATCTCAGTCCTAAATACCTTGTCCTATATCCACAGATTGAGATTCCTAGATCCCTGGAACATCCATCCTGCATTTCACCTGCCTAGCCCTGTTAAAATATTTATTTTTCAAAAAAAGAGAGTCCAACAAGCCCCATCCCCCTTCTTCCAATCTACAGTGAATATAGTCTAAACTGATCAATTCTCTTCATACTCTGTCTCTGCATTTTGTGATCTTATTTGGAGGGGTGGAGTAGTACTGATAATGCCACTAAACAAGGAGTCCAGAGCTTGATGTGAACATTCCAGAGGCATGGATTTGAATTCCATTTCAAAAAAAGAAGAGTCCGGAAAAAAAAGTGCTTGCCTAATTCTTTTTGATGTAAAAACCCATCTGGTTCATTGCTGTCCTTCAGAGAAAGAAACCAGTCACCCTTATCTGGCCCCAGTCTACATATGACATTGATGCACAGTATTGCAGTTGACTCTTAATTGCTGTCTGGCTATAGGGGTGGACAATGAATGCTGGCCTAGTGACAGCCATGAACTGATTAAAACATTATGGGGTACCTTAATGAAGGGTTGGTTGCAAATCTAGGTAATTTACATTTACTGCATTTCTATTCTACTTGCTGCTCAAAAAAAATTCAGGCAAGAGTTTCCCTTTTGAAATGCACACTTTTTTCCTTGCCGGGGTTAAAACAAACTGTATTCTTTAGGTAAGGTGGGATTAGACAGAGATATAAGCTTTGCATAAAATTACGTCTGTCCATTTTGGTGTGCTGTACGCTATGCAATGCTTGGATTTTATTCTATACAGTTAAATAGCAAATTTTACAATAATTTGTTGATCAGCTGATTTCATCTTAAGATTTTGCTGTAATACAGTGACATAATCAGTTGAAAAAACTTTCAGGAAGGTGTTATCACATTGTCAAGAGTACATGGATAATTTGCAGTAGAAAAGTCAACATATCAGGGCAATAACACCAGAGTTGACGTAAGGGTATGACAAAGCAAACAGTTTGATAGTCAGTCACTAGAGTCCACGTTGCTTCACTCTAGGAGGTTCAACACTATTTAAGTGTAATCAGGCACTAATTGGTCTCTCAAGGTGATCAAGTCTCAAGGAGCTGGAGATCGATTTCCAATAGCTACCAGCTAACCAGAAGCCAGTTACTCTCCATTACTAAATGTCACAATAAGTGGTGCCTGTTACTAATATTACTTTGAGGCTTTTGCCAGGGGTTACGGCTGGATCATGGAAGACTTGAGAGTAATAGCTTTAAACTAAGGGGAGATAGGTGGTGGTAAGTAATGCTCCACCCTTGCCTGCACAGTACTTTTAATGTCCAGAAAAATCTTATGTTCTTTAATCGGCTTAAGTCTTGTCAAATGAAATCATAGCATCTCTACAGTGTGCAAAGAGACCACTAGGTCCAGTGAGTCCGCACTGACCCTCCAAACCAGCCAAGTACCCTATTCCCACAAGCATCCATTTACCACAGCTAATCCACCTAGCGTGCACAACCCTTGACATTATGGGGCAATTTGGTATGGCTGATCCACCTAACCTGCACATCTTTGGACTGTGCCAGGAAATGGGAATAATCAAATGAAAGCCACACAGACACAGGAAAAATGTGGAGTTTGCACACAGTCACCGAAGACTGGAATTGAATCTAGATCCCTGGGGCTGTGAGGCAGCAGTGCTAGCTACCAAGCCATCATGCGCTGTGGAAGATATTTTTTAAATGGTTATCCATAATTCTTAATTGATAAAGCATGGAAAACATCTCCGTTTCCTTCAACAGTGTTGCAACGAGATGTTTATGGGATTGAGGAATACATTTAAAGTCAGTTAGCTGATGTGAATGAAAATAACCTTGGTACTACAGAAGTGTGGAAGAACGTAGGTAGAGTCAGAGGACACTAAAGATATCAGTCATATGGAGAAAGGACAAAAAGGGCATTACAGAACTTACAGAAGATTGTTTGCAAAAAAGCTAAACACAGGTAGCATCCAAATTAGCAGCAGGGATTAGGTCATTTGATTCCTGAAGACTGCTCAAAAATGTCTTAATGTTATGCCACATCTTATGGTTTTAGATCTACTTTCCCTATCCCTTAGATCTTAGACAGACATGGGAATCAAACAAAGTCATAAAAACATTCAATGACAGCCTCTACGGCTGTTAGTCCGGGGAATTATCTTCCCTAGATAGTAGTATAGTACAAAAAAGCTTCATTGGTCTTAAAATGAGAAAGATTTTAATTTTAAACTGTATTCTAACTCTAGTTTCCCATAAAGGGAAATGTCCTTCCAGCAATTAACCCTGAAGAGACTTAACAGGGTTTGTATATTTCAATCAGATCATTCATCACACTTCTAAATTTCAATGGTTACAAGCCTAACCTATGCAGAAATTCTGGACAAGACAACCTCTTCACCGCTGCCAGTCTAGCAAACCTTCCTTGCATTGCTTCCAATGCAGTTACATCATTTCGTAAGTAAGGAGGCCAAACTTTACATTTGATGAGGACTAGGTCAGAAGTCAGATGACACCAGGTTACAGTCCAACAGGTTCATTTGAAATCTCAAGCTTTCAAAGAAGTAACTTCAAGTGAACCTGCTAGACTATAGCCTGGTTTCGGCTGACTTCAAAACTTTACATTTGAAGAACTAAATGTGGTCCACCAACTCTGTTTTTGGAAACAAATATTTGAAAATCTATCCTGAGTTAAAAATATTTGTATGGTACATTTTAAAAACAACATCTCTTTGCAAATTAACTAGGAAGTTCCTATAAAAGCATCTTTGCAAATATTAAACCGAAATTAGACTAATGCATGGCTCACACAGCCATTGAAGGTAGAAAAATTTTTCAGTTTCACATAATACGTTTGTGATTATAACTTGTTCGGATGATTATGACTAAGTATTCTGGTCACTTCTTTGTTCCCATCTTAAATTTATTGTGATTAATGGGTTGGAAAAGTGGAATGATAAAAGGTGAAATATAAAAAGGTCAATGGTATTACCAAAAAAAATTAAATTTTGCTTTACTGCCAAATCTCAAATATAGTTTTGTCCTGTGGACCATTTAACTTTCACATAAGACGACTGAAAACAAAATGTACCTGAGATTATATCAGAGACAATGGGAGCTGCAGATGCTGAAGAATCCAAGATAACAAAGTGTGAAGCTGAATGAACACAGCAGGCCAAGCAGCATCTATGGAGCACAACAGCTAACGTTTCAGGCCTAGACCCTTCATCAGAGAGGGGGATGGGGAGAGGGTTCTGGAATAAATAGGGAGAGGTGGACCAAGCTCCTAAGATGCTGCTTGGCCTGCTGAGTTCATCCAGCTCCACACTTGGTTATCTTGGATTCTCCAGCATCTGCAGTTCCCATTATCTCTGATCAATGAGGTTAAAATTGTATCAGAGATAATGGGAACTGCAGATGCTGGAGAGTCCAAGACAACAAAGTGTGGAGCTGGATGAACACAGCAGGCCAAGCAGCATCTCAGGAGCTTGGTCCACCTCCCGCTCTCTCCCTATTTATTCCAGGACCCTCTCCGAAGAAGGGTCTAGACCTGAAACGTTAGCTTTTGTGCTCCTGAGATGCTGCTTGGCCTGCTGTGTTCAGCCAGCTCCACACTTTGTTGTCTTGGGCTCTCCAGCATCTGCAGTTCCCATTATCTCTGATACAATTTTAACCTCACTGTGAAGCCTCTTCCAGGGATGCCTAACCTGAAGAAGTTACCCTCCTCCCTCTGGACCAACCTCAGGGAATCTCTCTCCCACTGCAACTAACCTCATCCCACCTCCTTGACCTGTCCGTCTTCCCTGGGCTGACCTCCCTACCTATACTCTCCTCTCCACCTATCTTCTTTTCTCTCCATCTTTGGTCCACCTCCCCCTCTGTCCCTATTCATTCCAGAACCCTGTCCCCATCCCCCTCTCTGATGAAGGGTCTAGGCCCAAAACATCAGCTTTTGAGCTCCTAAGATGCTGCTTGGCCTGCTGTGTTCATCCAGCTCCACACTTTGTTTTCAGTACTCAGCATTAAAAAAAAATCAGGAGAAATGAAAGATTCAAAGTCTGTTTTGGCAAGAACGCTTTCCATAGAGACACTAATGATTTTGTTGCAAAGCAAGGATCTGATGGCACTGCACACTCTGTCACAGACTTGAACAAATGAATTGCCAACTGCTCAATGTTTATCCAAAGGCGGCTCTTTAAATTAGTCTTCAAGCATTTTAAAATCAATTTTGAAAAGCTACCAGACAGTTGTCCTAAGAAAAAAGAGAAGGCAAGTATTCTACCACTTTTAATTTAAAAGTGAATGTATTCTGGAAGATTAGAAACACGGCACACACACATTCAGATTGCAGCTTGGATTCAGTGTAAACCAGTAAAACCATCAGTGTAAAACAAGTCAATGCACCACTCTTGGAAGAGATACATTATTTGTATTAAAAATTGAAAAGTATGAAAATAATAAACAACACAAATGTCGAACATTTGTGAAATAACACTTAAATTTTACATTGTTTAAAATCCTGAGACATTAAACATGAAAGATATTAGACACAAAAATCATTTTGAAAAGATGACAAATAGACTGCAAAACAATACACTCAAACAGACTGCACAGGCAGTTGTGAAAGGCCAAAGGGAATAGAAAAGGGGCAAAACAAAAAGAAACAGAATGTATCTAGGGCAGGTGTGCCGCACGCGAGAGAGAGAGAGCGCGAGAGGGGGAGAGAAGGCGTGCACGCGAGCGAGCGAGAGAAAGAGAGAGAGAGGGCGCGCGAGCGAGAGAGAGAGAGAGAAGGCATGTGCACGCGAGCGAGAGAGAGAGGGCGCGCGAGCGAGCGAGAGCAAGAGATAGAGAGGGCGCGCGAGAGAGAGAGAGAGAGAGAGAGGGCGTGCGAGAGAGTGAGAGAGAGAGAGAGAGAGAGGGCACGCGCGAGAGAGAGAGGGCGCGCGCGACAGAGAGAGGGCGCGCGCGAGAGAGAGAGGGCGCGCGCGAGAGAGAGAGGGCGCGCGCGAGAGAGAGAGGGCGCGCGCGAGAGAGAGAGGGCGCGCGCGAGAGAGAGAGGGCGCGCGCGAGAGAGAGCGAGAGAGGGTGGGTGCGCGAGAGAGAGCGAGAGAGGGTGGGCGCGCGCGAGAGACAGGGCGCGTGCGCGCGAGCGAGCGAGAGAGAGAGGGCGCGCGCGCGAGCGAGAGAGAGAGGGCGCGCTCGCGAGAGGGCGGGCGCGCGAGAGAGGGCGTGCGCGCGAGCGAGAGGGAGGGCGCGCGCGCGAGCGAGAGAGAGAGAGGGCGCGCGCGCCAGCGAGAGAGAGAGGGCGCGCGAGCGAGAGAGAGGGCGCTCGCGCGAGGGAGAGAGAAGGCGCACGCGCGAGGGAGAGAGAAGGCGCACACGCGAGGGAGAGAGAAGGCGCACGCGCGAGACAGGGCGCGCGAGCGAGAGGGCGCGTGCGTGAGGGGGGGGGCGCGCGAGAGAGGGCGCGCGCGCGAGCGAAGGAGGGCGCGCGCGCGAGCGAGCGAGAGAGGGCGCGCGAGCGAGCGAGAGAGAGAGAGAGAGAGAGAGAGAGAGAGAGAGAGAGAGAGGGCGCGCGCTGCGAGCGAGAGAGAGAGGGCGCGGGCGCGAGCGAGAGAGAGAGGGCGCACACGCGAGTGAGAGAGAGAGGGCGCACACGCGAGCGAGAGAGAGAGGGCGCACACGCGAGCGAGAGAGAGAGGGCGCGTGCGCGAACGAGAGAGAGAGAGGGCGCGCGCGCGAGCTAGAGAGAGAGAGGGCGCCCGAGCGAGAGAGAGCGCGTGAGCGAGAGAGAGAGGGCGCGCGCGCGCGCGAGCGAGGGCGCGCGAGCGAGAGAGGGCGCCCGAGCGAGAGAGGGTGCGCGAGCGTGCGAGAGAGGGCGCGCGAGCGAGGGCGCGCACTCGAGGGAGGGCGCACGAGCGAGCGAACGAGAGAGGGCGCACGAGCGAGAGAGGGCGCACGCGCGAGCGAGAGAGGGGGCGCGCGAGCGAGACAGGGCGCCCGAGCGAGAGAGAGCGCGCGAGCGTGCGAGAGAGGGCGCGCACTCGAGGGAGGGCGCACGAGCAAGCGAACGAGAGAGGGCGCACGAGCGAGAGAGGGCGCGCGCGGGCGCGCGCGCGCGCGCGAGCGAGAGAGGGCGCACGCGCGAGAGAGAAGGCGCGCGCGAGCGAGAGAGAAGGCGCGCGCGAGCGAGAGAGAAGGCGCGCGCGAGCGAGAGAGAAGGCGCGCGCGAGCGAGAGAGAAGGCGCGCGCGAGCGAGAGAGAGAGGGCACGCGCGCGAGCGAGAGAGAGAGGGCACGCGCGCGAGCGAGAGAGAGAGGGCGCGTGAGCGAGCGAGCGAGGGAGGGCGCGCGCGCGAGCGAGAGAGAGGGCGCGCGCGCGAGCGAGAGAGAGGGCGCGCGCGCGAGCGAGAGAGAGGGCGCGCGCGCGAGCGAGAGAGAGGGCGCGCGCGCGAGCGAGAGAGAGGGCGCGCGCGCGAGCGAGAGAGAGGGCGCGCGCGCGAGCGAGAGAGAGGGCGCGCGCGCGAGCGAGAGAGAGGGCGCGCGCGCGAGCGAGAGAGAGGGCGCGCGCGCGAGATAGGGCGCCCGAGCGAGAGAGAGCGCGCGAGAGAGGGCGCGCGCGCGAGCGAGCGAGGGAGGGCGCGCGAGAGAGGGCGCGCACTCGAGGGAGGGCGCACGAGCGAGCGAGCGAGGGCGCACGAGCGAGAGAGGGCGTGCGCGCGAGCGAGAGAGAGGGCGCACGCGCGAGCGAGCGAGAGAGAGGGCGCGCGAGCGAGCGAGCGAGAGAGAGGGCGCGCGAGCGAGAGAGGGCGCGCGCGCGAGCGAGAGAGGGCGCGCGCGCGAGCGAGAGAGGGCGCGCGCGCGAGCGAGAGAGGGCGCGCGCGCGAGCGAGAGAGGGCGCGCGCGCGAGCGAGAGAGGGCGCGCGCGCGAGCGAGCGAGGGAGGGCGCGCGAGAGAGGGCGCGCACTCGAGGGAGGGAGCACGAGCGAGCGAACGAGAGAGGGCACACGAGCGAGAGAGGGCACACGCGCGAGCGAGAGAGGGCGCACGCGCGAGCGAGAGAGAGGGAACGCGCGAGCGAGAGAGAGGGAACGCGCGAGCGAGAGAGAGGGAACGCGCGAGCGAGAGAGAGGGCGCGCGCGCGGGACAGGGCGCGCGAGCGAGAGAGAGAGGGCGCGTGCGCGAGCGAGCGAGGGAGGGCGCGCTCGGGAGAAGGCGGGCGCGCGAGAGAGGGCGCGCGCGCGAGCGAGCGAGCGAGAGAGAGGGCGCGCGAGCGAGCGAGCGAGAGAGAGGGCGCGCGAGCGAGCGAGAGGGCGCGCGAGCGAGAGAGGGCGCGCGCGCGAGCGAGAGAGGGCACGCGCGCGAGCGAGAGAGGGCACGCGCGCGAGCGAGAGAGGGCACGCGCGCGAGCGAGAGAGAGAGGGCGCGCGCGCGAGCGAGAGAGAGAGGGCGCACGCGCGAGCGAGAGAGAGAGGGCGCACGCGCGAGCGAGAGAGAGGGGGCGCACGCGCGAGCGAGAGAGAGAGGGCGCACGCGCGAGCGAGAGAGAGAGGGCGCGGGCGCGAGCGAGGGAGGGCGCGGGCGCGAGCGAGGGAGGGCGCGCGCGCGAGCAAGAGAGGGCGCGCGCGCGTGCGAGAGAGAGGGCGCGCGCGCGTGCGAGAGAGAGGGCGCGCGCGCGTGCGAGAGAGAGGGCGCGCGCGCGCGCGAGAGAGAGGGCGCGCGCGCGCGCGAGAGAGAGGGCGCGCGCGCGCGCGAGAGAGAGGGCGCGCGCGCGCGCGAGAGAGAGGGCGCGCGCGCGCGAGAGAGAGGGCGCGCGCGCGCGCGAGAGAGAGAGAGGGCGCGCGCGCGCGCGAGAGAGGGCGCGCGCGCGCGCGCGAGAGAGAGAGAGAGGGCGCGCGCGCGCGCGCGAGAGAGAGGGCGCGCGCGCGCGCGCGCGAGAGAGAGAGAGAGGGCGCACGCGCGAGCGAGAGAGAGAGGGCGCACGCGCGAGCGAGAGAGAGAGGGCGCACGCGCGAGCGAGAGAGAGAGGGCGCACGCGCGAGCGAGAGAGAGAGGGCGCACGCGCGAGCGAGAGAGAGAGGGCGCACGCGCGAGCGAGAGAGAGAGGGCGCGGGCGCGAGCGAGGGAGGGCGCGCGAGCGAGGGAGGGCGCGCGCGCGAGCAAGAGAGGGCGCGCGCGCGAGCAAGAGAGGGCGCGCGCGCGTGCGAGAGAGAGGGCGCGCGCGCGTGCGAGAGAGAGGGCGCGCGCGCGTGCGAGAGAGAGGGCGCGCGCGCGTGCGAGAGAGAGGGCGCGCGCGCGTGCGAGAGAGAGGGCGCGCGCGCGTGCGAGAGAGAGGGCGCGCGCGCGTGCGAGAGAGAGGGCGCGCGCGCGTGCGAGAGAGAGGGCGCGCGCGCGAGCGAGAAAGAGGGCGCGCGCGTGAGCGAGAGAGAGGGCGCGCGCGAGCAAGCGAGCGAGAGAGGGCGCGCGCGCCAGCGAGCGAGAGAGAGGGCGCGCGAGCAAGAGAGAGAGAGGGCGCGCGCGCGAGAGAGAGGGCGCGCGAGCGAGAGAGGGGGCGCGCGAGCGAGAGAGACCGCGCGAGCGAGAGAGGGCGCGCGAGCGAGCGAGAGAGAGGGCGCGCGCGCAAGCGAGATAGAGAGGGCGCGCGCGCAAGCGAGATAGAGAGGGCGCGCGCGCAAGCGAGATAGAGAGGGCGCGCGCGCGAGCGAGCGAGCGAGGGAGGGCGCGCGCGCGAGCGAGAGAGAGGGCGCGCGCGCCAGCAAGAGAGGGCGCGCGAGCGAGCGAGAGAGGGCGCCCGAGCGAGAGAGAGAGGGCGCGCGCGCGAGCGAGAGAGAGAGAGAGAGCGGGCGCGCGCGCGAGAGAGAGAGAGCGGGCGCGCGCGCGAGAGAGAGAGAGAGAGCGGGCGCGCGCGCGCGAGAGAGAGAGAGAGAGAGAGAGAGAGAGCGGGCGCGCGAGAGAGAGAGAGAGAGAGAGCGGGCGCGCGCGCGAGAGAGAGAGAGAGAGCGGGCGCGCGCGCGAGAGAGAGAGCGGGCGCGCGCGCGAGAGAGAGAGAGCTGGCGCGCGCGCGCGAGAGAGAGAGCTGGCGCGCGCGCGCGAGAGAGAGAGAGCTGGCGCGCGCGCGCGAGAGAGAGAGCGAGAGCGAGAGCGGGCGCGCACGCGAGAGAGAGAGGGGGCGCGCACGCGAGAGAGAGAGGGGGCGCGCACGCGAGAGAGAGAGGGGGCGCGCGCACGCGAGAGAGAGAGGGGGCGCGCGCGCGAGAGAGAGCGAGGGGGCGCGCGCGCGAGAGAGAGCGAGGGGGCGCGCGCGCGCGAGAGAGAGAGAGAGGGGTCGCGCGCGCGAGAGAGAGAGAGGGGGGCGCGCGCGCGAGAGAGAGAGAGGGGGCGGATAGCAGTGTCAGCAGAGGAGCTGGTTTCTCTTGAACTATCTTTTTCTTAGTTTCTTGCCCCTTCATTTTGACCACCTTTTCTGCCAGTCTCCAGTCTCCAACCCTTTAACAAGTCGTCTTTCGGCTTTTGTCCCATCCACCCCTTGCTCAAAATCTATTTCAAATTTTTCCCCAGTTGTAATGAAACACAGACCTCAAAACATGAACTGATTCTCTCCACAGGTGCTGCCCAACTTGGGTATTTTGCTTTTATTTTACATGTCCAGTAAATCTACATCTTGCTTTTCACTTCATTTTTGAATGTTTTGGCAGAAACTGATTATTAACACAGGTACAGTTGGTTCTGATGCATCGCAATAGTTTTGTTCTCACGTGATCTCAAGTTAAGAAAATTGTGTAATAATGATACGAGACTGACATTATAACCAGTACAGATAAGGGAAGTTTGCCTTCTACAAATTATGGTCTAATTCTTCAACTGTGTTAAAGCCAATTTGGTGTTGAAGAAACACACGTTTAAGCAGAACCAATTAAAAATATTATAGCTATTTCTCCTGAAAATATTAAGATGTCTTTCAAAGAAAGAGTGGACAATACATGTACCAAGTTTACTATCATTACAGATAATACATACCAGTTGTGTACCATCAGTTTTTGAACTGCCAAAAGCGCATTGTAGCGCACTTGCTGATCTTCATGATGCATATGGTTCATGACAAGTTGCTTGCCTCCAAGCTGTTCAATTACACTGAAACCAGTTATAACAAAATAGTAAGCTTTCAGGAAATATTTTTAAAACTGTTAAGAAATAAATGATTTAAATATTGAATAGCTTGAATACACAAGGACACAAATTTCGAGTACGAATAGGTCACACAACACGTCAAGTCTGCTCTGCCATTCAATCACAGATGATCTGATTTATCCCTCAACTATACTTGCCTTTCTGCACACTCCCCAAACCATCAATAACCTTCAATCCTCTCTCATTAAATAATCGAAGGCTAAGTTAGATGCGTGGAGTAATCGATGCCCGAGCCTCTGCTGCTTTCTGTGGAAGGCAAAAATCACAAAACAAAAAAAACTGTTCTCCATCTTTAATCTCAAAATGCTGTAACAACATCAGCTCTTATTCTTCTAAGCTGTTCATTTTCAAACCTGTTCATTTTCACCTGTTAGGATAACTACTTCATCTCAGGATTCAAGTGAACTGTCTCAGTACTGCTTCTAATGCAATTGTACACTTGCGTAATTAAACAGACTTCTACACAATTATGTCCTTTAACTAACGAGGCCAGAACAGTATACACTACTTCAGATGTGGTCTAACTAGGACACGGACACTACAGCATTGTTTTGAACTGAATTCTCCTTGCAATAAACAATATTCCATTTACCTTAATTACTTCATGTACCTGCATATAATATTTTCTGCTCCATGTACCAATGCACCCAGATACCTCCATACCACCAATTTCTGCAATCTCTTCCATTCAAACAGTATACTACATTCTACTGTGGATAACTTCATTTCCCCACATCGGTAGATGGAGTATGCTTTCTTTGCCCACTCATTTAGCATCGCTACTCCTTTACAGACTATGTTGTCATCTTAACAAGTTACTTTGCTACCTGTCAGTGACTCTAGTTACCATACATTTGGTGCCTTCATCCAAGTCAGTGATCTAGATTGTGAATATTAGGAATAAAAGATCCTGTGACACTCAACTGGCAAACAGCTTGCCAACACAAAATGATCCATTCACATTTAGTCTGATCCCTGTTAGTTAATTAATCCTTTAACCACACCAATATGTCTCAAAAGATGCCTCTGCTCCATATGCATCTACTCTATTTTATTTTGGCATCTTGACAAGTACTTTTTTGGTTGTAGAGTCAGTCATACAGCATGGAAACAGAGCCTTTGGTCCAAAACAATCCATGTCAAACATAATCCCATGCTAAACTAGTGCCACCTGCCCACGCTTGGTCCATATCCCACATTCATATTATCTAAACATCTTTTAAACAAGAACTGTACCCACATCCACCACTTCCTCTGGAAGTTCATTCCACATATGAACAACACAAAGAAATTGCCTTGTCTTTAAAATCTTTCACCTCTCACCTTAAAAATGTGCCCCATCATCTTGAAATCACCCACCTGTAGGGAAAAGGCACCTGCCAAACACCTTATTTATACCCCTCATTACTTCATAAATGCAGCAGGTTATACCTTAACCTCCTCGTTCCAGTGAAAAAAGTCCCAGCCTATTCAGCTTCTCTAACTCAAAGCCTCCATTCCCTGCAACATCCTAATGTTTCCTCTGAACCCTCTTCAGCTTAATAATATTCTTCCTACAACAGGGCAACCAGAACTAGAAGTACTCCTGAAGAGGCCTCACCAATGTCCTGTACATCCTCAACAATAACAGCCTAACCCCTATATTCAAAAGCCTGAGAGATGACAGCAAGCATGTTAAATGCTTGTGTAACCACCTTATCTATCTGGGGTGAAAATTATAGAAGACCACTAGGTCTCTCTGCTCTATAATACTACCCAAGGCCCTACTTTTACAATTAAAGAGTCTTGTCTTGGTTTGATTTTCCAAAAAAATGCAATACCTCACATTTATCCAAATTAAAGTCCATCTGCCCCTCTCCAACCCCTTAACCCAATTGATTAATTGGTTATATGAATACATCATTTCAAAAGTTTCCCTTTCTTGACCTCAAAAAAATTAGTAGGTTTATTAAAATTGATTTTCATTTCACAAAATCATGCTGACTCTGAAAAGCTTGATATAATTGAGCAATGTTCTGCTATTACCTCCTTACTACAGAACCTCAGCATTTTCCACTATGACAAACATGAGGCCAACTGACCGAAGTTTCCAGCTTTCTGCCTCCCTCCTTCTTTGAGGACTGGTATTACATTTCAACCTATTGACATCTTTCCAGAATCTCAGGAATTTGGAAAGCTATGGCAAATGCACCGATTATCTTAAAAGAAAGAATTGCAGATGGTGATCTGAAACAAAAACAGAAATTGCTAGAGAAACTCAGGTCTGATTAACTCTGCTTTCTCCCAGCGGATGTTATGTTAGGTCTAGTGACTCTTCATCAGAACGCTCGTCCAGCAGGCAGTCCACATATCCACTCACCACACCCCTTCAATACCTTTCCACAAACACCACTTTGGCTTCACCATAAATAACACTTTTTCCTAGCTAACAGTCTGAAGAGTCGTCACTGGACTTGAAACATTAACTCTGCATTCATCCCACATCTACTATCTTTGTAGCCTCATTTTAGACACGATGATGAAAACCATTTTACTTGAGTACAGAGATAGTAGGAACTGCAGATGCTGGAGAATCTGAGATAACAAGATGTACAGCTGGATGAACAAACAGACCAAACAGCAGACAAGCAGAAAGGCTGACGTTTCAGGCAGAGACCCTTTTTTCTGTTGCTGCTTGGCCTGCTGTGTTCATCCAGCTCTACACCTAGTTTTCGCTTTACTCGAGTACAACTGCTTTAAGTCGTATTATGGCTTTCTAGGAGTGCATGTCAGAGGGGTAAAGCCTCCTCCTTTAGGTGTTAACAGGCTGTGCCTTGAAGAGACATTTGCTCAAGCTTGTATAATCAAAACACCTGTAACTCTCCAGACAATCACTTAATTTATACCAAAACCAGTTTGATGCAATTTTTAAAAATGCAACCGGTACATCTTGGAATTACATGTTAAAATTTCCACAATATTTAGAGGTTCTGAACAGTAGTAATGACAATTTCTAAAGAAAGGATCTTTACACTTTCACATTAAATATTCAGAAAGCATAGTATGTAATTCTTTATGTTGACTGTATTAACTGTGAGAACTTACCGTTTTCCCCGAGGGTAGTGACGCACATATTCACCAATATCATGTGCAGCAACTGCCAATACCTGAGGGTCATCAGAGACTTCCAAAAGCCTGGTCAAAATCCTTTGCAAGGAAGTCAAAATATAATCTAATCAGATCAGCATATATTTAGAGTCAGAGTCAGAGTCACACAGCATGAAAACAGGCCCTTCAGTCCAACTCAGTGCTAACCAGACATTCCATTCTGACCTAATCCCATATGGCCTATCTCCCTCTAAACCCTTCCTATTCACATACACATCCAGATACCTTTTAAATGATGTAACTGAACCCACCCCCACCTCCACCTCCACCTCTTCCTCTGGCAGCATGTTCTATACACTCACCACACTCTGGGGTGGAAAAAAATGCCCCTTACATCCCTTTTATATCTTTCCCCTCCCACCTTAAACCTATGCCCTTTAGTTTTGGACTCCCCACCCTCAAACATTTTGGCTACTCACTCTCCCTACGTTGTCATCATTTACAAACCTCTACAAGGTCACCCCTCTGCCTCGGACAGTGCAGGACAAAAAGTCCCAGGCCTGTTCAGCATCTCCTTATAACTCCAACCCTCCAGTCCTGGCAATATCCTTGTAAATTTTTAACTGCACCCTCTCAAGTTTAACAACATCCTTCCTATAGGATGGCGACCCCCCATTGTACACTGGATTCTAAAAATGGCCTCAACAACATCCTGTACAGCCTCAGCATGAAGTTGCAAATCCTATGCTAAATGCCCTGAACAATGAAGGCAAGTGTGCCCAATGCCTTCTTCACCATCCTGTCGATGTGCAACTGCACTTTTAAAGAACAGAACTTTTACTCCTAGGTCTTTATTCAGCAAGATTCTCCAGGGCCCCATCACTAACTGTACAAGACCTGGTCACAGTTTCCTTTAACAAAAATGTAACAGTTCATATTTATCTAAATTAAGCTCCATATGGCACTCCTCAGCCCATTGGCCCATCTGATCAAGTTCTCATTGTACTCCACTAATCTTCACCTGCCCACTACAAAGCCTATTTTAACTATATTTTTTGATCAGTTCTATCCTCTTCCATAACTATTTTAAGAACTAACAGAATTAGGATCATTTGGCCCAAAGTGCTCCCCAGTTACACCTCAGTTACTTGTCTTATATCCAAAGTCAACTACTGCTTCTTCTCTAATAGGTACATCCACACCGAAGGAAGTTTTCTTGTAAGTGCTTACAAGTTACTCCCCATTCAAGCCCTTAACACTAGGACAGCCCCGATTCAAAATTTCCTACCATTACACCCCTATTTTTCTTAGTTATGAAATCTTCTTACACATTTGCTACACAATGTTCTGTTGGTTTGTTTGGGGGGGGGGGGGGGGGTCTGCACTACAGTCAGTTTCCTCATCCCTTCTTTAATTCTCAGTTCCAAACATTAAAAAACAAACTTTATTGGGTGATCTCACAAGAATATCCTTCCCAAGTCCAACCATGACGTTATCCTAATCAAAAACACCACTTCCCCTCCACTCCTGCTTCCCTTTTTATAGCATCTAGGTAAAAAATTCTGGCACAAAGACTTGACATTGATGTGAGAAAGAGTGTTAGCTATGGTATTCCCACAAGGATAGGCAACTTCTATAACACCTTCAAAACCTTCTGACAGGATTGAACAATTTGTTTCTGCTCTACTCTCTTATGCACTAAAAGATTTCTAGTCTACTGCCTTCACTAACCAAGACAAGCAAAATTAAATTCATTATATTATATTTCAATAACGAAGTGCAAATTCATGAAAAAGTCCAATATATCACTGGGCTATCCAATGTCTGCAAACAAATGTGAAAAGGTAGGTAGGTAGGTAGATAGTAAGTAACTAAGCTTCAATGACAAGACAGTAAGTAGAAATTAATGTCAATTTATCTGATTAATATAAAAAGTTGAATCAAACTCACTTCAGTAGTTCATAGTTCTTTTCATTCAACCTTGCAGCATTTTCGAGCCAGAATTTTTCCGATTTGTGGACTGGACTCCATTCCAAGCGCCCTGACTTCAGTTCGGAACTGTATTCATCAAAAGAACTGGAAAGAGAAAAAGACAGTGCAGCATTCACGTAAACAAATGCTCAAAATTAAATTTAACTATAATTATAATTCGAATGCAGTTTTTTGCTAACAAGTACATCAATATTTGAGCTTACTCATGACATCCTTTTTATCCTTCCTCATAAAACTTTACCAATATAATCTATCGTTTTCTCATGTACACTTTCATCAGTCCCCCTTTAAATATAACTATACTGTTAACCACTGATTGTGATAACTTCTACATTCTGACTTGTTCCACTAGATTACTGAATAACTGCTCTTCCTGGTATGCACAGCTCTCCCTCCCTCTTCAGCTAACAACCCTTTTAATCAACTGGCACCATCACCCCTCTCTAAAAAAGTCTCAAGTCTTTTACAAGCTACTACCAATATCTAACTTTCCTTTCGTCTAAGGTTTCTGTATGTTGTCAACTTCCTATCTACACTTCTCTTTTCAGAATTTCAATATAATGTAATGTTTTGAAAAACGGCAGAATTCACACAATGTGATCGTTGTTGGTTAGACCAGCATTTATTGTCCATTCCTAACTGCAGTTAAGAGTCAACAGCATTGCAGTGTGTCTGCAATCCCAAAGAGGCCAGAGCCAGACAAGAATAGCAGGCTTTCCACCCTTAAAATACATGAACAAACTAGGTGGGCTTTAGTGGTAATTGACAACAGTTCCACAATCATTAGTCTTGATTCCAGATTTTTACTGAATTCGAATTCCACCATCTGTCACGGTAAGATTTGATCAGAGTCCCTGGAACATTTATTTGGATCTCTGGATAATATCACGAGGACATGAACCTTTGCAGTAGTGAAATAATTTCTTGAATCTATGAAACTATAACCTAGTGGCCAATATAAAGATACAGAAGAGTTTTGGGTATATAGCAGTCATCCATTTGATGAATTTGGCCAAGGTACATACTTGTCATTAGCAATAACATGTACATGCAGATGGAATGAGCACATTCTTGGGCCTGGAGTTGGTGATCTTGTCCTGCCAAAAGGAAGGAAGAAAATGTTCAGCTTTTTCCACCTGCCTCATTGGCATTGTCCAGACTGTTGACATTAGGTTTAACAAACCTAATGGGGCAGCACAGTGGCTCAGTGGTTAGCACTGCAGCCGCCTCACAGCACCAGGGACCTGAGGTAGATTCCAGCCTTGGGCGACTGTCTGTGGAGTTTGCACATTCTCCCCGTGTCTTCGTGGGTTTCCACCAGGTGCTCTGGTTTCCAGCCACTGTCCAAAGATGTGTAGGCTAGGTGGATCGGCCATGCTAAAATTGCCCGTAATGTTCGGGGTCTGTGGGTTATAGGGGGATGGGTCTGGGTGAGATGTTTCACAAGGGAGGTGTGGACTTGTTGGGCCAAAGGGCCTGTTTCCATACTGTAGGGAATCTAATCTAAAAAAACCTATGAGAACCTGGCATAGCTTTAGATTAGATTAGATCTCACATATGTAAAGTTGAGCAACTATTTCTTTATTTTGACATGCAAGTAGGCATATGACTGGAAAAGATGATTATGCTAAAGAACAATGTTACACACCATGCTGGCCCACAACATTCAATCTCCAAAAAGGTTCTGATGTTGTCCTGTCATCATTAATCTTAGCCATCAGGTTAGCACAGAGGTGATTAGATGGGAGTAGCTTCAAAAGGCAAAAATCAATTTTCACAAGCAGTTTAATCAGACTACCTTGTCAAGTCCTAAAGTGCACAGCTGATGGACTAGATGTGTTGTAAGCAAAGGACAAATGGGGTGGGGAGCCATACTTGGCCATATCTTCACCAATCTGCCAGTCACAAATGTGTCAGTCTATGACAGAATTGATAAGTGACCGCCACACAGTCCTTGCGCAGATGAAGTCCTGTCTACACATTGAGACTAACCTCCCTTATGTTTTGTGACACCATCACTATGCTAAATGGGACAGACTTTGATTAACTATCAAATTAAGACTTGGGAATCCACAAGAGACTGCATCAGCAGAACTGTACTCCACCACAATTTAAGTGCCATGGCATATTCCCCTACTACATTTAATCAAGGCAGGTGATCAAATCTGGTTCAAGGGAGAGTAGGTGAACATACTAGGTGCAGTACTAAGTATACTTCAGTTTTAAGTGTCAATCTGGTGAAGCTACAAAGCAGGAATTCATTCATGCCAAACAGGCATAAAAAGGTGACATATTGCAAAACTAAATCAGCTCAAAGTCTTGCACATGCAATTGTGAATGATGTTCGAAAATTAGACTGCTCACTGGAATAGCAACTCCACATATATCCAAATCCACATCCTCAAAATCATGGGGGAAGTGTGGAAGATATGGCTGATGCATTTGTTAAAAAACAACTCAGCTCGAAGTGCCAAGTGGATGATCTGTGTCAACAACCTCAAGAATATCACAGATGCCAGTCTTCAATCAATTCGGCTCAGATCAAGAAACAGCTGGAGGCACGGGCACTATGATGTTCGTGAACTTTGGCAACATTTTGTAAACTTTTCTCCAGGTACCACTCTTCTAGCCAAGTTGTTCCAGTGCAATTGCAACATGAACATCTACCTGAATGTCGAAAATTGCCAGACATATCCCATACACAATAAAACAGGACAAATACAAACAGCCAATTACCACCCTCAGTTTACCATTAAAAACAACAGTAAATTTATAAAAGATGTCATCAACAGTCCTATTAAGCAGCACTTCAGAAAATGAACTGGACTAACCAATACAAAGACAAAGACACAGATCAGAGGCTGGGAATCACGCAAGTAATAGCTTCTGACTCCTTGGCCTGTCCAAGTACAGGGCACAAGACAGGAGCGTGATGGAATAATACCTACCTGCCTGGATGAGTGCAGTTCCTATACAAGCAACTTTATATCATCCAGGGTAAATCACACTGTTGACTGGCACCGCCAAACAGGTGTCCAACCACTGCTGAGTAGTGTGTGCACACTATCTGTAAAATATACTACATAATGCAAGACTTTTCCAAACAATGAACCACAACCATCTGTATTACTATTCATTCACTGTCACTGGGTCAAAATCCTTGAACTGCCTCCACAAACGGCATTATCAGTCTACCTTCAGATAGCAGTTCAAAAGAAAAGCAGAGCTCACCCCACCTTCAATGTCAACAAGGTATGGGCAATAAGTGCTGCCTCATCCATCACCCCCTAGATTATTAGAAAAACAATGGTTTGAGACTCATGGTTGAATGTCTTGGTGAAATTTATGAAGGAAACAGACAGACAGTCATCTTTCTTTCATGGCACTGCACTTAGTTTGTCCACGAAGCTTCTGTTAATTGTAGAACTTTTTAGTTCCAAAACTACATAAAAGCATCTGTGAGGATGCAGTCATGGTCTACAGACTGAGATAGGGGAAAAACATGGGCAAATGAATTTCCCATGATGCTCAGCAAGGAAACACTAATAGTTGTTGCAAATACTGCTTTTTATTTCAGTACAGGATTACAATTCTACACTCCAGGGCATTCCTCCAGCAGAGATGGAAACTTGTCCAGATACAGCAAGAACCTGGTTTGTCAAACTCTAGTTCAGGCATTATAGCATCAGCACGTAGAGCTTTGATCACTTCCTTCTGTACCCAGTTCTGCCATCTAAACAAGCTTCTATGCTATTGTTACATTCAAACTCTGGGTGAGTTTCCCAATTTTTGTGGTTTTAGGAGATAAACAAAAATCATCAATTCCATAGTGAATAGGAATTCTCATTCTTTAACCTCATTGATTTAAAAATATCTTCCTTTTTGGATACTTTCTCCCAGATCCAAATGACCATTTAAAAGCATTTAATTTAACCAGGCTTTTAAGTTTACAAAGTTCATTAATTACTAAATGTCAAAAGAATGAGTAACTCAATATTAACATGGATTAGGAATAAGAGATAAGACCAAAAAGATAAGTTTAAAAAATGTGGATCAGTCTCAGATTTGCTCGTGAGCAGACAGTTGAATATTGTAGCCACTGTAATGACATTGGCAATTCCAAGAGTTTTGCAGATTGATTCTAGCACCGAGTGAGAGAATTTCTTTACCCGCAACACAGTTGTAACTAAGGAATAGTTGTTTGACTGTGACCTTTGCAGCTCAAATCTTTTAACCCTTGTTCTTATGTATTCTTTCAATGAGTGGCACAGTGGCTCTGTGGTTAACACTGCTGCCTCAGTGCCTGGAAACCAAGTTGACTGGTATCTGGGATAATGGGAACTGCAGATGCTGGAGAATTCCAAGATAATAATGATGAAGGTTCTAGGCCCGAAACGTCAGCTTTTGTGCTCCTGAGATGCTGCTTGGCCTGCTGTGTTCATCCAGCCTCACATTTTATTATCTTGACTGGTATCTGCATGGGTTTCTTCTAGATACCCCGGTTTCCTCCCACAGTTCAAAAGATGTGTAGTCAGGTGGATTAACCATGGTAAATACAGGAATGACATTTCATTTATAGATAGCCATTTTGGTTGCATCAGTCTTCTTTAAACGTACTTTGGAATTACAAGTTACAAATGTCAACAGTACTTCAGGGTACTGACTTTTGGTGATTATAACCTTATCAACAGCTTCCTCAGCAAGTATCCAGCACGCAATACCAGTCAAGTTCTACACATCTCTCTCAACAATTTATTGCAGCTGGCATTGACTTCCCATCTTTTGTTTTCAAATGGAGTAGTTTTCTTTCCTGATGGGCCCATTATCTTTTTAATAGCTTCATAAATGAGAAATGCTAGTTGCATCTAAAAATATTTGAATATCTTGGTAATGCTGTCACTGGAAGCCTAGCAAACTTGTAGATTCTATTTCAAGTGACTCTTTGGCCATTTGTAGTCTTCTTGCTCAGGCTTTACTTGTACTGTACTTATCAGGATGAAAGTCAACTCCTGAGCCTCAAAAAAACCCTAGAAAAGGTGAGCAGCCTTATATGCAGGAAAAGGGAGTGAACTATTCATATGGATGGTCACCATTTAAAAATAAAAACTGATATCTAACAAAGGCCAGGTATGCCTTAAACTCCCATGCATCTGTGACACAGCTTATTTATGAAGGTACACATTAAGTAAAGAATTTTGGGTTAAAAACGGAGTCTGACCAGAATGGCAGTGTGGCTGAAATGCAGGGGTTGTGTGCAACTTATATGCCAAGTATATTTAAAAAGGAAGACAGCAAGAGATCAAATAGTACACATGGCCTTTAGAGAAGAGGCTAGGGAAATAAAAACTGGGAACCAGGCAATGGTACAAGTGTTTACTGATAACTTTGCATCAGTCTTCATGGTAGAAGAGAAATAGTATTCCAAAAGTAGTAAACTAGGAAGGGGCAAAAAGGCTGAAACAAATACTATAATTATCACACAAAGTAGTACAAGGGAAACTAAGAGCTAAAGATCAATAAGCCCCTGAACCTGATGGGATTCATCCTCGGAAAAGAATAGAAGGAGCTACAGAGATAATAGATACACTAGCAGCAATCTTGTAATAATCCTTAGATTCTGGAGAAGTGTTGGACAACAGGAAAACTGTCAACATAACACCTTTATTTCAGAAGGGAAAGAAATAAAACAAAATACCGATAATCATAACCAGTCACTTTACCATGTTTCATTGGAAAAATTAGGAATCTATTATAAGAGGACAAAATGACAGCATTTATACACATACATACACAAACACATTCTGATCAAGCACAGCTTCACAAAAGGAGGAAATCATACGTAACAAATTTATTACAGTTCGAGGTTGTAACAAGAGTATAGATAAAGGGGTAGCAGTGGATGTAACAGTTAGACTCTGGAAGCTATTTGAAAAGGTACCGCACATTAGGCAACTTAAAGAGTTCACGGTGTGGTGGTAGTACATTAGCATGGATAAGGGACTAGCTAAACAAAAGAAGGCAGATTGGGACATGGAGGGATATTTTCAAGGTGGCTGTAACTAGTGGTGTGTCAAAGGGATCAGTGGGGCCATAACTATTTACTGCAAGTATTAATAAACTTAGACGAAGATGTGCACTAATCCCTAAATTGGCAGAAAGCAAAACTAGATGGGAAGGCAAGTGGTGAGGATAACAGAGTCTGAAGAGGTATACAGACAGGTTAATGAGTGGGCAAAAATTTGGCAGATGGAATATAACATGAAGATGTGGGGTTATGTACTTTTACAGGAAGAAGCTGGACTGATATTATTTAATTAGAGAAAAACCTGCAGAAAAGCTACAGCAGTGGGAGCCCACACAAAATCATGAAAAGCTAGCATACAAATTCAACAGGTGCAGGGAATGCAAATGAAACTATAGTTTAAGCTATGTCAGCATTCATTCCCTTTTCAATACAGGCAGAGTATAATAAGGAAATTTTGAAGCTATGCAAACACCAATTACATCACAACTGTAATAGTTAGCAGTTTAATCCCCTTATCTAAGGAAAGGCATATTGACATTGGAGGCAGTCCAGAGAAGGTTCACTAGTTTAAATCGCAGGTATGGAGGGACTGTCTTACAAAAGGTCCAGGTGGTTGGATACGTACTCATTCAAGTTCAAAAGAATAAGAGGTGACCTTACTGGAACATTCAAGATTTTTAGGCTATCAGATATGATGATTGTGGAGAGGTTGTTTCCCTCTGTGGGAAAGTCTAGGACCAGACGTTATAATCTCAGAACAAGAAGGCGCCCAGTTAGAGCAAAAAAAAGGGAGATTATTTGTAAGGGTTGTGCATCTGTGGAACTCCTTATAGAGTGGTCTGTAAAAGCCAGGTTAAGAACATACTCAAGGCAGAGGCTGATTTTTTAAAAATTTTTTTAAAAAACCGACAGTTGTAGGGAAAAGTCAAGTAGATACCAGATCACTCATGATCTCATTAGAGGAGATTTTGAGGGCTGAACGGCATTTTTCTGCTCCAATGTCTTGAGGCACATGCACATTGAGAATTTTATTCAGCCTTTGAAAAATTGCCTTTAATACTGTATTTACCTATATGCTGTCATTTACAGCAATTAGCGAATGCAAGCATTGATCTAGTTAGCATTTTCCAACTCTTCACACCACAAGGGCAACAGCATTGAAGTATATTCCACTGCCCTTCTGCTCTTTGCACGAGAATGCAAGAGTGCTGGTTCAACTTGACAGGTGAACTGTTGAAAGGCAGTATGATTGGTGTTTATTGAGCAATTCTATTTCAAATGAGAAAGCTTTAAATGTTTCAGTTTAACATTCAGACTAATAAGTAAAAATTTGATCCAATTAATTAGGAAGACCATCACAATGATTGACCTCGGTACCCCTTACAACGATGACTCTAATTATCACAATCCCTCCCCACACCTGTGACTTAAGACTATTTGCTATTCCAGCTTCCAACTACATAGCCAGGCCATAATAGATACAATGCTGGAAAATCAGGAACAAGAACAGAAATTGCTGGAAAACCTTGGCATGTCTGGTAGCATCTGTGGGGAGGAAAAATAGCAGTTAAACACTTCAGGGCTAAATGACATTCCTTCAGGACTGTTTTGAAAAATGTTAAAATATGCAAAGGTATGTTTTAAAGCTTAAGGCAACTGGATAGCATAAGACAGCTCTCAGCTGGAACTGGATTATTTTATTGTATTCACTATGATGTTATTAGTTGGAGTGTGAAATTATCTTGGTTGATTAGTTAAGAACATTTTTCAGTTTATACAGGCTAAAAGCACAAAATATTCATAACATTTTTCTAAATTATACAAAGTAAACAATCTCAGGCTCCTACTCATCGACTACAGCTCCACCTTTAACACCATAATCCCTTCCAGACTAATCTCAAACCCTAGGTTTCAGCTCTGCCTCTGCAACTGGATCCTCAGCTTCCTGACCCATGGACAGAAGTGAAGGTAGACAATAGCAACGGCTCCACAATAAACCACGATGCTAGAGCACTGCAAGGATGTATTCTCAGACCCCCTACTTTATTCCCTGTACATTCAAGACTGTTGCCAATTTCCATACAAATGCCATCTACAAGTTTGCTGATAACACCACCATAATAGGACAGATATCAATTGATGAGTCAGAATACAGGAAGAGATAGAGTGCTTAGTGTTGCAGTGTAATGATAATAACCTCTTTTTCTCTCTCACTGTCAGCAAAACATAAGAAATAATCATTGACTTCAGGAAAAAGGAGGATATGCTCTTGCCTACAATCGGTGGAGTTGAGCTGGACAGAATTAAGAGCGTCAAGTTCTGGGAGTGATGATAAATCAATAAGTCTGCCCTGGGCTTTCCAAGTAGATGGTCAACAAGACAACAATGCCACCTCTTCCTCATACAGCTTAGGGTATTTGGCATGTCCATAAAAGGACCCTCACCAATTTTTACAAAATACACCATAGAAAGCATTCTATCTGGGTGCATAATGGCTTGGTACAGCAGGGTATTGCTCTGGCCAGAACCTTAAGAAACTAAAGAAAGTTGTCTAGGCTATGCATACCATCACTGAAGCCAACCTCCCATCCATGGAATGGCAGCCAATGTCAAATACCCCTCCTGCCCTGGTAATGCTCACTTCCAACCTGTCCAGTCAGGCAGAAGATACAGAAGCTTGAACACACGTACCAACAGGGTCAAGAACAGCTTCTTCCAAATAACATTGATTGTCCTCATGTTGACTTGCTTTGCGCACCTCTTGTGAGGCCGTAACATAGAAGATAGGAGCAGGTGGCGGCCATTTGGCCCTTTCAGCCAGCTCTGCTATTCTTCAGAATTATGGCTGATTGTCCAACTCAATAACCTAATCCAACTTTCTCCCCATAACCTTTGATCCCATTCACCCCAAGCACTATATCCAGTCCTCTTGAATACATTCAATATTTTGGGATCAACTATGTACTGTGGTAATGAATTCCACAGGCTCACCTACTCTTTGGTGAAGAAATGTCTCCTCATTTCCTTCTTAATCATCTACCTCACAAATTCAGTGATCCCTAGTTTTGGTCACACTCGCCATCAGGAACATCCTCCCTGCATCTATCTTGTCCAGTCCTGTTAAAATTTTAAAAGTCTGAGATTTTCCCCTGCATTCGTCTGAACTCCAGTGGCAACAATCCCAACCTAGTCAGGCAATCTCTCCTCATACATCAGACCTGCCATCCCCAGAAGCAGGCTAGTCAACTTTCACTACACTTCCAAAAGCAAGAGCATCCTTCCTCAAAACGGCAGCCAGAACTGCACACAAAATATTCCAGGTGTGGTCTCACTAAGACCCTGCACAACTACAAAAACACACCCCTGCCCCTGTACTCAACCTCTTGCAATGAAGGCCATCATACTATTTGCCTTCTTTAATCACCTGCTGTGCCTGCATGCTTTGGCGACTGGTGCACAAGGACACCCAAGACCTGCTGCGCACTCCCCTCTCCCAGTTTAGTGCCAGTCAGGTAGCAATCTGCCTTCTTGTTTTTGCTTAAGTGAATAACCTCACATTTATCCAAATTATACTGCATCTGCCATTGATGAGCACACCCCAACCCCCCCACCCAACCTGTTGAGATCATGCTGAACAATCTCTGCATCCTCACGACAGTTCACTCCCTAAGCTCCACACAACTTGGCATCATCTACAAACTGGGAGAGATTACATTTTGTTCCCTCATCCAAATCATTAATATATTTGTGAACAGCTGGGGTCTCAGCACTGCTCCCTATGGCACCCCACTAGTTACTGCCTGCCAATTTGAAAAGTACCCATTAATTCCTACTTTGTTTCCACTCTGCCATCTAGTTTCCTAGACATCTCAATACACTTTCTCCCCCCATCCCACAAGCTTTATTCTTGCTAATCGCTTACATGGGACTTTTGACAAGGGGTAGCCAATCACTCTACTAGTTACATCTTCATAGTGGTCAAGCACAATTTTCCCTTCATAAATCCATGCTGACTGTCTGATCCTGCCACTGCTTTCTAAATGCTCTGTTATAAAATCCTCCACAATGGATTTGAGAATTTTCCCCAATTACTGACGTTAGACTGGTGAGCCTATAATTCCCTGTTTACTCTGCACTTCCCTTTTTGAGTACTGGAGTGACATTAACTACCTGCCAATCTTCAGGGACTGTTCTAGAGTTGATAGAATCCTGGAAGATGACCAATGTATCTACCATCTCTAGAGCTACTTCAAGTAATCTGGGATGAAACGTTGTATGCCGTGCTCTAAATGCCCTGTGATGTGTATGTCCTTGTTTGCTTTGATCTGCCTGCACTGCTCGCAAAGCAAAGCTTTTTACTGTACTTAGGTAAATGTGACTACAATAAATCCAATGAAAGATAATGAGAGTGGAAAATGGAAATAGCATAATGGTTGCAAAAGAGGCTACACCCAAGTAAGAGATGCAATGACCGGTGAAGGCAGCAATGTCTAAAAAGGATTTTGTGACAAGGAATCAAGGAACTAACATTTTTATGATCTGCAGTGAGACAAATGCTTCGTGATAGTAGGAACTGCAGATGCTGCAGAATCTGAGATAACAAGGTGTAAAGTTTCTGGAGGGTCTAGGCCCGAAACGTCAGCCTTCCTGCTCCTCTGATGCTGCTTGGCCTGCTGTGTTCATTCAGCTCTACACCGGGTTATCTCAAATGCTTCAGGCCATTTGACATGGATGGCATTGTTTTTTCTGTTGTTCACTGGACTAAATGCAGTTCCATGAGGTCTTTGCAAAACTAAGGCAGTGCATCACAAACTATTTTCCAATGTGACTCCATTTTAATTGGCCACCACCTTCTCAGGGGCGGGATAGGCAAAGGCTGGCCTTGCAAATGACAGTCACAGTCAGTCAATGAACAAAATAAATACACACAGGAAAAAAAATTCATTAATGTGCCCTGGCACACCAAAAACAAAATTAAGCAGCATTGTAACATTTGCTACATCAAATTATGCAAATCACTAATCAACTTGCACCATGAAATCTGCTTCTAAAGTATTTTAGAAATATGAAAAGTTCCCCAATAAATTCACACCCCTCTTAACCTGCCTACCCTCAAACACACTCATGCTCTCCCATCTCCGCTCAGGCCCCAAAGACCAAACAGAGAGGCCACCATCAGTTCCAAGGGTCAGTCACTGGACCCAAAAGGTTAACTGTTTTCTCCTCCAGAGATGCTGCCAGACCTGCTGAGTTGCTGAGCTTTTCCGGCAACTTTTTGTTCCAAAGAGGCCTCAGCCCTGCTCCATTTCTATTTCTACCAACTCCAACCCTTGCCAATCCTAGTCTTTTGGATTTGAAGTCACCTCACTCCTCTTAACTCCAAACCTCTTCAGTAGACACTTCACCCTTCAGTTAAGTCAGCTGGCTGCTGTGGCTCCTCTGCAGATCCAAACAGCCAGGAAAGGAGGATCCAGCATCCTGGCAAATAGTTGCTTGATCTCAAAGCAGCGACTGCTACTGAAGAATGAGGCTGAGACCATGCTGGTTGGAATTTCTCTTGCTCCCAGCCCAGCGTAGGCGCCTGAAATAAGAAGCACATCAACAGCTGGGTTGGGGAACTGTTCAACCCATTGCTAACTGTGCCTAGGAATGGGACAGAGAATCCAAGCAACCTCAGTGGCAGTGGAGGTGGCACCAAGATGACAGCCTAGAAGTAGCTACTTACGGCCATGGCTTCTACACTGCCTAATCTAGAAAGTTAGATTAGTGGTCAAGTGAAATGAAAAAGGGGCTGGGTGATAAACCTGAGTCAGATGGACAACAGGAGAAAATTAAAAAGGATAAAATCCCACAATCTAGCAGAAATTTCTCATCTATTAATCCACTGCTAGAATACTCCATTTAACTGTGATATGATTACTGCTACTATAGTATCTGAAGTAAACAAATTTCAAGTCATATTCAACTGCTGCTATCTGTAAACCTACCCTACAATTCTTGGCAAACTTATGCCATAACCCTGGGCCACTGAAGATCAGCGCAACAGAGTATCCAGGGCAGTAACAGAAATAACAAAAGAAAATGAACTGCTAGCCCAGTTAAACAAAACAACTACGTGCACACATAACATAGGACCAATAAGCAATAGGCATAGCTAAGCAATCCTACAACCAGCACATCAGAAATCAGGCTCTGTTGCCGGTGACTAAGGACAATTAAACAAAATAACAAAAGGCTGTTGCACAAATTTTCTTTGCAGTGGGACAAGCCACCATAAAAATCGGCAAACACGGCAAAACTGAAGCACTGGCAACTAACTTCAGCCAGGAATACCAAGTGGAAGATCCCTCTCAGACACCTCCCAAGATTTCCAGCATCACAGATGCCAGCTTTCAATTTGACTATTCCTGCATGTTATCAGGAAATTGTAGACAGTAGTGCCAAAGCCTATGGGCCTTGACAACCTTCCAACTAAAAAGACTTGTGCTCCAGAATTAACAATGCTCCTAAGCTGTTCCAGCATAGCTGAAACACCAGCTTCTCTCAACATAACGAAAAATTGTCCAGGAAAATCTTGTAACAGAAAGCAAAGCGAATCAAAGCCGGTCAATTTTCACCTTCTGATATCTTCATTTCCTTCCTAAAAGATCAGTACCCAGATTGGACAAATACTCCAGTTGAGGCTAAACAGTTTCCTAAAACTTTATTATAACCTTTGTGCTTTTGTACAAAGTACTTCTAGAGCTTCTAATGAAAATTCTGGTATAGAACTAATCAGGAAAAACATTTGAAATTAAGAACATGTTCTGTAATTCAACAGCTTCACTACTTATTCTGTCATAGCAAAAATCACTTCCAGTAAGGCAGGTTGAAAAGTTACACAAGGAGAACATTTGCAAAAACAAAATGAGCATTCAAGTCAGTCACAATCTGGGCATTTCACAAGTAATAATGTGACTGTAGACTATTTTTAGGAGTAATTTATGACTTTAGGTACCATCATAACTAACCTGAGATCTTGGACACTCTCTCCAAGTTTTTCCAAAAGGAATTTGATGTCATCAGCAATATCTTCATCGTCATACTTTTGCTGTTCAAGGTTCTCCAACTGTTTAAGGACTTTGCACTGAATCATAGCAAGTGCATATTCCTGATGAGTTTCTCTTTCTGCAGATTTTTCCAGAAGGTTCTGTTAAAATAATGTGTTCAATATTTTACTTAAATTTTTAAAAATGAATCAAAATTATATATATATTAATGCATGATTAAATAAAAGGAAGTACAATAATAAATGTTTGTATTTGTGCCCATTATATGGACATCCAATATTAAGTTATCTGTCAAGAAATGGCTAAAAAGGTACCAGACACAGATAAGGCTATTGGCCCTGACAATCTCTTGGGCATGGCAGTGGATACACATTAAGGATGTAGCCAATGCAGGAGACAAGGGCAAAAACAACAACTTTGTCAATCAATCCCTTATTCATTACCAATTTTAAAAATCTGAAAGACCTTTTTTTCAAAACAGCTGAAATCTTTCAAAAGCGAAGGAAATCTGTCATAAGATTTTGTGACACTAACAATTTTGTCTTTAACTGAAAGAACAATCACTTGTCAATGGAATAGGAAAAAAATTTGTAATTACTGGATTTTTTTTGTAGGTACTGGCAAATACAATTGGTGTAAAACATACAAAAATCAAGATTAGATTGCAATCAAACCAAAATAAAATCTTTTGCACATTGCAAATTTATCATTAAAAATCAGTTGAACTAAACTCTCCCAAGTATCAAATTGTTCTAAAAATTATTTGCAAATAATTAAGACAAATTTGTTTGCTACTCAATTTTACAAGTTATTTTTAATACTAGGGAACATTTTTAATAGTATTTATCTTTGCATGTAGCTATTCACATATTAAAGTTTTGTTTGCCACTGCTCTCCTTGCTAAAATGCTCTGTCTTTCCGGAAGTTACAAATGTCCGTTCACAAGTTTCTATTTGGGCACTCTGACCACGTTTTATGGTCTTAAAGATTATGAAATGGCAGTTCCTGGTTGGTGCATAAGTCATAAATAACACCAAGTTACGTTTGCAAGTGCAGATGTAAAGTTAAAATCGATGATTTCATTAATTTGTAAATGTGGCTTACAAAACACCAAGTTTCGCATTGAAGCAACCAAACAGATCTTGGACATTTCTCATTCAGCTTATTTTGAATTCTAAGCAAACTCTAATGTTCTTCTTAGCTTAATATTGGAGATCAACATCATTGTGGTGATCATAATTATTGGAGAAGCAGGTTGGGAGGGCCAAATAGCCTACTTCAGCACCTATACATTGCTCTGTTGCACCACTCCAAAGGTGGGTTTATACTACATTGGGCAAAGAAGCCAAAACTGCAGTGTTCCAGTATAGTCTCCAAGACCTATGTAATACAAAAAGTATAAAATATACCTAGGCACACTATTACATCAAAACTTCAATTTTAATGATACAAAGGCAAACAAATTATTTGCTGGCTGTTTACAGTATTCATAAATACATACAAAGAATATAGTTTGCTGATGAGCCAGTGACTGGCGTTCAAAAGGCTTCATTCCAGATTTAGAGTCCTAAATTATACATCTCATTATAAATAGCAAAGATCAAATGTCTACCCCAACTTTAAGGGAATGAAATGTTACACAAATAACAATGCATGGCTGTTAAAGGGAGTATTGTTTATAGTGACGCTAAGAAAATTCAAATCCATGTGAGAGACACCCAGTTACAAAAGTCAAGAGATACCATTAAAAATAGACTTAAAATCAAAATCATCTTTGGACAGATTGTCCTGTCGCTCAATGGTGGTGTAAGACAAATTTTGCATGATAGACATTTAGAATTTTGCCTCCAGCGCATTTTCATATCAACATGTTGCTCAAATCTTTTGGGCAAGTGAATACCATGCTGCTTGATACAAGTATTATTTGGAAAATTTTGCAAAGACACTAATTTTAAAATGGCCATTTCAGTCAATAAGTTCTAAAATGCCAATTTGAGTCACTGAGGACTTTTTTTTCTCTTTCTTCATCAGATCTCCACTTTGTCAGCAGGGAAAACATTTGTTGCCCAGCCCTAAACATCCTCAGTAATCATGAGCTGCCTTAACTGTTATGTAGAAACACTTCAACTGATAAAAGGTTAACAATTTTGAGAAACAATGTAGGAGTAGAACCAAAATTCCATTTTTGTCAACTTCCTCGTGGTGGTATCCCCATGGCCTAGTGGTCTTCTCCTTCTATGTGGTATACATAAAGGCCTTGAACAATGTTGCCAAAGGAACTTCAATGAGATGCTGCAGTGCATCTTGCAGATGGCATATACTGCTTTCACTGTACATCCTCGTGTTAAAAGGGTCCAAACCAAAGTAGTTGTGGACGCAATGCACTCGATGTGCAAAATTCAATTCTGGAGTACTTGACTACCACCACTATATTTTAATAACCACTGTAAAACATACGCTTCATCACTGCTGCTGTTTATGTATACTTACTATTTGGTAAGGTTTTTCCCCATTTAAAGTGGAAGTCACAATTTAGTGTGCTGCTAATTGGTCACCTCTCCAACTTAAGGCCATAAGGGAATGTAACCCAGGTATCTCAAACAAGTTGAGTATTCCTAGTTAAAAAGGTGCTCTACTTTATTTTGACAAAGTATGTTTATTACCTATTACTTCTAATATAGTGTTTCTACTGGGCTACAGTCCAACAGGTTTATTTGAAATCACAAGCATTCGGAGCCCTACTCCTTTGTCAGGTGAAGTCACACTCCAAAAGCACTCCCAAATGGAAGTTGACAAGTGGAAGCATAAAAGTGCCATATTTAAACCAGTTACCAGCAGAGTTAGACAACAATTTCCCCAAATTAAGTTGAAAAGACAAAACATTGTATTAATTGGGACCTCCAGAACCCAGGAGTAAGCTGGTTCATCAAATTTTTAGATAATCAAGAAGTCCACATAATGTAAAAACACATACTAAGTAACAGAAATATAATGCAAGGGACATACACACTTTATTTACAGTATAAATCACAAATAATACTGCAACTTTGCCTTAAATAAAGTTTACCAGCAGAAAGCCTTTTCACTCATCCTCAACTGACTATTTGGACATTGTAGCAGATTGTGAGGAATTGACTCAAAACTGAATAAATTGTTGATTTTTCACGTGGCCATTCAATTGAACAAGTGTGCTTACAGTAAGATAACCAAATTCAAAACTATCATTGAACAGAATAATACAGTAAACTTTATGGTATTTGAAGTATATAATTTTTGGTCCTTCCAGTGGATAAAAAGAACTTAAATACAGATAAAAAGGAAATAAAATTGCTTTGAACAAAATAGTTGTATGAATTATGATAAACTATTTAGTTCCAGAAAAGTTCTGAAAACTGTTTGACTGATCAATTCTTTTCTCCTACACAAATTAAGTGTATTACCATTATTAATCTAAGACATATCCAAAGACAAAGCAGGAACTATGCCCTTACTTTACAAAGTTCAAGATCTTCATGAAAGTGATTTTAGAACATAGAACAATACAACGCAGAACAGGCCCGTCAGCCCTCAAATGTTGTGCTGACCTGTGAACTAATCTAAGCACATCCCCCCCACACTATCCCATCATCATCCAAGATAAGTGTGTAGCTGGATGAACACAGCAGGCCAAGCAGCATCTCAGAAGCACAAAAGCTGACATTTTGGGCCTAGACCCTCCATCTGCTTATCCAAGGACTGTTTAAATGCCCCTAATGTGGCTGAATTAACTACATTGGCAGGCAGGGCGTTCCACACCCTTACCACTGAGTAAAGAACCTGCCTCTAACATCTGTCTTAAAGCTATCACCCTTCAATTTGTAGCTATGCCTCCTTGTATAAGCTGAAGTCATCATCCTCAGAAAGAGGATCACTGTCCACCCTATCTAATCCTCTGATCATCTTGTATGTCTCTATTAAATCCCCTCTTAGCCTCCTTCTCTCCAATGAGGACAGGCCCAAGTGCGTCAGCCTTTCATAAGGCCTTTGCTCCAGACCAGGCAACATCCTGGTAAATCTCCTCTGCACCTTTTCCAATGCTTCCACGTGAGACCAACTGAGTCTCATTCGTTCCCAAACGTTCTCTATGCCCCTCTAACTATTGAGTTCCCAATGACTAACAGTCTTCCTATCCCCACCACTTCCCTTTTGTGCAAGAGGGACAGACTCTGTGCCAGAGACCTGCACCCCAGTGCATGTGTCTGGTAAGTTGTACCCCAGCAGTACCCAAAACAGTATACTTGCTTTTCCAGGGGAACAACACCACAGGAGATCCCTGCATGGATTGCTTTTCCCCCCTTCTAACAGCTATCCAGCTTTCTTCATGTGTAGGAGTAACTACTTCCCTGAAACTCTTGTCTATCACAGACAGATTTTGCCAACTTTTTCACTCCTGCTGCACTTTATTTATAATAATCAATAAAGACCAGTACTGAAATGAAATAGCTGATACAGATTTCAGACACCAGCTTGCCCCAAAAATGACAACCAATGCAAACAAGCTTGATGAAACAAATAACTTGTTTCTGGAATAAATCTTACTTTCAAATGGTTAAACTTTCAAAAGGCTTCAACAATCTGATGTTAATTACCTGATCATCTATGACAGGATATATATTTCATAAACAATTCTAGCACATTTGGCAATAAAAGTGACTGAAATTTAGGTTATGACAACTATGCAATCTATCAAGTGGTTCATATACATACCCTAAATGTTGCCAGAATGATTCTGGTAACCTTTTCTTTCACAGATTCCTGAAGAATATCTGATAGGGCTGGAACAATGTTCAATCTGCGCAGATACTCACACAGCTGTGGACTGAAGGCCAGTAACCAGAAGGAGAAGATCATCTGATACTGCAGCTGGAAGCCACATTTGTGGTTTATAACAGCTAAGATACTGTGGTAGGTGGTGGGGAAAGAGGCAAAAAAGAAAGTTTCAAAGTAATCCTTGCCATTTTTTTGAATGGAATTTCTGATCTAAAATAATTAAAAACCTGTTCAGAATAGCTTATCAATCCACTGTGCATCCCTCCCCTCTAACATGAACTAAAAAAAGTCAAAACAGAACCATGAATTTTGTTTAAACATAAAATGTTGCAGGAAAAACTAAATCAAGCTTTTTTTTGAGCTCACTTGTGATTCACAAGTCTCCTATAACTAATATATCTATTCACATCCAACATCATTTATTTGCCATTGGTGTGAACTAATAAACCCAGTAAGGCTGATGAAAACTAAGCAGTTATGAACTTTTTGATCTGATCTCTGCCAGACTTTTCCTCTGACAATGCAACACAAAATACATTCAATGCAAAAGTTCTCAAAAATATTACAAATATAATAAATCAAAATGTGTACCATTGGGCTAAAATAAAAATCAATTAGCTGAAAACGAGGAAGCCTCTTCCCACTTCACAAGTCCAATTCTCAACCTGGCTCACTTAATCTAGACTGAAAATCTGAATGGCAGGCAGCCAGTCAAGTTGGGTTCACAAAGCCATGGAATCTGTACCCCTGACTTGGGAATGGAAAAAAAAGCTGAACAACTCAATTTTGTTTCTTGGACATGGAGCCAATACCACTTTCACAAGGCTAGCCCATGTAGCAATAACTTGCATCAGATAGTGTTACTGCTTTTAACTGGCACTGTCCACTGAAACATCCCCTCTTTTAAGGAGCAGACACTAGAACCTCAAAGACTCAAACACAAGGTGTATTCATCACATGTATCAATATCCTTTGATATTAATCGCTAGGCTATTAATTCAGAAACTCAGCTATTGTTCTGGGGACCTGGGTTCAAAATTCTACCAGAGATGGTGAAATTCAAATTCAATTAAAAAATCTGGAATTAAGAATCTAATGAAGTCCAAGATTGTCAGAAAAACTCAATTCACTTAAGTGCTTCAGGGAAGGAAATCTGCCATCTTCTACATGCAACTCAAGGGCCACAGCAATGTGGATGACTCAACTGTCCTTTGAAATGGTCTATCAAGCCTTGTATCAATCAAGTTTTAAAGAAATGAGACAGGCCAAAAGCTTGGCATCAACCTAAACAACTGTAGCCCTTTTAACCCTGCAAAACTGGGAGGGCCATCTCAGCCTAGTCAAGCAACAGTCCAAATAGTTAATTCTTCACAATCATATCTTGCAATGTCTCAGGCACCATTATCAGCATCCCAGACATGACCAGTCATACCTAGAGGTGATGGCTATGGTAATTGGAAGAGTGTTGTCCTGGGAGCCCTCAGCATTGAATCCAGACCCCATGAAGTCTTGTGGCTTCGGGATAAACACGAGAAACAAACCTTCCTGCTGACTACCACATATCTACCTACCTCAGCTGATGAATCAGCGGAGTCCATATTGAACAACAGAGGAAGCACTGAAGATGGCAGGGTGCAGAATTTCAATGCCCACCAACAGTGCCTTGTCAGCAGCACTACTGAGGCAACCAGTCAGGTCCTAGAAGGCATAGCTACAAAACAGTCTGCAATAGCAAAAACATACTTGACCACTGCAGACATATCTACCCATGACAATATTAGAAAGAAAGAGTGACCTTCGCACAATCCTTCTGGACACAAAGTCCATCTTCACATTTTACTGTGTAGCAGTATCACTTTCGAACAGATCTGGCAACTCAAGACTGGGCATCATGAGGTGCTGGAGGCCAATGGCAGCAGAATCCTACTTTCTGCAACCTCATGGCTCAGCAGATTCCCCCATTAAAACATTATGATCAAATTAGGGGATTAACCTTGATTCAATAGAGACTTCAGGAGGTAGGAACAGCACCAAGCATACTTTAAAAGATGGTAGCCTGGTGATGCTACCAAACTACTTGCTTGCCAAAAAATTCTACAACCAGACAGATCTAAGCTGAGCAGTACTGTCACATCAAGTTGTGAATGAGGGCGGCAATTAAACAGCTCACTGGAACAGGTGGCTCCACAAAATATATCTATCCTTAGATGATGGAGGAGCCCAGCACATCAGTGCAAAAGGTAGGACTGAAGCATTTGCAGCAATCTTTAGCCACAAGTGCTGAGTGGGTGATCCATCTCTGCCTCCTCCAGTAATACCCAGCATCACAGCCAATTCGAATCGTTCCATGAGATGATGAAATTTTTGACAGCACTAGACATTGTCAAGGCCCATTGCTTGCACAACATTCTGGCAAGTTCTGAAGATTTGTGCTCCAGAACTTGAAGCACACCTAGGCAGTCTTCCAGTAAGTTACATATTGGGCATATACCTTATAATGTGGATAATTGGCCAAAATATATCTTGTACAAAGCAGAACAAATCCAACCCAGTCAGTCAATTTACTGCTCAAATCTACTCAGTCATCAGTAACGTGATGGAAGGGTCATCAGTGCTAGTAATAATACATAGGTTATTAATAACCTATTTAATGACACCCAGGTCTGGGTTCCACCAGGATCACTCAGCTGCTGATGTCATTACAGCCTTGGCTCAAAAACTTGGATGCGAGCTCATTTCTAGACCTGAGGTATAAGCGATAGCCCTGGACAGCATTTGTCAGAGGCATAAGGAGCTTTCAGTGGGAAAGGGGGAAATTTCTGTTTCGGGTCATATTGGCAAGATGGCTGTGGCTGCAGGAGGTCAATCATCTCTCAGCTCTGGGACATCTTTGCCACAGTTCATCAGTAGTGCCCTATGCCAAACCACATTCAGTTGCTTCAATTACCTGCCCACCATAAAGGTCAGAAGTATGAATGTTCGTCAATGATTGCACCAGGTTCTGCACCATGTGAAACTCCTCAGATATTGAAACAATCCATGTTCAAATGCAACAAGACTTGGACAATAGCCAAGCTTGGACTGACACGTCATGAGTAACATTCATGTTACAAGTGCCAAACAATAAAACCTCCAATAAAAGACAAATCTAACCAACATTCCTTGACACAACGGCCTTACCATCACCGATACCCCCATCATCCTCCTGGAGGGTTACCAGTTACCAAAAGCCAAACTGGATCAGCCATATAATAGCGGCTACAAGAGCAGGTCTAAGGCTAGAGAGTGTATCTCACTCCTGTCTCCCCATAGCCTGTGCACCATCTACAAGGCACGTGTCAGTGGTGTGATAGAATGCTCTGCACTTGCCTGGCTAAGTGCAACATTACTCAGTGCCTGACACCGTCCAGAACAAAGCAGTCCAATGGATTGGCATCAAATCTATAAATATCCACACCTTCCACCACCTACTCAGTAGTATGTGCAAGACTGACTTCCCAAGTGACTTCCATCTAAAAAGAACAAGGGCAGCAGAAAAGTGGGAACACCAGCAATTCACCATCCCAACTCAAATATATTGCCATTCCTTCAGTACTGCTGGGCCAAAATCGTGGAACTCCCACTCCAATGTCATTGAGGGTCTATATACATGGACGACAGCTGATCAAGAAGGCAGCTTAACATCACCTACTCAAGGGCCACAAATGATGGCTAACCAGTGACATCCATGTCCCACAAGAGAATAAAAGTATACTTCGTGTATATTTACATTTATTTCTGACAATGAAACGTAGGGTACTTGGCATACATTGAAGGCTAATGAAAGATTTAAATAGGACATGAATTAAATGAAATGGGCAGCATGGTAATGGATACAAAAGAAAAAGTAGTGAAAAACAAGAAATATAATTTAACATTTCCATCATGCAGGGTGTGAAAGAGTAGAAACATTTTAGGATGCAAAGACTCTTTTGAATGTATCAGCAGATGCTACTGCTTGTAGCTACTATCAGGAGATCTATCATCCTATAAACATATTGGTCTATCTTGTGCTATCTGTACGCTGTTAGCAACCAGTGGTATCCATCAATCACTAACCCTCTTTTGGCTGCCCTCCACAAGTCATCTTTTTAGCTTTTCAGTTTTGATCAAATTTCCAAAATACTGACATTTCCTTTGAGATTTTTGTTTGAAAAGAAAAGCAAGAATTATTTTACACTTGCAATTTCAAGTACCTCAAATTTATCTTATGGCCTAGAGTCTTAGTATGCAGAAAACTGAGCTTTCTTGCTGTGAGCACATCTTCACAAAATTACTTACAGCTATCTCTCACTCTCTTACTGCACCACATAATTTGTTATTGCTACTAATTGCCCCAAATAAAGAAACACAAGCACTGTTTCAGTCTGCCTATCTGCTTCAATCTCAATGCTAGTTTGTTCTACAGTTTTTCCCCTCGAACTACCATTTGTTTTTGTTTATTCTTTTTGCAGTTTTTAAATTCATATTCTAAACTCCTAGGTTTTATTGATTAAAATATTGTGAGCCCTTTTGCTGAATCTGCAAACAGTGCAGGTGCGTCACTGTACACAGTTCATTGACCATTTGCCTCAAATTTTACCTGTGGAAGCACATCTAGTTCTGAAAATTTGTTTTGACAATCATTTACAGCCTCATTGTCTCTCGTTCATTAGTTCTATTTTGTTCCAGTCTAGGCTCTGGATAAGCCTCCTCTTGCCTATCAATGTCACACTTCAGCAACATATCTACAAAGAAATTGTGATATACACAAATCAAACACTTAAGTGCATGCAAAATGCTGGTTATTGCTAGGTATTATCAAGGATTGTTGCTAGGTTAGATATTCCCATTCATTCTTACTGCAAGTCAGTTGATCACGAATCTTTGCTTCAAAGATTTTTAGCACTTATTTCTATTCTGATTTTCAAAATTACTCTACTGCACTAACTCAAAGCCTTTAGCGTTCCTTAGCCTCAAGTTGTCTTAATTATACAGACTGGCCTCTTAACATCTACCTTAATCATACATTAACAATATAGATGAAGGCATTAAAAGTAATATGAGCAAATTTGCTGATGACAAAGCTGGGTGGCAGGGTGAAATGTGAGGAGGATGTTATGAGAATTCAGGGTGACTTGGACAGGCTAGGTGAGTGGACGGATGCATGGAAGATGCAGTTTAGTGTGGATAAATTGTGGTTATCCACTTTGGTGGCAAGAACAGGAAGGTAGATTACTATCTCAATGGAGTCAAGTTAGGTAAAAGGGGAAGTACAACGAGATCTAGGTGTTCCTATACATCAATGAAAGCAAGCATGCAGGCACAGCAGGCAGTGAAGAAAGCTAATGCAATGCTGGCCTTCATAAGAGGAATTGAGTATAGGAGCAAAGAGGTCCTTCTGCAGCTGTAGAGGGCCCTGGTGAGACCACACCTGGAGTATTGTGTGCAGTTTTGGTCTCCAAATTTGAGGAAGGACATTCTTGCTATTGGAGGGAGTGCAGCGTAGGTTCACGAGGTCAATTCCTGGAATGGTGGGACTATTATGTGTTGAAAGACTGGAGCGACTGGGCTTGTACACGCTCGCGATTAGAAGGATGAGGTGGGGGGGGGGGGAAATCTGATTGAGACATAAGATTAAGGGATTGGACACTCTGGAGGCAGGAAGCACGTTTCCGCTGATGGGTGAGTCCAGAATCAGAGGACACAGTTTAAAAATAAGGGGTAGGCCATTTCAAACAGAGTTGAGGAAAAACTTCTTCACCCAGAGAGTGGTGGATACATGGATTGCTCTGACCCAGAAGGCAGTGGAGGCCAAGTCTCTGGATACTTTCAAGAAAGAGATGGATAGAGTTCTTAAAAGATAGTGGAATCAAGGGTTATGGGGATGAGGCAGGAACAGGATACTGATTGTGGATGATCAGAATGAATGGTGGTGCTGGCTCGAAGGGCCGAATGACATACTCCTGCACCTATTGTCTACCTGCCAGGACTTTCTGCTACATTCATTCACTTGCCCTGTCAAACACGTTTGACAGGATACAGATTGAAAGATTGACAAGGAAGTATCATGACTCAGCTGTAACATCAGGATTTCTATTCATCTGTAAATGTCCAGCCTTTAGATACTAGCAATACTTCTGCAGGGTCAGAGAAAGACAAATGTCAAAGTTGTGTGGAAATGTTTCATTACCTTTAAAAGGGTGATATAAGTGATAGAGGGCCATCAATTGAGAATTTTCTCTAAAAAAGTAAGATTTTTAAAAATTCCAGCATAGGGAACTGTTGGAACCTAGAGGTGGGAGTAAATGAGTCACAGTAAATTTCAAAAGAGAACAGATGGGAACAAGTAATAAGTGTCAACCAAGCACTCAAGGTGGTACCACTAGGCAACACCTTTTAGCTCCATTCCAGCATCTTCAGACCAATACAGTTTTGCCAAGTTACTGAGGTTATGAACTGTCAGGCAATAAGCCATCTAGGTAGGACCTTAATGATAAGATTATTGGTCCTATCATATTAAGCAATTAAATTTTAGGATCAAGAAACAGGACAGAGACAATATAGGTAAACTGATGGTGTAAGTAGTGAAGGAGTATGATTCTAATTGCTTTATAGACATACAGATGCAGTTGATCAAAAAAATCAGAAAATCAATATTTAAAAGAGGATATCGGACATTTAGGAAGGATATGCAAAGAGCAAAACGGGGCTGGGATAATGCCTGCAACATGGGACAAGATCAGTGTTTTGGGGGGGGGGGGGGGATCTTGGGATCTTCAATCTGATGAACATGACCTAACATCTGTGAATTGAGCCAACATATAGAAAAGGGTATCAAATATTTCTCCAAGTAATTTAATGCCCACCAAACAGTGGTACTTAAGGCTTGGCAAAAATCAGAAAATTAAATATGCATATTGCTAGGAGAATGAAGTGATCAAGGACCATTTCAACCTGCATGACGGAGTTAATCAAACTTGCACCTGTGATGTAGAATAACAACTTCTAGACATGTTTGACTGTTTTCTGGAAAAATAATTCAGGAAACCAACTAGGTTAAAGAACGTTTGGGGTAAACAGTTACCATGATCCAGATGCATTAGTGATAATCTTTCAAAACTTTAGTTCTGCAATGGTGCATGAGGACTAGCAGGTTGCAAGCGTAACCCCAAATGTTTAAGAATGGAGGGAAAGAGGAAACAGTAGACTACAGAACTGTTAGCCTGACATCAGAAGGGTAATTACTGGAATCTATTTTAATAATTATCAGGCAGAGTCAATATTGTTTAAAAAAGTGAAACCATCATTAGCAGGTCTAGCCAGTTTGAGTTAGCATATTACTAGCAAAGCTGAATGTGAACCACAATGAGGATGTGAAGCAGCTTTAACTAGGTCAAATGAGCAGGCAACAGCATGGCTGATGGCAAATAATGTGGTAAATTAGATTATCCATTTGTGCTTCGCTTACCAAGGTGCAAAGTTTCTTGAGCCATGAAAAATTGGAAAGCATTGATGTACAAAGTATGCTTGTTCATAAGTTATTTGATGCTACATGCAGGTATAGGAAACAATCAGTATACTAGTCTTTATTGCAAGAGAATATGGACACAGGAGCAAAAAAGGTCATGCTTTAATTATACAGAACATTACTGAGACTGTACTTGGAGTATTCCGTACCGTTCTGGGCCCCTTGTCTGAAGGAGAGAGTACGTACCACAGCCTTCCCTATTACCCGCAGAACTTGGATGCAAGTTATTTCCTTTACTCTCACCATGTGAATGCATATCGCTGGTTGGGCAACATTTATTGCCCATCCCTAATTGACCAGACAACTGTTAAGAGTCAACCACACTGTTGTGGATCTGGAGTCACATGTAGCCCAAACCAGGTAAGGATGACCGTTTCCTTCCCTAAAAAAGGACACTAGTGAACCAGATGGGTTTTTCCTGACAATTGACAATGGATTCACGGTCATCTTTAGATTCTTAATTCCAGATATTTATTGAATTCAAATTCCACCACCTACCGTGGTGAGATTCAAACCCAGGTCCCCAGAACATTATCTGGGTCTCTGGATTAGCAGTCTATACCACTAGGCCATCACCTCCACGGTTTCTGTGGTTCTGAAGAATCCAAAATCCTCCTGTTCTGTAATTTCTGTAATCTTTTGCCATTTAAAATAATATCCAACTCCTCTATTCTCCTGTAAAGTTACATAACCTTATATTTTCTCATTATATTCTGCCAAGTATTCTCCCACTTGTTTAACTGATCTATATCCCTCAATAGAGTTATCCTCTCAACTGGCCTTCCTACCTATTTATGTGTCATCTGCAAATTGGCAGTTGTACATTCACTTTCCTCATTCTAATCATTATTATTTCTAATTGTGACCCCCATGTGCTAATTTGCAACACTCTGCATATTATAGACTGCCATTCCAAAAGTGCTGCATCCCTCCCACCACACCCACTAATCCATCATCTGTCATCTATTAGTTAGTAGATTTTCTATACAGAATATTCCACCTCCAATGCCATGAGCTCTTAATCGTAAGTAGCCTAACAAGTGGTACCTCAAAATGCCTTCTGAAAATCCAAATTACATCCACTGCTTCAGTTTTGTCTATCCTGCTTGCTGCTGCCTCAGCATTCTAGTAAATTTGTCAGACAATAATCTTCCCTTCAAGGCCATGCTGACTGATATCATGTAATAACAGAGCATTCATTTCCACATTTGTGTGTATTATGCACAATTTCCCCAAAACCATATATTCAGCCCTTTTAAATAAAAGCTGCTACACTGACAGGTTTTTTCCTTCCTCTGGACCGTTCCTCAGGATCTAAAAATTCTTGGAAGATTACCACCAGTTAATTCTCTCTCTCTCTCGCTACTTCTTTTATCTTAGGATATCTCCCTTCAGGTCCTGCAGGCTTATTCTCATTAGTTTCCTCAATACTACTTCTATAGCTATTGTATTTTTTTTTGTGGTTTACCATCCTCGATTTTTCTTTTAAAAGAATGGAATACAGTTTGTGTTTGCTACTGTGAAGACTAATGCAAAGCATTTATTTAACTCAACCTCATTATCTATACATGTTAACTTCAGCCTCTCCCTTTTAATATCTTTAAAGAAGTTCTTTTAGTATTGTGCTGATATTACTTGCATCTTCTCATGTAGGTTTATCTTTTCCTTGGCATGCTTTAAATTTTTCCCAACCACCTATCGCCATCCTTGTATGTTTCTCCCCCCTATTCAATTTGTCACAAGTTATCACATTTCTAAAAGCATACTTAAGTTAAGCATGAGCTCTAACTTCCTACAAATGAATTTAATGGTACAAATTGAATTAAATCCTAAATTGGGGAAATGAGGAACAGCACTATCTGTTGAGACAGACATTAGTACAAGTTGAGCAGCAATTCAAAACTCACCTGAGCCAGGAGTAGGTTTACATGTTAATAACATGCTTCATGAACTCTTATCACATTTGAATGGAGCAGAGTAGGCCACTCAGCCAAGCTTGGTGCTCCATTCAATAAATTCTGACAGATCTAACTGTAACCTTAAATCTGTATTCCTGTTTACTAAACACCCTTCTTAGTGCCCAACAAGAATGTACTTATCTCGGTCTTAAAAATATGCGAAGATTCTGCCTCTGCCATCTTTTCAATCACTCAGGATATTCAGAAAACAATCCAAATCTGCTTTAATAGCTGATCCCTGGTTTTAATCAATGACCCCTCTAGTTCTTAATTTCAACAGGGGAAGAGGAGAAATCTTGTACGTTTTAATCAAGTCACCTCTCACTCCTCTAAACTTCAGAAGATGCAAGTTTAGCTTGTCCAACCTTTCTTCTTAATCAAAATTATTCCGAATGTTCATTCAGTAAACCTTCTTTGAACGGCTCCCAAAGAACTTACATTTTTCCTTAAACAAGAAAACTAATAACAGTACACAATTCCAGATGAGGTCTCACCATTTCAGTTTTCTTATTTGCCGTAAATGCACACCAACCTTGTGCGATTCATGCCAAAGACACCAAGATATCTCTGCATCTCAGGAGTTCTGCTCTCTCACCATTTAGATTCTTTTTTAATCCTTCCTATCAAAATGGACAACTTCACATCACACATTATGCTCCATTTATCACATCTTTGCCCGCACGATCTTTCCATTTTTTTTGGCAGCCTCATGTCCTCTATGCAACTTACTTTCCTATGCATGTTTATGTCATCAGAAAAAATGGCAACCATAGCTTCCTTCCCTTCACTCAAGTCAGACATCTCAAGTATAAATAGTTGAAGACCCTGCACTTTGTGGAACATAACTCATTCCATCTTGCCAACTTTAAAAAAACCCATTTATGCCTTTCGTTTCCTGTTAACTGACTAATCTTCTGGCAATGACAATATAGTACTCCTTCATGGTGAGCTTTTATTCACTTGCAGTGCCACTTTTTCTAAAAAATTTAAGCACAGTAATTCCACTAGTTCCCATTTACGCACATCATGGTCTTACGCCTTCAAAAAACTTCAAAAGTTAAATAGGATGTCCATTTACAAACCATGTCAAATCCACCAGATTATTAAATTTTTCTGATTGCCCTGGTGTAAGTTATTTCATTTCCTATGCGATGATGTTAAGCTAACCAGCTTGAGGTTTCCCATGTTGCCTCCCTCCTTGTCCCTGTTGGACTAAAAAAACCACTATCGTCCAAACTAATGGAACTGTCCCAAAGAGAGGGAATGTATTGATTTTAATTTTCTAAGTTAACTATCTCACTTGCCACTTTATTGCTCTCTCATTGCTACCTAGATTGTTTCTACAGTTTGGCTTCTTTAACATACATCATGCTGAGCCAATATCAAATAACAGAACTGCCTCTCTACATTTTCCAAGCTTCCTACTTATTCCTTCAAATACTGTGTCCTTCAAGATTCATGTCCACATCCACATGTTCCTGTAGATGCATCTTTGTTCTCAGCTAATTAGCATTACGTGCATTCAAAGTTAGAGCTTTTACCTTCATCCCATTCACATTTACAATAAATTTTAGTCTAATCTATTGGCTTATTCTTAGATTCAGGCCCTCTATCAGTTCCATTCTCAGGTGTATCATTTCCCTTGTTGATAATAGTCTCTTTGGCTTTGACTACTCAGGATTTATCTTATCTTCAATTTGTTTCCTTGCTCCCACCACAGAACTTGAAATTCTGACTTCCATAGTTATGTAGCTCACAAAAACAAACAATGGCCCCAGAATGGTTAGGGTGCAAACCACCCCAAAATGAGAGACCCTAATTTTTCCAGTTGTGACAGGGTGCCCTATGAATCAAAAAGTTTGTCCCTCTCATCTTGTCTTAGGTTCACACATTCATCTCTCTAATCTAATCACTCCTTTGTGTATTACCAGAAGCATGTATAAATGAAGTTAAATGGAGATTTTGACTTTTGGAGATTCTGGTTCTTAATTTGGACCATCCCCCTTCATCCTTTCCACATCATTGGTACATACATTAGACCACAACGATTGGACCCTTGCCCCTAACTGCAAAGATCTCTTCAGCCCTGAGCCGATGTTCAGAACCAATGCACAGGCCAGCAACGTGAATCTGGAATTATACTCTTTCCTGCAGAGAGTAATGTTCGTCCCCTTAACTACACTAACCTTATCACCATTACTTTCCTTTTCATTCTCCCTCTTGAATTGCTTCCCTGTGCCACGATCAGTTAGCTCATCCTTGCAACACCTTACTCTCACCTAGCCTAAAAAAATTAACAGCCTCAAGCATGTTGGACAATTGTAAAGGCAGAGGGTCCAGCAACCCTTATCTCCAACACCACAAGTTCCTTTAATTGTCTCTTAGTCACACTTTCCTGTCCATGAATACTGAACAAAATCAGATTACCCAATTCTAAGAGGTTTTGCTGTCTCCTGGTGTAGGCAATACAGGTAACCTTACCCTCCCAATGCATTGCAGATAAAGCTTTGAGCCAAAGCTGCTCGAACTTCAAATATTTTCTGTAGACATTTTGCCTGAAAGAAAGTGTCATCCAGAGCACTTACACATGCTGAAACTATGGCATCACCTGTCCTGCCATCCTTTGTTTTGAACAATTATTCACTTAGTTTAATTATGTGTTCCTTTACAACATTTTAATATTCTATTAGTATGACTACTGTAAGTAAAGCTATGTTAGACTTCAGACAAAAAAAAACTAGCTGCTTCTCCTTAGCAGAAGAGTCAATTCTAGATCAGAAAAGTTAGAAAGAGGCCTAAGCAAAAGAGCACCTCTTTCTCTACTTCCCTTAAGCACTACATCGTAGTTCACATTGAGTTGGCTCGTCCTATGTCCCTAGTTGACTCATTTTGTGGGAACTGTCTTCAGCTGCTTCTTAGGCAAACTCAATTGCTCTTCCTCTGGAGATCTTCTTAAAGCTCTGCCTAATGCCAGGAATGAAGGCTCCCTCTAAGTGGTACGACTGTGCCAGTGCTCTGAGGATCCACACATATCGACTGATGTGCCGATACATTGGCTTCCAGCATCTCCAATCACTGGCATGCTTGGACCTTGGAGATCCATGCAACGGGCTTGGGAAATGAGAGGACATGGGATGAGGGACTACAGTATACAAGTTAAATGCCACTTTACAAACCACAGAAAAACATACGTTTATACAATACACAAATCTAGCCTTCCTTACCCACAGGTATTCATTCAATCTTTTCAGTAATTTTTCCAAGATTTAAAATCATTAAATTCCTAATTTATGCCATTTATATTTCTGTATTTAATGTTGTCCAAATATAGAATGAGAAACTGTAAGTGGAATTTCAAATTAATTATTTGTACCGGAGGAGAGATTGTAACTTACATGGATTGTTGGAAACAGACAGAATTATTTAAAGAAGTAAAGGCAAAATATAGTAAGATTGGTGCACCAATCAATATGAGGTTGTCAAAATGCAAAATTACAGAATATGTTCTGTGGCTCACAAACTGGGCCCCATTTCTGATGCAAAGGTCAGGAAATTGAAAGGGTAGAATAATTCTCCTCTTGGTTTCAAAGTCAGTGCAAGCTTCCATCTTTGCTGGTCCAATCAGTGCCAAATTAGTCCAGTTACTGATAAGCCATCAACTGGCTCAAAGTGGCTGATCATCTGGATGAAAAATGACTGCGAACAAACGAAGATCAATCAAATGGCTGGCAGCTCTCTAATCCAAGCAGTGTACCAGGAATGGTGAGCACTGCCAGGCCTGCAAGCAGAATCTAAAGATGAACATCACTAGATTTGGATTCCCAGGTAAGTGGAAGGTTTTACGACCTGGCCGTCAAGGGAGTTGTTGGGTACAGCAGGGTTGGTGTTACTGACATGTCTCAAATGATTACGCAGTAAAATACCACAGCACTGGGAGGTGGCCCAAAGTTTGGCCAATAAAAAGGGATCTTGATTTTTGACAGCTGGCAACCCATCTCACACCTTTACCTTGCTGTTAAAATATCAATATTGGCAGGTGGAAGTGCACAGCACCCCAACTGTGCCACCTAATTTCATATTCGGAATCTTATTCTGTTTAGTTACGGCACCAGGCTGACTATGCCCAGCATCTTCGTTATAATTGCACTTTTCCAGGATATGCAGCAAACCATTTTTTGTATAACAAACTGCTATTGCAGAATGAATATATTGCCTACAGTGATCAAGCAATTTGCTACTATACAGGAGTATCAAAGCACATCAAATACTTCAGAGCCATAATAGACTACTTGACTAATTTTCCTGTTAAAAAAATTAACATCCTTAAAAATTCTTACCAGTTCACTCCATCAGCTTCCACCCAGGCAAAACGATATTCATTGATTCTTAGCATTAGCTGCAGACAACCTGCCACACATTGCACATATTGGGAGCTCTGAAGTTAGAAAGAAGTAATCAACATAACAGTTCTCTCATCATTTATAAATGAAATTAACTTCATACATCATTTAGTTTTAAACTGCAAAATGACTGCTCAGTAGTCAGCTAAGAGCCATGTACTTTTACAATGCAAGGAAGCAATGCCATATCAAAAATGTCCTTTTGATCAAAAAAATTCAATTCTTTTCCTTACAGTTACAACACATCAATACGTGACATGCCTCCAATCCATGAGTTGTGATTACCCGAGTTGAAGTATCTGTCACAAATTGAGAGAGATTATCTAAAATAAACACAAGTAAAGCATCACCAGTTGTGTTGTAGAGAGATTCAACACTGATCACGATCAGGATTAAAAATTAGTTATTTAGGCAATACAAGCCTTCAACTTGCCATGAAAGATTGTTGATTTGAACTGCTATTTCCGTTTTCACAGATGCTGCTGACTTGATCAGTAATTTCAACTATTTTTCCTATCTTAGGTTCCCAACATCTATGGCATTTTGCTCTGGTACACATGTTTAATTTATTGCCACTTCTCAACTACAAATGGCCCATCTGCACTTTGCTCCAACAGAACTTCCAGTTGCATCTTCAACCACCTTGCACTTCCATTGTTTGATTTCCTTCGGCACATTTGATCAGATATGCACCAAGTCCCAGTGAAATCTCCTTCCTCAACCATCTTTGAGAAATTCTTAAAATGCATTGACCTGAAACATTAATTCTATTTCACTTCACAGATGTTGCCTGGCCTGTTGAATATGTCCAATTTTTCATTTTCACTCTACTTGTACACTAAATTGTGATTTCATCTGTCCATGTTAGAAAAGTAACTTAAACACTGGCAAAGCCAACCGTAGACTAAAACTGAATTTTAATCTAAAAAATACAGTGAATACTGTTAATATCCCTTATCACAGTGAGTCTTACCCATTATCACTCCTATTCCATTTAAGATAGGAAAGCAAAGCTTTTTCTTTAATAAACATCCACTTGCGCTTTACTATTCAGTAAGCTGCACTGACTGGCAGAGTTCTTACCTTCCTAACTGCAGACACTTTTGGTCTTTGAAGGCATAAGAAACCAACAAATTGACCTCTATTCAGACACTAAATCCATTGACAGGTTCATTAAGATGTCAGTTATTGTTTCTAATTCACATTTATTTCAATCTTGGTTTCGCTAGGTTTTCTGTGTGCAACGAAATAAATCATAGCCACAGTAAATATGTACACAAAATGCTGAACACGCACCTGATTTAGTGTCTACAAAAAAAAAGGAAGGCCAGACAATAGTTTGGCTGTAACATTTCAGATGTCTCTAGCAAAAAAAAGAATGCCAAGACCTGTAATATGTTTGAACAACATTCTTGTGATAAAGGGAGTACTGTGTTGTCAGCTGACTTAAACTGCAGCCTCGTCCATTTGTTCCAGTATCTCAAGTCATTGTTTGACAGAATCTGGATAGCGGTCATGAAAAACTATTGAAAACTCAATCTTAAAAACAGATCAAGTGATTGTTCATGACAAAGGATTAAAGAAAGTAGTCATCATATTTATTGGTTAACAGTAACTTCCAACATAAGCTGCAACATTCAGACAATTGCATTGCTACACTTGAAACCTTAGGCAGAAGCAGCTATAAATATACTCTCTAGAGTCTCTAATTTGTAAAAATCAGCTTATCAGACATCCAGGAGGGCAAAAAAAGTTTTAATTAAAAATTGAGACAACCATAACAATGCTAATTTATTCGAGCAACAAACTTTGCTCCGTTACCACCAACTTCACCCATCAAGGTCTCAAGCTGAACCAAACAGTGTCTAAGCTCTATGTTCTACTCAATGTTGAGCTGACAATTCAACCATATGCACTCTCCATCAGCAAGATCAACTACCTCCACAATTTCATCCATTTCAACCTCCAACAATTGGCTGCTGGAACCCTCAGCCAAGTATTCATTTTATTTCAGAGATGATTAAATGAAAATGCTGGAAATCTGAAACAAAAAACTCAGGCCAGGTGGCATCAGTGGAGAGAAAAATAGAGTTAATGCTTCAAGTTCAGTAACACTTCAGAGCTGGCTCTAAAGTCTCTAATTTAGATACTGAGTGATCAGTCCCTATTTAGTATTTAGTGTTATTTTACTACATATGGCCTCAGCCACATACAAATAATTTTTGACATGCAAATTGCAGTCAAAAAATATTGACTACATATTAAATGTAGGACAAACAGCAACCTCTTCAACTTAAAGGCTGAAGTCTTGTACAAAAATAACTGAAGTGCTGCTGGAAGAACTCTTGTTCATTGATCAGGAAAAACTGTCTGAGGAAGGGTCACCAGACTCAAAAGCGTTAGTCCCCTTAAAAAAATACTGCCAGACCTGCTGAGCTTTTCCAGCAACTTTTCATTCATGATTTACAGCATCTACAGTACTTGCGATTTTTATCTTGTTCATTGATGCCTGTATTTGTTTGGAGCTATTTAGCTGCCATTTAGTGCTTTTCTATAGTCTCAGTATTTTGGCTTGACAAATGTCTGATATCAACCCAACACTGGTTATAATTCCAAGTCCCCACCATCGCCAAACTCCTCTGCTCAATGTGTTATCTTGGCAGTGACCTCTCCATTTTCAGGAATGCTACATTCCTGAAAAGTGCAACTTCAAGTGAAGTAACATTTTCTGTGAGAATCAATGTTTCATTTAATGTTAAAATTGACCACACGCACTCAGAACAAAAGTTGAAATGCTATACATTCCTGAACACCTTCATAAATAAATCTTTACATTTAAAATTTCCATTTATACTGTAAATACCAAAAATTGCACTTACCCACAATTTTAAATTGATGAAGTTCCATTTAGTGACAGCAGTTTGTTGGTGCAATTAGCAGGCCCACAGGCACCCAAATCTTAGCTTAATTGGTGGTGAACAGTGACAAGGGACTTTAAGAACAAAAGGCATAAATAGGAGCCAGGAAGAAATGGGACCAAAAACAAAGGCAAAAGCAAATGCAAGTTTTTGTGATCCTCCTTGCAGGAAGAAGTTGGTACTTAGATTGTTTTTATATCCTTCTGTGGTACAAATTTCCCATGCTCAGCTTCCTGTTTAAAAAAAAACGCTACCTTTTTAGTATCTGGGAATCCTTGACAAAATCAGGAGCAAAAAGGGAAATCGGGCCGTCCAGCACGCCCTTGATGCCTCTTGTTTCATGAAAGGAGAACAAGACTTGATCAACTCTGTTGAACACTGGTATGGCTCAGATACCCTCTCTGGCATGGTGGTCTCTTCTGGTAGAAGATAGGGTGACAACGTGAAGGGCTCACTAGCCGTTTTTACCTGGATCCACCTCTCACACAGCTAGGATTTCTGTTTCTCCAGCTCTTCCACTGACTTTCTGAATAGTGAAGCTCTTCTGCATTGGCTGTGCTCAGCCACTTTCATATCTTGCTTGCAGATGTTATTGCAACCTAAGTACAGAAGTCCAATGGATTGAGACCCCTGTGGCTAGTTCACTATACAGGTGATAGTTGGATTGCTGTACAATCATATCATGATATTAACCTTCAAGTCACAAGCCTTATTCAATGTGGACTCTTTGCAACCAGCCATTAAGAAAGCCAATATGCTGCTAAGATGGTCACCAAAATCAGGGCTCATCTCATGTATTTAAAAACATCCCTTCTACCTTAAGGGCAAAAAAGGATACAAAGAGTTGTCAACTGTACTAAACCTGACTGAAATGACTTTTGAACAATAAGAAAACAGGAATAGGGACACGGCCATGCAGCTCCAAGGCTGTTCCACCATTCATAGCAGGAATGTGGCTGATCTGACATTACGCACATCTGCTTTCCTGCCCTTTCCCCATGACCCTTGATTCAAGTAAATTAAGAATCGGCCTTAAAATATATGCAAGGATTCTGCCCTGGAGCTTTATGGTAATGATTTCAACGATACTCAATCCTCAAAATTCCTCATTTCAGACTTAAGTTGGCATCCATTTATTCCGAAGCTTTGCCATCTGGTCTCACATTCCCCAAAAGGAGGGGTATACATTCTCATTATTTACAGTAAAGTCCCTCAGAAATCCCATATGTTCCAACGAAATCATCTCTCGTTCTTCTAAACTCCAATGAGTAGACACCCAACCAATTTAACATTTGCTCATACAACAATCCTTCGAATACCAATGATCATCCTAGTGAACCTTTTCTGTTCTGCCTCCAATCAAATAAGGGGACTAAAACTATGCACAGTACCATAGGTAACAAGGCGTAGAGCTGGATGAACACAGCAGGCCAAGCAGCAGAGGAGCAGGAAGGCTGACGTTTCTGGCCTGGACCCTCCTTCAGTACTGTAGATGCGGTCTCACAGAAATTCTTCCCTACGCTTGTATTTCAACAGCCTTTGAAACAAAGGTCGACATTTCATGAGCCCTCCTGATTACCTACTACACTTGGGCGTTAGCTTTGTGTTTTGGGCAGAAGTACCCAGCACCCTCAAGTCCTCTTGCAGGTTTTTCCATTTAAATAATACTGTCCCTTTGTTCTGCCTTCTAAAAAGAAGTTTGCATTTTCCCACATTATACTCCATTTGCCAACTTCCTGCTCACTGATTTTAACCTATTAATATTTCTAAGCTGTTTGCATCCCTCTAGCAATTTGTTTTTTCCATTGGTATCGTCTGCAAAATTTGGCGACACTACATA